>NW_026970111.1:0-300000 GCF_028390025.1 Pseudophryne corroboree
AAAATGAAAATGTCAAAAGTGCCCCAATTTCTGCTTTAAACTTTAGGTACTATCCCAAAATGTATCACTAAGGTGACAGAAGTTGATTTCTGATCATCATTTTTGAACAGGAGCTTCAACTGTTTTGTGGCATATGAGAAATTCCCTAAGCCCCGGACCTGTCGATTTTGGTCAAAAATGAAAATTTCAAAAGTGCCCCAATTTCTGCTTTGAACTTTAGGTACTATCCCAAAATGTATCACTAAGGTGACAGAAGTTGATTTCGGATCATCATTTTTGAACAGGAGCTTCAACCGTTTAGTGGCATATAAGAAATTCCCTAAGCCCCGGACCTGTCGATTTTGGTCAAAAATAAAAATTTCAAAAGTGCCCCAATTTCTGCTTTAAACTTTAGGTACTATCCCAAAATGTATCACTAAGGTGACAGAAGTTGATTTCGGAGCATCATTTTTGAACAGGAGCTTCAACCGTTTAGTGGCATATGAGAAATTCCCTAAGCCCCGGACCTGTCGATTTTGGTCAAAAATAAAAATTTCAAAAGTGCCCCAATTTCTGCTTTAAACTTTAGGTACTATCCCAAAATGTATCACTAAGGTGACAGAAGTTGATTTCGGAGCATCATTTTTGAACAGGAGCTTCAACCATTTTGTGGCATATGAGAAATTCCCTAAGCCCCGAATCTGTCGATTTTGGTCAAAAATGAAAATTTCAAAAGTGCCCCAATTTCTACTTTAAACTTTAGGTACTATCCCAAAATGTATCACTAAGGTGACAGAAGTTGATTTCGGATCATCATTTTTGAACAGGAGCTTCAACTGTTTTGTGGCATATGAGAAATTCCCTAAGCCCCGGATCTGTCGATTTTGGTCAAAAATGAAAATTTCAAAAGTGCCCCAATTTCTGCTTTAAACTTTAGGTACTATCCCAAAATGTATCACTAAGGTGACAGAAGTTGATTTCGGATCATCATTTTTGAACAGGAGCTTCAACTGTTTTGTGGCATATGAGAAATTCCCTAAGCCCCGGATCTGTCGATTTTGGTCAAAAATGAAAATTTCAAAAGTGCCCCAATTTCTGCTTTAAACTTTAGGTACTATCCCAAAATGTATCACTAAGGTGACAGAAGTTGATTTCGGAGCATGATTTTTGAACAGGAGCTTCAACCGTTTAGTAGCTTCAACTGTTTAGTGGCATATGAGAAATTCCCTAAGCCCCGGATCTGTCGATTTTGGTCAAAAATGAAAATGTCAAAAGTGCCCCAATTTCTGCTTTAAACTTTAGGTACTATCCCAAAATGTATCACTAAGGTGACAGAAGTTGATTTCGGAGCATGATTTTTGAACAGGAGCTTTAACCGTTTAGTGGCATATGAGAAATTCCCTAAGCCCCGGATCTGTCGATTTTGGTCAAAAATGAAAATTTCAAAAGTGCCCCAATTTCTGCTTCAAACTTTAGGTACTATCCCAAAATGCATCACTAAGGTGACAGAAGTTGATTTCGGAGCATGATTTTTGAACAGGAGCTTCAACCGTTTAGTAGCTTCAACCGTTTTGTGGCATATGAGAAATTCCCTAAGCCCCGGACCTGTCGATTTTGGTCAAAAATGAAAATGTCAAAAGTGCCCCAATTTCTGCTTTAAACTTTAGGTACTATCCTAAAATGTATCACTAAGGTGACAGAAGATGATTTCGGATTCTCATTTTTGAACATGAGCTTCAACCGTTTAGTGGCATATGAGAAATTCCCTAAGCCCCGGACCTGTCGATTTTGGTCAAAAATGAAAATTTTAAAAGTGCCCCAATTTCTGCTTTGAACTTTAGGTACTATCCCAAAATGTATCACTAAGGTGACAGAAGTTGATTTCGGATCATCATTTTTGAACAGGAGCTTCAACCGTTTAGTGGCATATGAGAAATACCCTAAGCCCCGGACCTGTCGATTTTGGTCAAAAATAAAAATTTCAAAAGTGCCCCAATTTCTGCTTTAAACTTTAGGTACTATCCCAAAATGTATCACTAAGGTGACAGAAGTTGATTTCGGAGCATCATTTTTGAACAGGAGCTTCAACCGTTTAGTGGCATATGAGAAATTCCCTAAGCCCCGGACCTGTCGATTTTGGTCAAAAATGAAAATTTCAAAAGTGCCCCAATTTCTGCTTTGAACTTTAGGTACTATCCCAAAATAAATCACTAAGGTTACAGAAGTTGATTTCGGATCATCATTTTTGAACAGGAGCTTCAACCGTTTAGTGGCATATGAGAAATACCCTAAGCCCCGGACCTGTCGATTTTGGTCAAAAATAAAAATTTCAAAAGTGCCCCAATTTCTGCTTTAAACTTTAGGTGCTATCCCAAAATGTATCACTAAGGTGACAGAAGTTGATTTTGGAGCATAATTTTTGAACAGGAGCTTCAACCGTTTAGTGGCATATGAGAAATTCCCTAAGCCCCGGACCTGTCGATTTTGGTCAAAAATGGAAATTTCAAAAGTGCTTCAATTTCTGCTTTAAACTTAAGGTACTATCACAAAATGTATCACTAAGGTGACAGAAGTTGATTTCGGAGCATCATTTTTGAACAGGAGCTTCAACCGTTTTGTGGCATATGAGAAATTCCCTAAGCCCCGGACCAGTCGGTTTTGGTCAAAAATGAAAATTTCAAAAGTGCCCCAATTTCTGCTTTAAACTTTAGGTACTATCCCAAAATGTATCACTAAGGTGACAGAAGTTGATTTCGGAGCATAATTTATGAACAGGAGCTTCAACCGTTTAGTAGCTTCAACTGTTTAGTGGCATATGAGAAATACCCTAAGTCCCGGACCAGTCGATTTTGGTCAAAAATGAAAATGTCAAAAGTGCCCCAATTTCTGCTTTAAACTTTAGGTACTATCCCAAAATGTATCACTAAGGTGACAGAAGTTGATTTCGGATCATCATTTTTGAACAGGAGCTTCAACTGTTTTGTGGCATATGAGAAATTCCCTAAGCCCCGGATCTGTCGATTTTGGTCAAAAATGAAAATTTCAAAAGTGCCCCAATTTCTGCTTTAAACTTTAGGTACTATCCCAAAATGTATCACTAAGGTGACAGAAGTTGATTTCGGAGCATGATTTTTGAACAGGAGCTTCAACCGTTTAGTAGCTTCAACCGTTTTGTGGCATATGAGAAATTCCCTAAGCCCCGGACCTGTCGATTTTGGTCAAAAATGAAAATGTCAAAAGTGCCCCAATTTCTGCTTTAAACTTTAGGTACTATCCCAAAATGTATCACTAAGGTGACAGAAGTTGATTTCTGATCATCATTTTTGAACAGGAGCTTCAACTGTTTTGTGGCATATGAGAAATTCCCTAAGCCCCGGACCTGTCGATTTTGGTCAAAAATGAAAATTTCAAAAGTGCCCCAATTTCTGCTTTGAACTTTAGGTACTATCCCAAAATGTATCACTAAGGTGACAGAAGTTGATTTCGGATCATCATTTTTGAACAGGAGCTTCAACCGTTTAGTGGCATATAAGAAATACCCTAAGCCCCGGACCTGTCGATTTTGGTCAAAAATAAAAATTTCAAAAGTGCCCCAATTTCTGCTTTAAACTTTAGGTACTATCCCAAAATGTATCACTAAGGTGACAGAAGTTGATTTCGGAGCATCATTTTTGAACAGGAGCTTCAACCGTTTAGTGGCATATGAGAAATTCCCTAAGCCCCGGACCTGTCGATTTTGGTCAAAAATGAAAATTTCAAAAGTGCCCCAATTTCTGCTTTGAACTTTAGGTACTATCCCAAAATAAATCACTAAGGTGACAGAAGTTGATTTCGGATCATCATTTTTGAACAGGAGCTTCAACCGTTTAGTGGCATATGAGAAATACCCTAAGCCCCGGACCTGTCGATTTTGGTCAAAAATAAAAATTTCAAAAGTGCCCCAATTTCTGCTTTAAACTTTAGGTACTATCCCAAAATGTATCACTAAGGTGACAGAAGTTGATTTCGGAGCATGATTTTTGAACAGGAGCTTCAACCGTTTAGTAGCTTCAACCGTTTTGTGGCATATGAGAAATTCCCTAAGCCCCGGACCTGTCGATTTTGGTCAAAAATGGAAATTTCAAAAGTGCTTCAATTTCTGCTTTAAACTTTAGGTACTATCCCAAAATGTATCACTAAGGTGACAGAAGTTGATTTCGGATCATCGTTTTTGAACAGGAGCTTCAACTGTTTTGTGGCATATGAGAAATTCCCTAAGCCCCGGACCTGTCGATTTTGGTCAAAAATAAAAATTTCAAAAGTGCCCCAATTTCTGCTTTAAACTTTAGGTACTATCCCAAAATGTATCACTAAGGTGACAGAAGTTGATTTCGGAGCATCATTTTTGAACAGGAGCTTCAACCGTTTAGTGGCATATGAGAAATTCCCTATGCCCTGTCCTGTCGATTTTGGTCAAAAATGAAAATTTCAAAAGTGCCCCAATTTCTGCTTTGAACTTTAGGTACTATCCCAAAATAAATCACTAAGGTGACAGAAGTTGATTTCGGATCATCATTTTTGAACAGGAGCTTCAACCGTTTAGTGGCATATGAGAAATACCCTAAGCCCCGGACCTGTCGATTTTGGTCAAAAATAAAAATTTCAAAAGTGCCCCAATTTCTGCTTTAAACTTTAGGTGCTATCCCAAAATGTATCACTAAGGTGACAGAAGTTGATTTTGGAGCATAATTTTTGAACAGGAGCTTCAACTGTTTTGTGGCATATGAGAAATTCCCTAAGCCCCGGATCTGTCGATTTTGGTCAAAAATGAAAATTTCAAAAGTGCCCCAATTTCTGCTTTAAACTTTAGGTACTATCCCAAAATGTATCACTAAGGTGACAGAAGTTGATTTCGGATCATCATTTTTGAACAGGAGCTTCAACTGTTTTGTGGCATATGAGAAATTCCCTAAGCCCCGGATCTGTCGATTTTGGTCAAAAATGAAAATTTCAAAAGTGCCCCAATTTCTGCTTTAAACTTTAGGTACTATCCCAAAATGTATCACTAAGGTGACAGAAGTTGATTTCGGAGCATGATTTTTGAACAGGAGCTTCAACCGTTTAGTAGCTTCAACTGTTTAGTGGCATATGAGAAATTCCCTGAGCCCCGGATCTGTCGATTTTGGTCAAAAATGAAAATGTCAAAAGTGCCCCAATTTCTGCTTTAAACTTTAGGTACTATCCCAAAATGTATCACTAAGGTGACAGAAGTTGATTTCGGAGCATGATTTTTGAACAGGAGCTTTAACCGTTTAGTGGCATATGAGAAATTCCCTAAGCCCCGGATCTGTCGATTTTGGTCAAAAATGAAAATTTCAAAAGTGCCCCAATTTCTGCTTTAAACTTTAGGTACTATCCCAAAATGTATCACTAAGGTGACAGAAGTTGATTTCGGAGCATGATTTTTGAACAGGAGCTTCAACCGTTTAGTAGCTTCAACCGTTTTGTGGCATATGAGAAATTCCCTAAGCCCCGGACCTGTCGATTTTGGTCAAAAATGAAAATGTCAAAAGTGCCCCAATTTCTGCTTTAAACTTTAGGTACTATCCCAAAATGTATCACTAAGGTGACAGAAGATGATTTCGGATTCTCATTTTTGAACATGAGCTTCAACCGTTTAGTGGCATATGAGAAATTCCCTAAGCCCCGGACCTGTCGATTTTGGTCAAAAATGAAAATTTTAAAAGTGCCCCAATTTCTGCTTTGAACTTTAGGTACTATCCCAAAATGTATCACTAAGGTGACAGAAGTTGATTTCGGATCATCATTTTTGAACAGGAGCTTCAACCGTTTAGTGGCATATGAGAAATACCCTAAGCCCCGGACCTGTCGATTTTGGTCAAAAATAAAAATTTCAAAAGTGCCCCAATTTCTGCTTTAAACTTTAGGTACTATCCCAAAATGTATCACTAAGGTGACAGAAGTTGATTTCGGAGCATCATTTTTGAACAGGAGCTTCAACCGTTTAGTGGCATATGAGAAATTCCCTAAGCCCCGGACCTGTCGATTTTGGTCAAAAATGAAAATTTCAAAAGTGCCCCAATTTCTGCTTTGAACTTTAGGTACTATCCCAAAATAAATCACTAAGGTTACAGAAGTTGATTTCGGATCATCATTTTTGAACAGGAGCTTCAACCGTTTAGTGGCATATGAGAAATACCCTAAGCCCCGGACCTGTCGATTTTGGTCAAAAATAAAAATTTCAAAAGTGCCCCAATTTCTGCTTTAAACTTTAGGTGCTATCCCAAAATGTATCACTAAGGTGACAGAAGTTGATTTTGGAGCATAATTTTTGAACAGGAGCTTCAACCGTTTAGTGGCATATGAGAAATTCCCTAAGCCCCGGACCTGTCGATTTTGGTCAAAAATGGAAATTTCAAAAGTGCTTCAATTTCTGCTTTAAACTTAAGGTACTATCACAAAATGTATCACTAAGGTGACAGAAGTTGATTTCGGAGCATCATTTTTGAACAGGAGCTTCAACCGTTTTGTGGCATATGAGAAATTCCCTAAGCCCCGGACCAGTCGGTTTTGGTCAAAAATGAAAATTTCAAAAGTGCCCCAATTTCTGCTTTAAACTTTAGGTACTATCCCAAAATGTATCACTAAGGTGACAGAAGTTGATTTCGGAGCATAATTTTTGAACAGGAGCTTCAACCGTTTAGTAGCTTCAACTGTTTAGTGGCATATGAGAAATACCCTAAGTCCCGGACCAGTCGATTTTGGTCAAAAATGAAAATGTCAAAAGTGCCCCAATTTCTGCTTTAAACTTTAGGTACTATCCCAAAATGTATCACTAAGGTGACAGAAGTTGATTTCGGATCATCATTTTTGAACAGGAGCTTCAACTGTTTTGTGGCATATGAGAAATTCCCTAAGCCCCGGATCTGTCGATTTTGGTCAAAAATGAAAATTTCAAAAGTGCCCCAATTTCTGCTTTAAACTTTAGGTACTATCCCAAAATGTATCACTAAGGTGACAGAAGTTGATTTCGGAGCATGATTTTTGAACAGGAGCTTCAACCGTTTAGTAGCTTCAACCGTTTTGTGGCATATGAGAAATTCCCTAAGCCCCGGACCTGTCGATTTTGGTCAAAAATGAAAATGTCAAAAGTGCCCCAATTTCTGCTTTAAACTTTAGGTACTATCCCAAAATGTATCACTAAGGTGACAGAAGTTGATTTCTGATCATAATTTTTGAACAGGAGCTTCAACTGTTTTGTGGCATATGAGAAATTCCCTAAGCCCCGGACCTGTCGATTTTGGTCAAAAATGAAAATTTCAAAAGTGCCCCAATTTCTGCTTTGAACTTTAGGTACTATCCCAAAATGTATCACTAAGGTGACAGAAGTTGATTTCGGATCATCATTTTTGAACAGGAGCTTCAACCGTTTAGTGGCATATAAGAAATACCCTAAGCCCCGGACCTGTCGATTTTGGTCAAAAATAAAAATTTCAAAAGTGCCCCAATTTCTGCTTTAAACTTTAGGTACTATCCCAAAATGTATCACTAAGGTGACAGAAGTTGATTTCGGAGCATCATTTTTGAACAGGAGCTTCAACCGTTTAGTGGCATATGAGAAATTCCCTAAGCCCCGGACCTGTCGATTTTGGTCAAAAATGAAAATTTCAAAAGTGCCCCAATTTCTGCTTTGAACTTTAGGTACTATCCCAAAATAAATCACTAAGGTGACAGAAGTTGATTTCGGATCATCATTTTTGAACAGGAGCTTCAACCGTTTAGTGGCATATGAGAAATACCCTAAGCCCCGGACCTGTCGATTTTGGTCAAAAATAAAAATTTCAAAAGTGCCCCAATTTCTGCTTTAAACTTTAGGTGCTATCCCAAAATGTATCACTAAGGTGACAGAAGTTGATTTTGGAGCATAATTTTTGAACAGGAGCTTCAACCGTTTAGTGGCATATGAGAAATTCCCTAAGCCCCGAACCTGTCGATTTTGGTCAAAAATGGAAATTTCAAAAGTGCTTCAATTTCTGCTTTAAACTTTAGGTACTATCCCAAAATGTATCACTAAGGTGACAGAAGTTGATTTCGGATCATCATTTTTGAACAGGAGCTTCAACTGTTTTGTGGCATATGAGAAATTCCCTAAGCCCCGGACCTGTCGATTTTGGTCAAAAATAAAAATTTCAAAAGTGCCCCAATTTCTGCTTTAAACTTTAGGTACTATCCCAAAATGTATCACTAAGGTGACAGAAGTTGATTTCGGAGCATCATTTTTGAACAGGAGCTTCAACCGTTTAGTGGCATATGAGAAATTCCCTATGCCCCGGACCTGTCGATTTTGGTCAAAAATGAAAATTTCAAAAGTGCCCCAATTTCTGCTTTGAACTTTAGGTACTATCCCAAAATAAATCACTAAGGTGACAGAAGTTGATTTCGGATCATCATTTTTGAACAGGAGCTTCAACCGTTTAGTGGCATATGAGAAATACCCTAAGCCCCGGACCTGTCGATTTTGGTCAAAAATAAAAATTTCAAAAGTGCCCCAATTTCTGCTTTAAACTTTAGGTGCTATCCCAAAATGTATCACTAAGGTGACAGAAGTTGATTTTGGAGCATCATTTTTGAACAGGAGCTTCAACCGTTTAGTGGCATATGAGAAATTCCCTAAGCCCCGGACCTGTCGATTTTGGTCAAAAATGGAAATTTCAAAAGTGCTTCAATTTCTGCTTTAAACTTTAGGTACTATCCCAAAATGTATCACTAGGGTGACAGAGTTGATTTCGGAGCATCATTTTTGAACAGGAGCTTCAACCATTTTGTGGCATATGAGAAATTCCCTAAGCCCCGGACCTGTCGATTTTGGTCAAAAATGGAAATTTCAAAAGTGCTCCAATTTCTGCTTTAAACTTTAGGTACTATCCCAAAATGTATCACTAAGGTGACAGAAGTTGATTTCGGATCATCATTTTTGAACAGGAGCTTCAACTGTTTTGTGGCATATGAGAAATTCCCTAAGCCCCGGATCTGTCGATTTTGGTCAAAAATGAAAATTTCAAAAGTGCCCCAATTTCTGCTTTAAACTTTAGGTACTATCCCAAAATGTATCACTAAGGTGACAGAAGTTGATTTCGGATCATCATTTTTGAACAGGAGCTTCAACTGTTTTGTGGCATATGAGAAATTCCCTAAGCCCCGGATCTGTCGATTTTGGTCAAAAATGAAAATTTCAAAAGTGCCCCAATTTCTGCTTTAAACTTTAGGTACTATCCCAAAATGTATCACTAAGGTGACAGAAGTTGATTTCGGAGCATGATTTTTGAACAGGAGCTTCAACCGTTTAGTAGCTTCAACTGTTTAGTGGCATATGAGAAATTCCCTAAGCCCCGGATCTGTCGATTTTGGTCAAAAATGAAAATTTCAAAAGTGCCCCAATTTCTGCTTTAAACTTTAGGTACTATCCCAAAATGTATCACTAAGGTGACAGAAGTTGATTTCGGAGCATGATTTTTGAACAGGAGCTTCAACCGTTTAGTAGCTTCAACTGTTTAGTGGCATATGAGAAATTCCCTAAGCCCCGGATCTGTCGATTTTGGTCAAAAATGAAAATGTCAAAAGTGCCCCAATTTCTGCTTTAAACTTTAGGTACTATCCCAAAATGTATCACTAAGGTGACAGAAGTTGATTTCGGAGCATGATTTTTGAACAGGAGCTTTAACCGTTTAGTGGCATATGAGAAATTCCCTAAGCCCCGGATCTGTCGATTTTGGTCAAAAATGAAAATTTCAAAAGTGCCCCAATTTCTGCTTTAAACTTTAGGTACTATCCCAAAATGTATCACTAAGGTGACAGAAGTTGATTTCGGAGCATGATTTTTGAACAGGAGCTTCAACCGTTTAGTAGCTTCAACCGTTTTGTGGCATATGAGAAATTCCCTAAGCCCCGGACCTGTCGATTTTGGTCAAAAATGAAAATGTCAAAAGTGCCCCAATTTCTGCTTTAAACTTTAGGTACTATCCCAAAATGTATCACTAAGGTGACAGAAGATGATTTCGGATTCTCATTTTTGAACATGAGCTTCAACCGTTTAGTGGCATATGAGAAATTCCCTAAGCCCCGGACCTGTCGATTTTGGTCAAAAATGAAAATTTTAAAAGTGCCCCAATTTCTGCTTTGAACTTTAGGTACTATCCCAAAATGTATCACTAAGGTGACAGAAGTTGATTTCGGATCATCATTTTTGAACAGGAGCTTCAACCGTTTAGTGGCATATGAGAAATACCCTAAGCCCCGGACCTGTCGATTTTGGTCAAAAATAAAAATTTCAAAAGTGCCCCAATTTCTGCTTTAAACTTTAGGTACTATCCCAAAATGTATCACTAAGGTGACAGAAGTTGATTTCGGAGCATCATTTTTGAACAGGAGCTTCAACCGTTTAGTGGCATATGAGAAATTCCCTAAGCCCCGGACCTGTCGATTTTGGTCAAAAATGAAAATTTCAAAAGTGCCCCAATTTCTGCTTTGAACTTTAGGTACTATCCCAAAATAAATCACTAAGGTTACAGAAGTTGATTTCGGATCATCATTTTTGAACAGGAGCTTCAACCGTTTAGTGGCATATGAGAAATACCCTAAGCCCCGGACCTGTCGATTTTGGTCAAAAATAAAAATTTCAAAAGTGCCCCAATTTCTGCTTTAAACTTTAGGTGCTATCCCAAAATGTATCACTAAGGTGACAGAAGTTGATTTTGGAGCATAATTTTTGAACAGGAGCTTCAACCGTTTAGTGGCATATGAGAAATTCCCTAAGCCCCGGACCTGTCGATTTTGGTCAAAAATGGAAATTTCAAAAGTGCTTCAATTTCTGCTTTAAACTTAAGGTACTATCACAAAATGTATCACTAAGGTGACAGAAGTTGATTTCGGAGCATCATTTTTGAACAGGAGCTTCAACTGTTTTGTGGCA
This sequence comes from Pseudophryne corroboree, assembly GCF_028390025.1. NCBI lineage: Eukaryota > Metazoa > Chordata > Amphibia > Anura > Myobatrachidae > Pseudophryne > Pseudophryne corroboree. The sequence continues at coordinate 10,949 of NW_026970111.1, forward strand.
TATGAGAAATTCCCTAAGCCCCGGATCTGTCGATTTTGGTCAAAAATGAAAATTTCAAAAGTGCCCCAATTTCTGCTTTAAACTTTAGGTACTATCCCAAAATGTATCACTAAGGTGACAGAAGTTGATTTCGGAGCATGATTTTTGAACAGGAGCTTCAACCGTTTAGTAGCTTCAACCGTTTTGTGGCATATGAGAAATTCCCTAAGCCCCGGACCTGTCGATTTTGGTCAAAAATGAAAATGTCAAAAGTGCCCCAATTTCTGCTTTAAACTTTAGGTACTATCCCAAAATGTATCACTAAGGTGACAGAAGTTGATTTCTGATCATCATTTTTGAACAGGAGCTTCAACTGTTTTGTGGCATATGAGAAATTCCCTAAGCCCCGGACCTGTCGATTTTGGTCAAAAATGAAAATTTCAAAAGTGCCCCAATTTCTGCTTTGAACTTTAGGTACTATCCCAAAATAAATCACTAAGGTGACAGAAGTTGATTTCGGATCATCATTTTTGAACAGGAGCTTCAACCGTTTAGTGGTATATGAGAAATACCCTAAGCCCCGGACCTGTCGATTTTGGTCAAAAAATAAAAATTTCAAAAGTGCCCCAATTTCTGCTTTAAACTTTAGGTGCTATCCCAAAATGTATCACTAAGGTGACAGAAGTTGATTTTGGAGCATAATTTTTGAACAGGAGCTTCAACCGTTTAGTGGCATATGAGAAATTCCCTAAGCCCCGAACCTGTCGATTTTGGTCAAAAATGGAAATTTCAAAAGTGCTTCAATTTCTGCTTTAAACTTTAGGTACTATCCCAAAATGTATCACTAAGGTGACAGAAGTTGATTTCGGATCATCATTTTTGAACAGGAGCTTCAACTGTTTTGTGGCATATGAGAAATTCCCTAAGCCCTGGACCTGTCGATTTTGGTCAAAAATAAAAATTTCAAAAGTGCCCCAATTTCTGCTTTAAACTTTAGGTACTATCCCAAAATGTATCACTAAGGTGACAGAAGTTGATTTCGGAGCATCATTTTTGAACAGGAGCTTCAACCGTTTAGTGGCATATGAGAAATTCCCTATGCCCCGGACCTGTCGATTTTGGTCAAAAATGAAAATTTCAAAAGTGCCCCAATTTCTGCTTTGAACTTTAGGTACTATCCCAAAATAAATCACTAAGGTGACAGAAGTTGATTTCGGATCATCATTTTTGAACAGGAGCTTCAACCGTTTAGTGGCATATGAGAAATACCCTAAGCCCCGGACCTGTCGATTTTGGTCAAAAATAAAAATTTCAAAAGTGCCCCAATTTCTGCTTTAAACTTTAGGTGCTATCCCAAAATGTATCACTAAGGTGACAGAAGTTGATTTTGGAGCATCATTTTTGAACAGGAGCTTCAACCGTTTAGTGGCATATGAGAAATTCCCTAAGCCCCGGACCTGTCGATTTTGGTCAAAAATGGAAATTTCAAAAGTGCTTCAATTTCTGCTTTAAACTTTAGGTACTATCCCAAAATGTATCACTAGGGTGACAGAGTTGATTTCGGAGCATCATTTTTGAACAGGAGCTTCAACCATTTTGTGGCATATGAGAAATTCCCTAAGCCCCGGACCTGTCGATTTTGGTCAAAAATGGAAATTTCAAAAGTGCTCCAATTTCTGCTTTAAACTTTAGGTACTATCCCAAAATGTATCACTAAGGTGACAGAAGTTGATTTCGGATCATCATTTTTGAACAGGAGCTTCAACTGTTTTGTGGCATATGAGAAATTCCCTAAGCCCCGGACCTGTCGATTTTGGTCAAAAATGGAAATTTCAAAAGTGCTCCAATTTCTGCTTTAAACTTTAGGTACTATCCCAAAATGTATCACTAAGGTGACAGAAGTTGATTTCGGATCATCATTTTTGAACAGGAGCTTCAACTGTTTTGTGGCATATGAGAAATTCCCTAAGCCCCGGATCTGTCGATTTTGGTCAAAAATGAAAATTTCAAAAGTGCCCCAATTTCTGCTTTAAACTTTAGGTACTATCCCAAAATGTATCACTAAGGTGACAGAAGTTGATTTCGGAGCATGATTTTTGAACAGGAGCTTCAACCGTTTAGTAGCTTCAACTGTTTAGTGGCATATGAGAAATTCCCTAAGCCCCGGATCTGTCGATTTTGGTCAAAAATGAAAATTTCAAAAGTGCCCCAATTTCTGCTTTAAACTTTAGGTACTATCCCAAAATGTATCACTAAGGTGACAGAAGTTGATTTCGGAGCATGATTTTTGAACAGGAGCTTCAACCGTTTAGTAGCTTCAACTGTTTAGTGGCATATGAGAAATTCCCTAAGCCCCGGATCTGTCGATTTTGGTCAAAAACGAAAATGTCAAAAGTGCCCCAATTTCTGCTTTAAACTTTAGGTACTATCCCAAAATGTATCACTAAGGTGACAGAAGTTGATTTCGGAGCATGATTTTTGAACAGGAGCTTTAACCGTTTAGTGGCATATGAGAAATTCCCTAAGCCCCGGATCTGTCGATTTTGGTCAAAAATGAAAATTTCAAAAGTGCCCCAATTTCTGCTTTAAACTTTAGGTACTATCCCAAAATGTATCACTAAGGTGACAGAAGTTGATTTCGGAGCATGATTTTTGAACAGGAGCTTCAACCGTTTAGTAGCTTCAACCGTTTTGTGGCATATGAGAAATTCCCTAAGCCCCTGACCTGTCGATTTTGGTCAAAAATGAAAATGTCAAAAGTGCCCCAATTTCTGCTTTAAACTTTAGGTACTATCCCAAAATGTATCACTAAGGTGACAAAAGATGATTTCGGATTCTCATTTTTGAACATGAGCTTCAACCATTTAGTGGCATATGAGAAATTCCCTAAGCCCCGGACCTGTCGATTTTGGTCAAAAATGAAAATTTTAAAAGTGCCCCAATTTCTGCTTTGAACTTTAGGTACTATCCCAAAATGTATCACTAAGGTGACAGAAGTTGATTTCGGATCATCATTTTTGAACAGGAGCTTCAACCGTTTAGTGGCATATGAGAAATACCCTAAGCCCCGGACCTGTCGATTTTGGTCAAAAATAAAAATTTCAAAAGTGCCCCAATTTCTGCTTTAAACTTTAGGTACTATCCCAAAATGTATCACTAAGGTGACAGAAGTTGATTTCGGAGCATCATTTTTGAACAGGAGCTTCAACCGTTTAGTGGCATATGAGAAATTCCCTAAGCCCCGGACCTGTCGATTTTGGTCAAAAATGAAAATTTCAAAAGTGCCCCAATTTCTGCTTTGAACTTTAGGTACTATCCCAAAATAAATCACTAAGGTTACAGAAGTTGATTTCGGATCATCATTTTTGAACAGGAGCTTCAACCGTTTAGTGGCATATGAGAAATACCCTAAGCCCCGGACCTGTCGATTTTGGTCAAAAATAAAAATTTCAAAAGTGCCCCAATTTCTGCTTTAAACTTTAGGTGCTATCCCAAAATGTATCACTAAGGTGACAGAAGTTGATTTTGGAGCATAATTTTTGAACAGGAGCTTCAACCGTTTAGTGGCATATGAGAAATTCCCTAAGCCCCGGACCTGTCGATTTTGGTCAAAAATGGAAATTTCAAAAGTGCTTCAATTTCTGCTTTAAACTTAAGGTACTATCACAAAATGTATCACTAAGGTGACAGAAGTTGATTTCGGAGCATCATTTTTGAACAGGAGCTTCAACCGTTTTGTGGCATATGAGAAATTCCCTAAGCCCCGGACCAGTCGGTTTTGGTCAAAAATGAAAATTTCAAAAGTGCCCCAATTTCTGCTTTAAACTTTAGGTACTATCCCAAAATGTATCACTAAGGTGACAGAAGTTGATTTCGGAGCATAATTTTTGAACAGGAGCTTCAACCGTTTAGTAGCTTCAACTGTTTAGTGGCATATGAGAAATACCCTAAGTCCCGGACCAGTCGATTTTGGTCAAAAATGAAAATGTCAAAAGTGCCCCAATTTCTGCTTTAAACTTTAGGTACTATCCCAAAATGTATCACTAAGGTGACAGAAGTTGATTTCGGATCATCATTTTTGAACAGGAGCTTCAACTGTTTTGTGGCATATGAGAAATTCCCTAAACCCCGGATCTGTCGATTTTGGTCAAAAATGAAAATTTCAAAAGTGCCCCAATTTCTGCTTTAAACTTTAGGTACTATCCCAAAATGTATCACTAAGGCGACAGAAGTTGATTTCGGATCATCATTTTTGAACAGGAGCTTCAACTGTTTTGTGGCATATGAGAAATTCCCTAAGCCCCGGATCTGTCGATTTTGGTCAAAAATGAAAATTTCAAAAGTGCCCCAATTTCTGCTTTAAACTTTAGGTACTATCCCAAAATGTATCACTAAGGTGACAGAAGTTGATTTCGGAGCATGATTTTTGAACAGGAGCTTCAACCGTTTAGTAGCTTCAACTGTTTAGTGGCATATGAGAAATTCCCTAAGCCCCGGATCTGTCGATTTTGGTCAAAAATGAAAATGTCAAAAGTGCCCCAATTTCTGCTTTAAACTTTAGGTACTATCCCAAAATGTATCACTAAGGTGACAGAAGTTGATTTCGGAGCATGATTTTTGAACAGGAGCTTTAACCGTTTAGTGGCATATGAGAAATTCCCTAAGCCCCTGATCTGTCGATTTTGGTCAAAAATGAAAATTTCAAAAGTGCCCCAATTTCTGCTTTAAACTTTAGGTACTATCCCAAAATGTATCACTAAGGTGACAGAAGTTGATTTCGGAGCATGATTTTGGAACAGGAGCTTCAACCGTTTAGTAGCTTCAACCGTTTTGTGGCATATGAGAAATTCCCTAAGCCCCGAACCTTTCGATTTTGGTCAAAAATGAAAATGTCAAAAGTGCCCCAATTTCTGCTTTAAACTTTAGGTACTATCCCAAAATGTATCACTAAGGTGACAGAAGTTGATTTCGGATCATCATTTTTGAACAGGAGCTTCAACCGTTTAGTGGCATATGAGAAATACCCTAAGCTCCGGACCTGTCGATTTTGGTCAAAAATAAAAATTTCAAAAGTGCCCCAATTTCTGCTTTAAACTTTAGGTACTATCCCAAAATGTATCACTAAGTTGACAGAGGGTGATTTCGGAGCATCATTTTTGAACATGAGCTTCAACCGTTTAGTGGCATATGAGAAATTCCCTAAGCCCCGGACCTGTCGATTTTGGTCAAAAATGAAAATTTTAAAAGTGCCCCAATTTCTGCTTTGAACTTTAGGTACTATCCCAAAATGTATCACTAAGGTGACAGAAGTTGATTTCGGATCATCATTTTTGAACAGGAGCTTCAACCGTTTAGTGGCATATGAGAAATACCCTAAGCCCCGGACCTGTCGATTTTGGTCAAAAATAAAAATTTCAAAAGTGCCCCAATTTCTGCTTTAAACTTTAGGTACTATCCCAAAATGTATCACTAAGGTGACAGAAGTTGATTTCGGAGCATAATTTTTGAACAGGAGCTTCAACCGTTTAGTAGCTTCAACTGTTTAGTGGCATATGAGAAATACCCTAAGTCCCGGACCAGTCGATTTTGGTCAAAAATGAAAATGTCAAAAGTGCCCCAATTTCTGCTTTAAACTTTAGGTACTATCCCAAAATGTATCACTAAGGTGACAGAAGTTGATTTCGGATCATCATTTTTGAACAGGAGCTTCAACTGTTTTGTGGCATATGAGAAATTCCCTAAGCCCCGGATCTGTCGATTTTGGTCAAAAATGAAAATTTCAAAAGTGCCCCAATTTCTGCTTTAAACTTTAGGTACTATCCCAAAATGTATCACTAAGGTGACAGAAGTTGATTTCGGAGCATGATTTTTGAACAGGAGCTTCAACCGTTTAGTAGCTTCAACCGTTTTGTGGCATATGAGAAATTCCCTAAGCCCCGGACCTGTCGATTTTGGTCAAAAATGAAAATGTCAAAAGTGCCCCAATTTCTGCTTTAAACTTTAGGTACTATCCCAAAATGTATCACTAAGGTGACAGAAGTTGATTTCTGATCATCATTTTTGAACAGGAGCTTCAACTGTTTTGTGGCATATGAGAAATTCCCTAAGCCCCGGACCTGTCGATTTTGGTCAAAAATGAAAATTTCAAAAGTGCCCCAATTTCTGCTTTGAACTTTAGGTACTATCCCAAAATGTATCACTAAGGTGACAGAAGTTGATTTCGGATCATCATTTTTGAACAGGAGCTTCAACCGTTTAGTGGCATATAAGAAATACCCTAAGCCCCGGACCTGTCGATTTTGGTCAAAAATAAAAATTTCAAAAGTGCCCCAATTTCTGCTTTAAACTTTAGGTACTATCCCAAAATGTATCACTAAGGTGACAGAAGTTGATTTCGGAGCATCATTTTTGAACAGGAGCTTCAACCGTTTAGTGGCATATGAGAAATTCCCTAAGCCCCGGACCTGTCGATTTTGGTCAAAAATGAAAATTTCAAAAGTGCCCCAATTTCTGCTTTGAACTTTAGGTACTATCCCAAAATAAATCACTAAGGTGAAAGAAGTTGATTTCGGATCATCATTTTTGAACAGGAGCTTCAACCGTTTAGTGGCATATGAGAAATACCCTAAGCCCCGGACCTGTCGATTTTGGTCAAAAATAAAAATTTCAAAAGTGCCCCAATTTCTGCTTTAAACTTTAGGTGCTATCCCAAAATGTATCACTAAGGTGACAGAAGTTGATTTTGGAGCATAATTTTTGAACAGGAGCTTCAACCGTTTAGTGGCATATGAGAAATTCCCTAAGCCCCGAACCTGTCGATTTTGGTCAAAAATGGAAATTTCAAAAGTGCTTCAATTTCTGCTTTAAACTTTAGGTACTATCCCAAAATGTATCACTAAGGTGACAGAAGTTGATTTCGGATCATCATTTTTGAACAGGAGCTTCAACTGTTTTGTGGCATATGAGAAATTCCCTAAGCCCCGGACCTGTCGATTTTGGTCAAAAATAAAAATTTCAAAAGTGCCCCAATTTCTGCTTTAAACTTTAGGTACTATCCCAAAATGTATCACTAAGGTGACAGAAGTTGATTTCGGAGCATCATTTTTGAACAGGAGCTTCAACCGTTTAGTGGCATATGAGAAATTCCCTATGCCCCGGACCTGTCGATTTTGGTCAAAAATGAAAATTTCAAAAGTGCCCCAATTTCTGCTTTGAACTTTAGGTACTATCCCAAAATAAATCACTAAGGTGACAGAAGTTGATTTCGGATCATCATTTTTGAACAGGAGCTTCAACCGTTTAGTGGCATATGAGAAATACCCTAAGCCCCGGACCTGTCGATTTTGGTCAAAAATAAAAATTTCAAAAGTGCCCCAATTTCTGCTTTAAACTTTAGGTGCTATCCCAAAATGTATCACTAAGGTGACAAGTTGATTTTGGAGCATCATTTTTGAACAGGAGCTTCAACCGTTTAGTGGCATATGAGAAATTCCCTAAGCCCCGGACCTGTCGATTTTGGTCAAAAATGGAAATTTCAAAAGTGCTTCAATTTCTGCTTTAAACTTTAGGTACTATCCCAAAATGTATCACTAGGGTGACAGAGTTGATTTCGGAGCATCATTTTTGAACAGGAGCTTCAACCATTTTGTGGCATATGAGAAATTCCCTAAGCCCCGGACCTGTCGATTTTGGTCAAAAATGGAAATTTCAAAAGTGCTCCAATTTCTGCTTTAAACTTTAGGTACTATCCCAAAATGTATCACTAAGGTGACAGAAGTTGATTTCGGATCATCATTTTTGAACAGGAGCTTCAACTGTTTTGTGGCATATGAGAAATTCCCTAAGCCCCGGATCTGTCGATTTTGGTCAAAAATGAAAATTTCAAAAGTGCCCCAATTTCTGCTTTAAACTTTAGGTACTATCCCAAAATGTATCACTAAGGTGACAGAAGTTGATTTCGGATCATCATTTTTGAACAGGAGCTTCAACTGTTTTGTGGCATATGAGAAATTCCCTAAGCCCCGGATCTGTCGATTTTGGTCAAAAATGAAAATTTCAAAAGTGCCCCAATTTCTGCTTTAAACTTTAGGTACTATCCCAAAATGTATCACTAAGGTGACAGAAGTTGATTTCGGAGCATGATTTTTGAACAGAAGCTTCAACCGTTTAGTAGCTTCAACTGTTTAGTGGCATATGAGAAATTCCCTAAGCCCCGGATCTGTCGATTTTGGTCAAAAATGAAAATTTCAAAAGTGCCCCAATTTCTGCTTTAAACTTTAGGTACTATCCCAAAATGTATCACTAAGGTGACAGAAGTTGATTTCGGAGCATGATTTTTGAACAGGAGCTTTAACTGTTTTGTGGCATATGAGAAATTCCCTAAGCCCCGGATCTGTCGATTTTGGTCAAAAATGAAAATGTCAAAAGTGCCCCAATTTCTGCTTTAAACTTTAGGTACTATCCCAAAATGTATCACTAAGGTGACAGAAGTTGATTTCGGAGCATCATTTTTGAACAGGAGCTTCAACCGTTTAGTGGCATATGAGAAATTCCCTAAGCCCCGGACCTGTCGATTTTGGTCAAAAATGAAAATTTCAAAAGTGCCCCAATTTCTGCTTTGAACTTTAGGTACTATCCCAAAATAAATCACTAAGGTGACAGAAGTTGATTTTGGAGCATAATTTTTGAACAGGAGCTTCAACCGTTTAGTGGCATATGAGAAATTCCCTAAGCCCCGGACCTGTCGATTTTGGTCAAAAATGGAAATTTCAAAAGTGCTTCAATTTCTGCTTTAAACTTTAGGTACTATCCCAAAATGTATCACTAAGGTGACAGAAGTTGATTTCGGAGCATCATTTTTGAACAGGAGCTTCAACCGTTTTGTGGCATATGAGAAATTCCCTAAGCCCCGGACCTGTCGATTTTGGTCAAAAATGAAAATGTCAAAAGTGCCCCAATTTCTGCTTTAAACTTTAGGTACTATCCCAAAATGTATCACTAAGGTGACAGAAGTTGATTTCGGATTCTCATTTTTGAACATGAGCTTCAACCGTTTAGTGGCATATGAGAAATTCCCTAAGCCCCCGGACCTGTCGATTTTGGTCAAAAATGAAAATTTCAAAAGTGCCCCAATTTCTGCTTTGAACTTTAGGTACTATCCCAAAATGTATCACTAAGGTGACAGAAGTTGATTTCGGATCATCATTTTTGAACAGGAGCTTCAACCGTTTAGTGGCATATGAGAAATACCCTAAGCCCCGGATCTGTCGATTTTGGTCAAAAATAAAAATTTCAAAAGTGCCCCAATTTCTGCTTTAATCTTTAGGTGCTATCCCAAAATGTATCACTAAGGTGACAGAAGTTGATTTTGGAGCATAATTTTTGAACAGGAGCTTCAACCGTTTAGTGGCATATAAGAAATTCCCTAAGCCCCGGACCTGTCGATTTTGGTCAAAAATTGAAATTTCAAAAGTGCTCCAATTTCTGCTTTAAACTTTAGGTACTATCCCAAAATGTATCACTAAGGTGACAGAAGTTGATTTTGGAGCATCATTTTTGAATAGGAGCTTCAACCGTTTTGTGGCATATGAGAAATTCCCTAAGCCCCGGACCTGTCAATTTTGGTCAAAAATGAAAATTTAAAAAGTGCCCCAATTTCTGCTTTAAACTTTAGGTACTATCCCAAAATGTATCACTAAGGTGACAGAAGTTGATTTCGGAGCATCATTTTTGAACAGGAGCTTCAACCGTTTTGTGGCATATGAGAAATTCCCTAAGCCCCGGACCTGTCGATTTTGGTCAAAAATGAAAATGTCAAAAGTGCCCCAATTTCTGCTTTAAACTTTAGGTACTATCCCAAAATGTATCACTAAGGTGACAGATGTTGATTTCGGATCATCATTTTTGAACAGGAGCTTCAACTGTTTTGTGGCATATGAGAAATTCCCTAAGCCCCGGACCTGTCGATTTTCGTCAAAAATGGAAATTTCAAAAGTGCTCCAATTTCTGCTTTAAACTTTAGGTACTATCCCAAAATGTATCACTAAGGTGACAGAAGTTGATTTCGGAGCATCATTTTTGAACAGGAGCTTCAACCGTTTTGTGGCATATGAGAAATTCCCTAAGCCCCGGACCTGTCGATTTTGGTCAAAAATGAAAATGTCAAAAGTGCCCCAATTTCTGCTTTAAACTTTAGGTACTATCCCAAAATGTATCACTAAGGTGACAGAAGTTGATTTCGGATCATCATTTTTGAACAGGAGCTTCAACTGTTTTGTGGCATATGAGAAATTCCCTAAGCCCCGGATCTGTCGATTTTGGTCAAAAATGAAAATTTCAAAAGTGCCCCAATTTCTGCTTTAAACTTTAGGTACTATCCCAAAATGTATCACTAAGGTGACAGAAGTTGATTTCGGAGCATAATTTTTGAACAGGAGCTTCAACCGTTTAGTAGCTTCAACTGTTTAGTGGCATATGAGAAATACCCTAAGTCCCGGACCAGTCGATTTTGGTCAAAAATGAAAATGTCAAAAGTGCCCCAATTTCTGCTTTAAACTTTAGGTACTATCCCAAAATGTATCACTAAGGTGACAGAAGTTGATTTCGGATCATCATTTTTGAACAGGAGCTTCAACTGTTTTGTGGCATATGAGAAATTCCCTAAGCCCCGGATCTGTCGATTTTGGTCAAAAATGAAAATTTCAAAAGTGCCCCAATTTCTGCTTTAAACTTTAGGTACTATCCCAAAATGTATCACTAAGGTGACAGAAGTTGATTTCGGAGCATGATTTTTGAACAGGAGCTTCAACCGTTTAGTAGCTTCAACCGTTTTGTGGCATATGAGAAATTCCCTAAGCCCCGGACCTGTCGATTTTGGTCAAAAATGAAAATGTCAAAAGTGCCCCAATTTCTGCTTTAAACTTTAGGTACTATCCCAAAATGTATCACTAAGGTGACAGAAGTTGATTTCTGATCATCATTTTTGAACAGGAGCTTCAACTGTTTTGTGGCATATGAGAAATTCCCTAAGCCCCGGACCTGTCGATTTTGGTCAAAAATGAAAATTTCAAAAGTGCCCCAATTTCTGCTTTGAACTTTAGGTACTATCCCAAAATGTATCACTAAGGTGACAGAAGTTGATTTCGGATCATCATTTTTGAACAGGAGCTTCAACCGTTTAGTGGCATATAAGAAATACCCTAAGCCCCGGACCTGTCGATTTTGGTCAAAAATAAAAATTTCAAAAGTGCCCCAATTTCTGCTTTAAACTTTAGGTACTATCCCAAAATGTATCACTAAGGTGACAGAAGTTGATTTCGGAGCATCATTTTTGAACAGGAGCTTCAACCGTTTAGTGGCATATGAGAAATACCCTAAGCCCCGGACCTGTCGATTTTGGTCAAAAATAAAAATTTCAAAAGTGCCCCAATTTCTGCTTTAAACTTTAGGTGCTATCCCAAAATGTATCACTAAGGTGACAGAAGTTGATTTTGGAGCATAATTTTTGAACAGGAGCTTCAACCGTTTAGTGGCATATGAGAAATTCCCTAAGCCCCGAACCTGTCGATTTTGGTCAAAAATGGAAATTTCAAAAGTGCTTCAATTTCTGCTTTAAACTTTAGGTACTATCCCAAAATGTATCACTAAGGTGACAGAAGTTGATTTCGGATCATCATTTTTGAACAGGAGCTTCAACTGTTTTGTGGCATATGAGAAATTCCCTAAGCCCCGGACCTGTCGATTTTGGTCAAAAATAAAAATTTCAAAAGTGCCCCAATTTCTGCTTTAAACTTTAGGTACTATCCCAAAATGTATCACTAAGGTGACAGAAGTTGATTTCGGAGCATCATTTTTGAACAGGAGCTTCAACCGTTTAGTGGCATATGAGAAATTCCCTATGCCCCGGACCTGTCGATTTTGGTCAAAAATGAAAATTTCAAAAGTGCCCCAATTTCTGCTTTGAACTTTAGGTACTATCCCAAAATAAATCACTAAGGTGACAGAAGTTGATTTCGGATCATCATTTTTGAACAGGAGCTTCAACCGTTTAGTGGCATATGAGAAATACCCTAAGCCCCGGACCTGTCGATTTTGGTCAAAAATAAAAATTTCAAAAGTGCCCCAATTTCTGCTTTAAACTTTAGGTGCTATCCCAAAATGTATCACTAAGGTGACAAGTTGATTTTGGAGCATCATTTTTGAACAGGAGCTTCAACCGTTTAGTGGCATATGAGAAATTCCCTAAGCCCCGGACCTGTCGATTTTGGTCAAAAATGGAAATTTCAAAAGTGCTTCAATTTCTGCTTTAAACTTTAGGTACTATCCCAAAATGTATCACTAGGGTGACAGAGTTGATTTCGGAGCATCATTTTTGAACAGGAGCTTCAACCATTTTGTGGCATATGAGAAATTCCCTAAGCCCCGGACCTGTCGATTTTGGTCAAAAATGGAAATTTCAAAAGTGCTCCAATTTCTGCTTTAAACTTTAGGTACTATCCCAAAATGTATCACTAAGGTGACAGAAGTTGATTTCGGATCATCATTTTTGAACAGGAGCTTCAACTGTTTTGTGGCATATGAGAAATTCCCTAAGCCCCGGACCTGTCGATTTTGGTCAAAAATGGAAATTTCAAAAGTGCTCCAATTTCTGCTTTAAACTTTAGGTACTATCCCAAAATGTATCACTAAGGTGACAGAAGTTGATTTCGGATCATCATTTTTGAACAGGAGCTTCAACTGTTTTGTGGCATATGAGAAATTCCCTAAGCCCCGGATCTGTCGATTTTGGTCAAAAATGAAAATTTCAAAAGTGCCCCAATTTCTGCTTTAAACTTTAGGTACTATCCCAAAATGTATCACTAAGGTGACAGAAGTTGATTTCGGATCATCATTTTTGAACAGGAGCTTCAACTGTTTTGTGGCATATGAGAAATTCCCTAAGCCCCGGATCTGTCGATTTTGGTCAAAAATGAAAATTTCAAAAGTGCCCCAATTTCTGCTTTAAACTTTAGGTACTATCCCAAAATGTATCACTAAGGTGACAGAAGTTGATTTCGGAGCATGATTTTTGAACAGGAGCTTCAACCGTTTAGTAGCTTCAACTGTTTAGTGGCATATGAGAAATTCCCTAAGCCCCGGATCTGTCGATTTTGGTCAAAAATGAAAATTTCAAAAGTGCCCCAATTTCTGCTTTAAACTTTAGGTACTATCCCAAAATGTATCACTAAGGTGACAGAAGTTGATTTCGGAGCATGACTTTTGAACAGGAGCTTTAACTGTTTTGTGGCATATGAGAAATTCCCTAAGCCCCGGATCTGTCGATTTTGGTCAAAAATGAAAATGTCAAAAGTGCCCCAATTTCTGCTTTAAACTTTAGGTACTATCCCAAAATGTATCACTAAGGTGACAGAAGTTGATTTCGGAGCATCATTTTTGAACAGGAGCTTCAACCGTTTAGTGGCATATGAGAAATTCCCTAAGCCCCGGACCTGTCGATTTTGGTCAAAAATGAAAATTTCAAAAGTGCCCCAATTTCTGCTTTGAACTTTAGGTACTATCCCAAAATAAATCACTAAGGTGACAGAAGTTGATTTTGGAGCATAATTTTTGAACAGGAGCTTCAACCGTTTAGTGGCATATGAGAAATTCCCTAAGCCCCGGACCTGTCGATTTTGGTCAAAAATGGAAATTTCAAAAGTGCTTCAATTTCTGCTTTAAACTTTAGGTACTATCCCAAAATGTATCACTAAGGTGACAGAAGTTGATTTCGGAGCATCATTTTTGAACAGGAGCTTCAACCGTTTTGTGGCATATGAGAAATTCCCTAAGCCCCGGACCTGTCGATTTTGGTCAAAAATGAAAATGTCAAAAGTGCCCCAATTTCTGCTTTAAACTTTAGGTACTATCCCAAAATGTATCACTAAGGTGACAGAAGTTGATTTCGGATTCTCATTTTTGAACATGAGCTTCAACCGTTTAGTGGCATATGAGAAATTCCCTAAGCCCCCGGACCTGTCGATTTTGGTCAAAAATGAAAATTTCAAAAGTGCCCCAATTTCTGCTTTGAACTTTAGGTACTATCCCAAAATGTATCACTAAGGTGACAGAAGTTGATTTCGGATCATCATTTTTGAACAGGAGCTTCAACCGTTTAGTGGCATATGAGAAATACCCTAAGCCCCGGACCTGTCGATTTTGGTCAAAAATAAAAATTTCAAAAGTGCCCCAATTTCTGCTTTAATCTTTAGGTGCTATCCCAAAATGTATCACTAAGGTGACAGAAGTTGATTTTGGAGCATAATTTTTGAACAGGAGCTTCAACCGTTTAGTGGCATATAAGAAATTCCCTAAGCCCCGGACCTGTCGATTTTGGTCAAAAATTGAAATTTCAAAAGTGCTCCAATTTCTGCTTTAAACTTTAGGTACTATCCCAAAATGTATCACTAAGGTGACAGAAGTTGATTTTGGAGCATCATTTTTGAATAGGAGCTTCAACCGTTTTGTGGCATATGAGAAATTCCCTAAGCCCCGGACCTGTCAATTTTGGTCAAAAATGAAAATTTAAAAAGTGCCCCAATTTCTGCTTTAAACTTTAGGTACTATCCCAAAATGTATCACTAAGGTGACAGAAGTTGATTTCGGATCATCATTTTTGAACAGGAGCTTCAACTGTTTTGTGGCATATGAGAAATTCCCTAAGCCCCGGACCTGTCGATTTTCGTCAAAAATGGAAATTTCAAAAGTGCTCCAATTTCTGCTTTAAACTTTAGGTACTATCCCAAAATGTATCACTAAGGTGACAGAAGTTGATTTCGGAGCATCATTTTTGAACAGGAGCTTCAACCGTTTTGTGGCATATGAGAAATTCCCTAAGCCCCGGACCTGTCAATTTTGGTCAAAAATGAAAATGTCAAAAGTGCCCCAATTTCTGCTTTAAACTTTAGGTACTATCCCAAAATGTATCACTAAGGTGACAGAAGTTGATTTCGGATCATCATTTTTGAACAGGAGCTTCAACTGTTTTGTGGCATATGAGAAATTCCCTAAGCCCCGGACCTGTCGATTTTCGTCAAAAATGGAAATTTCAAAAGTGCTCCAATTTCTGCTTTAAACTTTAGGTACTATCCCAAAATGTATCACTAAGGTGACAGAAGTTGATTTCGGAGCATCATTTTTGAACAGGAGCTTCAACTGTTTTGTGGCATATGAGAAATTCCCTAAGCCCCGGATCTGTCGATTTTGGTCAAAAATGAAAATTTCAAAAGTGCCCCAATTTCTGCTTTAAACTTTAGGTACTATCCCAAAATGTATCACTAAGGTGATAGAAGTTGATTTTGGAGCATGATTTTTGAACAGGAGCTTCAACCGTTTAGTAGCTTCAACCGTTTTGCGGCATATGAGAAATTCCCTAAGCCCCGGATCTGTCGATTTTGGTCAAAAATGAAAATGTCAAAAGTGCCCCAATTTCTGCTTTAAACTTTAGGTACTATCCCAAAATGTATCACTAAGGTGACAGAAGTTGATTTCGGATTCTCATTTTTGAACATGAGCTTCAACCGTTTAGTGGCATATGAGAAATTCCCTAAGCCCCGGACCTGTCGATTTTGGTCAAAAATGAAAATTTCAAAAGTGCCCCAATTTCTGCTTTGAACTTTAGGTACTATCCCAAAATGTATCACCAAGGTGACAGAAGTTGATTTCGGATCATCATTTTTGAACAGGAGCTTCAACCGTTTATTGGCATATGAGAAATTCCCTAAGCCCCGGACCTGTCGATTTTGGTCAAAAATGGAAATTTCAAAAGTGCTCCAATTTCTGCTTTAAACTTTAGGTACTATCCCAAAATGTATCACTAAGGTGACAGAAGTTGATTTCGGATTCTCATTTTTGAACAGGAGCTTCAACCGTTTTGTGACATATGAGAAATTCCCTAAGCCCCGGACCTGTCGATTTTGGTCAAAAATGAAAATGTCAAAAGTGCCCCAATTTCTGCTTTAAACTTTAGGTACTATCCCAAAATGTATCACTAAGGTGACAGAAGTTGATTTCGGATCATCATTTTTGAACAGGAGCTTCAACTGTTTTGTGGCATATGAGAAATTCCCTAAGCCCCGGACCTGTCAATTTTGGTCAAAAATGAAAATTTCAAAAGTGCCCCAATTTCTGCTTTTAACTTTAGGTACTATCCCAAAATGTATCACTAAGGTGACAGAAGTTGATTTCGGAGCATGATTTTTGAACAGGAGCTTCAACCGTTTAGTAGCTTCAACCGTTTTGTGGCATATGAGAAATTCCCTAAGCCCCGGACCTGTCGATTTTGGTCAAAAATGAAAATGTCAAAAGTGCCCCAATTTCTGCTTTAAACTTTAGGTACTATCCCAAAATGTATCACTAAGGTGACAGAAGTTGATTTCGGATTCTCATTTTTGAACATGAGCTTCAACCGTTTAGTGGCATATGAGAAATTCCCTAAGCCCCGGACCTGTCGATTTTGGTCAAAAATAAAAATTTCAAAAGTGCCCCAATTTCTGCTTTAAACTTTAGGTACTATCCCAAAATGTATCACTAAGGTGACAGAAGTTGATTTCGGAGCATCATTTTTGAACAGGAGCTTCAACCGTTTAGTGGCATATGAGAAATTCCCTAAGCCCCGGACCTGTCGATTTTGGTCAAAAATGAAAATTTCAAAAGTGCCCCAATTTCTGCTTTGAACTTTAGGTACTATCCCAAAATAAATCACTAAGGTGACAGAAGTTGATTTCGGATCATCATTTTTGAACAGGAGCTTCAACCGTTTAGTGGCATATGAGAAATACCCTAAGCCCCGGACCTGTCGATTTTGGTCAAAAATAAAAATTTCAAAAGTGCCCCAATTTCTGCTTTAAACTTTAGGTGCTATCCCAAAATGTATCACTAAGGTGACAGAAGTTGATTTTGGAGCATAATTTTTGAACAGGAGCTTCAACCGTTTAGTGGCATATAAGAAATTCCCTAAGTCCCGGACCTGTCGATTTTGGTCAAAAATGGAAATTTCAAAAGTGCTTCAATTTCTGCTTTAAACTTTAGGTACTATCCCAAAATGTATCACTAAGGTGACAGAAGTTGATTTCGGAGCATCATTTTTGAACAGGAGCTTCAACCGTTTTGTGGCATATGAGAAATTCCCTAAGCCCCGGACCTGTCGATTTTGGTCAAAAATGAAAATGTCAAAAGTGCCCCAATTTCTGCTTTAAACTTTAGGTACTATCCCAAAATGTATCACTAAGGTGACAGAAGTTGATTTCGGATCATCATTTTTGAACAGGAGCTTCAACTGTTTTGTGGCATATGAGAAATTCCCTAAGCCCCGGACCTGTCGATTTTGGTCAAAAATGAAAATTTCAAAAGTGCCCCAATTTCTGCTTTGAACTTTAGGTACTATCCCAAAATGTATCACTAAGGTGACAGAAGTTGATTTCGGATCATCATTTTTGAACAGGAGCTTCAACTGTTTTGTGGCATATGAGAAATTCCCTAAGCCACGGATCTGTCGATTTTGGTCAAAAATGAAAATTTCAAAAGTGCCCCAATTTCTGCTTTGAACTTTAGGTACTATCCCAAAATGTATCACCAAGGTGACAGAAGTTGATTTCGGATCATCATTTTTGAACAGGAGCTTCAACCGTTTAGTGGCATATGAGAAATTCCCTAAGCCCCGGACCTGTCGATTTTGGTCAAAAATGGAAATTTCAAAAGTGCTCCAATTTCTGCTTTAAACTTTAGGTACTATCCCAAAATGTATCACTAAGGTGACAGAAGTTGATTTCGGATTCTCATTTTTGAACAGGAGCTTCAACCGTTTTGTGACATATGAGAAATTCCCTAAGCCCCGGACCTGTCGATTTTGGTCAAAAATGAAAATGTCAAAAGTGCCCCAATTTCTGCTTTAAACTTTAGGTACTATCCCAAAATGTATCACTAAGGTGACAGAAGTTGATTTCGGATCATCATTTTTGAACAGGAGCTTCAACTGTTTTGTGGCATATGAGAAATTCCCTAAGCCCCGGATCTGTCGATTTTGGTCAAAAATGAAAATTTCAAAAGTGCCCCAATTTCTGCTTTTAACTTTAGGTACTATCCCAAAATGTATCACTAAGGTGACAGAAGTTGATTTCGGAGCATGATTTTTGAACAGGAGCTTCAACCGTTTAGTAGCTTCAACCGTTTTGTGGCATATGAGAAATTCCCTAAGCCCCGGACCTGTCGATTTTGGTCAAAAATGAAAATGTCAAAAGTGCCCCAATTTCTGCTTTAAACTTTAGGTACTATCCCAAAATGTATCACTAAGGTGACAGAAGTTGATTTCGGATTCTCATTTTTGAACATGAGCTTCAACCGTTTAGTGGCATATGAGAAATTCCCTAAGCCCCGGACCTGTCGATTTTGGTCAAAAATAAAAATTTCAAAAGTGCCCCAATTTCTGCTTTAAACTTTAGGTACTATCCCAAAATGTATCACTAAGGTGACAGAAGTTGATTTCGGAGCATCATTTTTGAACAGGAGCTTCAACCGTTTAGTGGCATATGAGAAATTCCCTAAGCCCCGGACCTGTCGATTTTGGTCAAAAATGAAAATTTCAAAAGTGCCCCAATTTCTGCTTTGAACTTTAGGTACTATCCCAAAATAAATCACTAAGGTGACAGAAGTTGATTTCGGATCATCATTTTTGAACAGGAGCTTCAACCGTTTAGTGGCATATGAGAAATACCCTAAGCCCCGGACCTGTCGATTTTGGTCAAAAATGAAAATGTCAAAAGTGCCCCAATTTCTGCTTTAAACTTTAGGTACTATCCCAAAATGTATCACTAAGGTGACAGAAGTTGATTTCGGATCATCATTTTTGAACAGGAGCTTCAACTGTTTTGTGGCATATGAGAAATTCCCTAAGCCCCGGACCTGTCGATTTTGGTCAAAAATGAAAATTTCAAAAGTGCCCCAATTTCTGCTTTGAACTTTAGGTACTATCCCAAAATGTATCACTAAGGTGACAGAAGTTGATTTCGGATCATCATTTTTGAACAGGAGCTTCAACTGTTTTGTGGCATATGAGAAATTCCCTAAGCCCCGGATCTGTCGATTTTGGTCAAAAATAAAAATTTCAAAAGTGCCCCAATTTCTGCTTTAAACTTTAGGTACTATCCCAAAATGTATCACTATGGTGACAGAAGTTGATTTTGGAGCATAATTTTTATACAGGATCTTCAACCGTTTAGTGGCATATGAGAAATTCCCTAAGCCCCGGACCTGTCGATTTTGGTCAAAAATTGAAATTTCAAAAGTGCTTCAATTTCTGCTTTAAACTTTAGGTACTATCCCAAAATGTATCACTAAGGTGACAGAAGTTGATTTCGGAGCATCATTTTTGAACAGGAGCTTCAACCGTTTTGTGGCATATGAGAAATTCCCTAAGCCCCGGACCTGTCGATTTTGGTCAAAAATGAAAATGTCAAAAGTGCCCCAATTTCTGCTTTAAACTTTTGGTACTATCCTAAAATGTATCACTAAGGTGACAGAAGTTGATTTCGGATCATCATTTTTGAACAGGAGCTTCAACTGTTTTGTGGCATATGAGAAATTCCCTAAGCCCCGGATCTGTCGATTTTGGTCAAAAATGAAAATTTCAAAAGTGCCCCAATTTCTGCTTTAAACTTTAGGTACTATCCCAAAATGTATCACTAAGGTGACAGAAGTTGATTTCGGAGCATGATTTTTGAACAGGAGCTTCAACCGTTTAGTAGCTTCAACCGTTTTGTGGCATATGAGAAATTCCCTAAGCCCCGGACCTGTCGATTTTGGTCAAAAATGAAAATGTCAAAAGTGCCCCAATTTCTGCTTTAAACTTTAGGTACTATCCTAAAATGTATCACTAAGGTGACAGAAGTTGATTTCGGATCATCATTTTTGAACAGGAGCTTCAACTGTTTTGTGGCATATGAGAAATTCCCTAAGCCCCGGACCTGTCGATTTTGGTCAAAAATGAAAATTTCAAAAGTGCCCCAATTTCTGCTTTGAACTTTAGGTACTATCCCAAAATGTATCACTAAGGTGACAGAAGTTGATTTCGGATCATCATTTTTGAACAGGAGCTTCAACTGTTTTGTGGCATATGAGAAATTCCCTAAGCCCCGGATCTGTCGATTTTGGTCAAAAATAAAAATTTCAAAAGTGCCCCAATTTCTGCTTTAAACTTTAGGTACTATCCCAAAATGTATCACTATGGTGACAGAAGTTGATTTTGGAGCATAATTTTTGAACAGGAGCTTCAACCGTTTAGTGGCATATGAGAAATTCCCTAAGCCCCGGACCTGTCGATTTTGGTCAAAAATTGAAATTTCAAAAGTGCTTCAATTTCTGCTTTAAACTTTAGGTACTATCCCAAAATGTTTCACTAAGGTGACAGAAGTTGATTTCGGAGCATCATTTTTGAACAGGAGCTTCAACCGTTTTGTGGCATATGAGAAATTCCCTACGCCCCGGACCTGTCGATTTTGGTCAAAAATGAAAATGTCAAAAGTGCCCCAATTTCTGCTTTAAACTTTAGGTACTATCCTAAAATGTATCACTAAGGTGACAGAAGTTGATTTCGGATCATCATTTTTGAACAGGAGCTTCAACTGTTTTGTGGCATATGAGAAATTCCCTAAGCCCCGGATCTGTCGATTTTGGTAAAAAAATGAAAATTTCAAAAGTGCCCCAATTTCTGCTTTAAACTTTAGGTACTATCCCAAAATGTATCACTAAGGTGACAGAAGTTGATTTCGGAGCATGATTTTTGAACAGGAGCTTCAACCGTTTAGTAGCTTCAACCGTTTTGTGGCATATGAGAAATTCCCTAAGCCCCGGACCTGTCGATTTTGGTCAAAAATGAAAATGCCAAAAGTGCCCCAATTTCTGCTTTAAACTTTAGGTACTATCCTAAAATGTATCACTAAGGTGACAGAAGTTGATTTCGGATCATCATTTTTGAACAGGAGCTTCAACTGTTTTGTGGCATATGAGAAATTCCCTAAGCCCCGGACCTGTCGATTTTGGTCAAAAATGAAAATTTCAAAAGTGCCCCAATTTCTGCTTTGAACTTTAGGTACTATCCCAAAATAAATCACTAAGGTGACAGAAGTTGATTTCGGATCATCATTTTTGAACAGGAGCTTCAACCGTTTAGTGGCATATGAGAAATACCCTAAGCCCCGGACCTGTCGATTTTGGTCAAAAATAAAAATTTCAAAAGTGCCCCAATTTCTGCTTTAAACTTTAGGTGCTATCCCAAAATGTATCACTAAGGTGACAGAAGTTGATTTTGGAGCATAATTTTTGAACAGGAGCTTCAACCGTTTAGTGGCATATGAGAAATTCCCTAAGCCCCGGACCTGTCGATTTTGGTCAAAAATGGAAATTTCAAAAGTGCTTCAATTTCTGCTTTAAACTTTAGGTACTATCACAAAATGTATCACTAAGGTGACAGAAGTTGATTTCGGAGCATCATTTTTGAACAGGAGCTTCAACCGTTTTGTGGCATATGAGAAATTCCCTAAGCCCCGGACCAGTCGGTTTTGGTCAAAAATGAAAATTTCAAAAGTGCCCCAATTTCTGCTTTAAACTTTAGGTTCTATCCCAAAATGTATCACTAAGGTGACAGAAGTTGATTTCGGAGCATAATTTTTGAACAGGAGCTTCAACCGTTTAGTAGCTTCAACTGTTTAGTGGCATATGAGAAATACCCTAAGTCCCGGACCAGTCGATTTTGGTCAAAAATGAAAATTTCAAAAGTGCTCCAATTTCTGCTTTAAACTTTAGGTACTATCACAAAATGTATCACTAAGGTGACAGAAGTTGATTTCGGAGCATCATTTTTGAACAGGAGCTTCAACCGTTTTGTGGCATATGAGAAATTCCCTAAGCCCCGGACCTGTCGATTTTGGTCAAAAATGAAAATGCCAAAAGTGCCCCAATTTCTGCTTTAAACTTTAGGTACTATCCCAAAATGTATCACTAAGGTGACAGAAGTTGATTTCGGATTCTCATTTTTGAACATGAGCTTCAACCGTTTAGTGGCATATGAGAAATTCCCTAAGCCCCCGGACCTGTCGATTTTGGTCAAAAATGAAAATTTCAAAAGTGCCCCAATTTCTGCTTTGAACTTTAGGTACTATCCCAAAATGTATCACTAAGGTGACAGAAGTTGATTTCGGATCATCATTTTTGAACAGGAGCTTCAACCGTTTAGTGGCATATGAGAAATACCCTAAGCCCCGGACCTGTCGATTTTGGTCAAAAATTGAAATTTCAAAAGTGCTCCAATTTCTGCTTTAAACTTTCCCAAAATGTATCACTAAGGTGACAGAAGTTGATTTTGGAGCATCATTTTTGAACAGGAGCTTCAACCGTTTTGTGGCATATGAGAAATTCCCTAAGCCCCGGACCTGTCAATTTTGGTCAAAAATGAAAATTTAAAAAGTGCCCCAATTTCTGCTTTAAACTTTAGGTACTATCCCAAAATGTATCACTAAGGTGACAGAAGTTGATTTCGGAGCATCATTTTTGAACAGGAGCTTCAACCGTTTTGTGGCATATGAGAAATTCCCTAAGCCCCGGACCTGTCGATTTTGGTCAAAAATGAAAATGTCAAAAGTGCCCCAATTTCTGCTTTAAACTTTAGGTACTATCCCAAAATGTATCACTAAGGTGACAGAAGTTGATTTCGGATCATCATTTTTGAACAGGAGCTTCAACTGTTTTGTGGCATATGAGAAATTCCCTAAGCCCCGGACCTGTCGATTTTCGTCAAAAATGGAAATTTCAAAAGTGCTCCAATTTCTGCTTTAAACTTTAGGTACTATCCCAAAATGTATCACTAAGGTGACAGAAGTTGATTTCGGAGCATCATTTTTGAACAGGAGCTTCAACCGTTTTGTGGCATATGAGAAATTCCCTAAGCCCCGGACCTGTCGATTTTGGTCAAAAATGAAAATGTCAAAAGTGCCCCAATTTCTGCTTTAAACTTTAGGTACTATCCCAAAATGTATCACTAAGGTGACAGAAGTTGATTTCGGATCATCATTTTTGAACAGGAGCTTCAACTGTTTTGTGGCATATGAGAAATTCCCTAAGCCCCGGATCTGTCGATTTTGGTCAAAAATGAAAATTTCAAAAGTGCCCCAATTTCTGCTTTAAACTTTAGGTACTATCCCAAAATGTATCACTAAGGTGACAGAAGTTGATTTTGGAGCATGATTTTTGAACAGGAGCTTCAACCGTTTAGTAGCTTCAACCGTTTTGTGGCATATGAGAAATTCCCTAAGCCCCGGATCTGTCGATTTTGGTCAAAAATGAAAATGTCAAAAGTGCCCCAATTTCTGCTTTAAACTTTAGGTACTATCCCAAAATGTATCACTAAGGTGACAGAAGTTGATTTCGGATTCTCATTTTTGAACATGAGCTTCAACCGTTTAGTGGCATATGAGAAATTCCCTAAGCCCCGGACCTGTCGATTTTGGTCAAAAATGAAAATTTCAAAAGTGCCCCAATTTCTGCTTTGAACTTTAGGTACTATCCCAAAATGTATCACCAAGGTGACAGAAGTTGATTTCGGATCATCATTTTTGAACAGGAGCTTCAACCGTTTAGTGGCATATGAGAAATACCCTAAGCCCCGGACCTGTCGATTTTGGTCAAAAATAAAAATTTCAAAAGTGCCCCAATTTCTGCTTTAAACTTTAGGTACTATCCCAAAATGTATCACTAAGGTGACAGAAGTTGATTTCGGAGCATCATTTTTGAACAGGAGCTTCAACCGTTTTGTGGCATATGAGAAATTCCCTAAGCCCCGGACCTGTCGATTTTGGTCAAAAATGAAAATGTCAAAAGTGCCCCAATTTCTGCTTTAAACTTTAGGTACTATCCGAAAAATGTATCACTAAGGTGACAGAAGTTGATTTCGGATTCTCATTTTTGAACATGAGCTTCAACCGTTTAGTGGCATATGAGAAATTCCCTAAGCCCCCGGACCTGTCGATTTTGGTCAAAAATGAAAATTTCAAAAGTGCCCCAATTTCTGCTTTGAACTTTAGGTACTATCCCAAAATGTATCACTAAGGTGACAGTAGTTGATTTCGGATCATCATTTTTGAACAGGAGCTTCAACCGTTTAGTGGCATATGAGAAATACCCTAAGCCCCGGACCTGTCGATTTTGGTCAAAAATAAAAATTTCAAAAGTGCCCCAATTTCTGCTTTAATCTTTAGGTGCTATCCCAAAATGTATCACTAAGGTGACAGAAGTTGATTTTGGAGCATAATTTTTGAACAGGAGCTTCAACCGTTTAGTGGCATATAAGAAATTCCCTAAGCCCCGGACCTGTCGATTTTGGTCAAAAATTGAAATTTCAAAAGTGCTCCAATTTCTGCTTTAAACTTTAGGTACTATCCCAAAATGTATCACTAAGGTGACAGAAGTTGATTTTGGAGCATCATTTTTGAATAGGAGCTTCAACCGTTTTGTGGCATATGAGAAATTCCCTAAGCCCCGGACCTGTCAATTTTGGTCAAAAATGAAAATTTAAAAAGTGCCCCAATTTCTGCTTTAAACTTTAGGTACTATCCCAAAATGTATCACTAAGGTGACAGAAGTTGATTTCGGAGCATCATTTTTGAACAGGAGCTTCAACCGTTTTGTGGCATATGAGAAATTCCCTAAGCCCCGGACCTGTCGATTTTGGTCAAAAATGAAAATGTCAAAAGTGCCCCAATTTCTGCTTTAAACTTTAGGTACTATCCCAAAATGTATCACTAAGGTGACAGAAGTTGATTTCGGATCATCATTTTTGAACAGGAGCTTCAACTGTTTTGTGGCATATGAGAAATTCCCTAAGCCCCGGACCTGTCGATTTTCGTCAAAAATGGAAATTTCAAAAGTGCTCCAATTTCTGCTTTAAACTTTAGGTACTATCCCAAAATGTATCACTAAGGTGACAGAAGTTGATTTCGGAGCATCATTTTTGAACAGGAGCTTCAACCGTTTTGTGGCATATGAGAAATTCCCTAAGCCCCGGACCTGTCGATTTTGGTCAAAAATGAAAATGTCAAAAGTGCCCCAATTTCTGCTTTAAACTTTAGGTACTATCCCAAAATGTATCACTAAGGTGACAGAAGTTGATTTCGGATTCTCATTTTTGAACAGGAGCTTCAACCGTTTTGTGACATATGAGAAATTCCCTAAGCCCCGGATCTGTCGATTTTGGTCAAAAATGAAAATTTCAAAAGTGCCCCAATTTCTGCTTTTAACTTTAGGTACTATCCCAAAATGTATCACTAAGGTGACAGAAGTTGATTTCGGAGCATGATTTTTGAACAGGAGCTTCAACCGTTTAGTAGCTTCAACCGTTTTGTGGCATATGAGAAATTCCCTAAGCCCCGGACCTGTCGATTTTGGTCAAAAATGAAAATGTCAAAAGTGCCCCAATTTCTGCTTTAAACTTTAGGTACTATCCCAAAATGTATCACTAAGGTGACAGAAGTTGATTTCGGATTCTCATTTTTGAACATGAGCTTCAACCGTTTAGTGGCATATGAGAAATTCCCTAAGCCCCGGACCTGTCGATTTTGGTCAAAAATGAAAATTTCAAAAGTGCCCCAATTTCTGCTTTGAACTTTAGGTACTATCCCAAATTGTATCACTAAGGTGACAGAAGTTGATTTCGGATCATCATTTTTGAACAGGAGCTTCAACCGTTTAGTGGCATATGAGAAATACCCTAAGCCCCGGACCTGTCGATTTTGGTCAAAAATAAAAATTTCAAAAGTGCCCCAATTTCTGCTTTAAACTTTAGGTACTATCCCAAAATGTATCACTAAGGTGACAGAAGTTGATTTCGGAGCATCATTTTTGAACAGGAGCTTCAACCGTTTAGTGGCATATGAGAAATTCCCTAAGCCCCGGACCTGTCGATTTTGGTCAAAAATGAAAATTTCAAAAGTGCCCCAATTTCTGCTTTGAACTTTAGGTACTATCCCAAAATAAATCACTAAGGTGACAGAAGTTGATTTCGGATCATCATTTTTGAACAGGAGCTTCAACCGTTTAGTGGCATATGAGAAATACCCTAAGCCCCGGACCTGTCGATTTTGGTCAAAAATAAAAATTTCAAAAGTGCCCCAATTTCTGCTTTAAACTTTAGGTGCTATCCCAAAATGTATCACTAAGGTGACAGAAGTTGATTTTGGAGCATAATTTTTGAACTGGAGCTTCAACCGTTTAGTGGCATATAAGAAATTCCCTAAGTCCCGGACCTGTCGATTTTGGTCAAAAATGGAAATTTCAAAAGTGCTTCAATTTCTGCTTTAAACTTTAGGTACTATCCCAAAATGTATCACTAAGGTGACAGAAGTTGATTTCGGAGCATCATTTTTGAACAGGAGCTTCAACCGTTTTGTGGCATATGAGAAATTACCTAAGCCCCGGACCTGTCGATTTTGGTCAAAAATGAAAATGTCAAAAGTGCCCCAATTTCTGCTTTAAACTTTAGGTACTATCCCAAAATGTATCACTAAGGTGACAGAAGTTGATTTCGGATCATCATTTTTGAACAGGAGCTTCAACTGTTTTGTGGCATATGAGAAATTCCCTAAGCCCCGGATCTGTCGATTTTGGTCAAAAATAAAAATTTCAAAAGTGCCCCAATTTCTGCTTTAAACTTTAGGTACTATCCCAAAATGTATCACTATGGTGACAGAAGTTGATTTTGGAGCATAATTTTTGAACAGGAGCTTCAACCGTTTAGTGGCATATGAGAAATTCCCTAAGCCCCGGACCTGTCGATTTTGGTCAAAAATTGAAATTTCAAAAGTGCTTCAATTTCTGCTTTACACTTTAGGTACTATCCCAAAATGTATCACTAAGGTGACAGAAGTTGATTTCGGAGCATCATTTTTGAACAGGAGCTTCAACCGTTTTGTGGCATATGAGAAATTCCCTAAGCCCCGGACCTGTCGATTTTGGTCAAAAATGAAAATGTCAAAAGTGCCCCAATTTCTGCTTTAAACTTTTGGTACTATCCTAAAATGTATCACTAAGGTGACAGAAGTTGATTTCGGATCATCATTTTTGAACAGGAGCTTCAACTGTTTTGTGGCATATGAGAAATTCCCTAAGCCCCGGATCTGTCGATTTTGGTCAAAAATGAAAATTTCAAAAGTGCCCCAATTTCTGCTTTAAACTTTAGGTACTATCCCAAAATGTATCACTAAGGTGACAGAAGTTGATTTCGGAGCATGATTTTTGAACAGGAGCTTCAACCGTTTAGTAGCTTCAACCGTTTTGTGGCATATGAGAAATTCCCTAAGCCCCGGACCTGTCGATTTTGGTCAAAAATGAAAATGTCAAAAGTGCCCCAATTTCTGCTTTGAACTTTAGGTACTATCCCAAAATAAATCACTAAGGTGACAGAAGTTGATTTCGGATCATCATTTTTGAACAGGAGCTTCAACCGTTTAGTGGCATATGAGAAATACCCTAAGCCCCGGACCTGTCGATTTTGGTCAAAAATAAAAATTTCAAAAGTGCCCCAATTTCTGCTTTAAACTTTAGGTGCTATCCCAAAATGTATCACTAAGGTGACAGAAGTTGATTTTGGAGCATAATTTTTGAACAGGAGCTTCAACCGTTTAGTGGCATATGAGAAATTCCCTAAGCCCCGGACCTGTCGATTTTGGTCAAAAATGGAAATTTCAAAAGTGCTTCAATTTCTGCTTTAAACTTTAGGTACTATCACAAAATGTATCACTAAGGTGACAGAAGTTGATTTCGGAGCATCATTTTTGAACAGGAGCTTCAACCGTTTTGTGGCATATGAGAAATTCCCTAAGCCCCGGACCAGTCGGTTTTGGTCAAAAATGAAAATTTCAAAAGTGCCCCAATTTCTGCTTTAAACTTTAGGTTCTATCCCAAAATGTATCACTAAGGTGACAGAAGTTGATTTCGGAGCATAATTTTTGAACAGGAGCTTCAACCGTTTAGTAGCTTCAACTGTTTAGTGGCATATGAGAAATACCCTAAGTCCCGGACCAGTCGATTTTGGTCAAAAATGAAAATTTCAAAAGTGCTCCAATTTCTGCTTTAAACTTTAGGTACTATCACAAAATGTATCACTAAGGTGACAGAAGTTGATTTCGGAGCATCATTTTTGAACAGGAGCTTCAACCGTTTTGTGGCATATGAGAAATTCCCTAAGCCCCGGACCTGTCGATTTTGGTCAAAAATGAAAATGCCAAAAGTGCCCCAATTTCTGCTTTAAACTTTAGGTACTATCCCAAAATGTATCACTAAGGTGACAGAAGTTGATTTCGGATTCTCATTTTTGAACATGAGCTTCAACCGTTTAGTGGCATATGAGAAATTCCCTAAGCCCCCGGACCTGTCGATTTTGGTCAAAAATGAAAATTTCAAAAGTGCCCCAATTTCTGCTTTGAACTTTAGGTACTATCCCAAAATGTATCACTAAGGTGACAGAAGTTGATTTCGGATCATCATTTTTGAACAGGAGCTTCAACCGTTTAGTGGCATATGAGAAATACCCTAAGCCCCGGACCTGTCGATTTTGGTCAAAAATTGAAATTTCAAAAGTGCTCCAATTTCTGCTTTAAACTTTCCCAAAATGTATCACTAAGGTGACAGAAGTTGATTTTGGAGCATCATTTTTGAACAGGAGCTTCAACCGTTTTGTGGCATATGAGAAATTCCCTAAGCCCCGGACCTGTCAATTTTGGTCAAAAATGAAAATTTAAAAAGTGCCCCAATTTCTGCTTTAAACTTTAGGTACTATCCCAAAATGTATCACTAAGGTGACAGAAGTTGATTTCGGAGCATCATTTTTGAACAGGAGCTTCAACCGTTTTGTGGCATATGAGAAATTCCCTAAGCCCCGGACCTGTCGATTTTGGTCAAAAATGAAAATGTCAAAAGTGCCCCAATTTCTGCTTTAAACTTTAGGTACTATCCCAAAATGTATCACTAAGGTGACAGAAGTTGATTTCGGATCATCATTTTTGAACAGGAGCTTCAACTGTTTTGTGGCATATGAGAAATTCCCTAAGCCCCGGACCTGTCGATTTTCGTCAAAAATGGAAATTTCAAAAGTGCTCCAATTTCTGCTTTAAACTTTAGGTACTATCCCAAAATGTATCACTAAGGTGACAGAAGTTGATTTCGGAGCATCATTTTTGAACAGGAGCTTCAACCGTTTTGTGGCATATGAGAAATTCCCTAAGCCCCGGACCTGTCGATTTTGGTCAAAAATGAAAATGTCAAAAGTGCCCCAATTTCTGCTTTAAACTTTAGGTACTATCCCAAAATGTATCACTAAGGTGACAGAAGTTGATTTCGGATCATCATTTTTGAACAGGAGCTTCAACTGTTTTGTGGCATATGAGAAATTCCCTAAGCCCCGGATCTGTCGATTTTGGTCAAAAATGAAAATTTCAAAAGTGCCCCAATTTCTGCTTTAAACTTTAGGTACTATCCCAAAATGTATCACTAAGGTGACAGAAGTTGATTTTGGAGCATGATTTTTGAACAGGAGCTTCAACCGTTTAGTAGCTTCAACCGTTTTGTGGCATATGAGAAATTCCCTAAGCCCCGGATCTGTCGATTTTGGTCAAAAATGAAAATGTCAAAAGTGCCCCAATTTCTGCTTTAAACTTTAGGTACTATCCCAAAATGTATCACTAAGGTGACAGAAGTTGATTTCGGATTCTCATTTTTGAACATGAGCTTCAACCGTTTAGTGGCATATGAGAAATTCCCTAAGCCCCGGACCTGTCGATTTTGGTCAAAAATGAAAATTTCAAAAGTGCCCCAATTTCTGCTTTGAACTTTAGGTACTATCCCAAAATGTATCACCAAGGTGACAGAAGTTGATTTCGGATCATCATTTTTGAACAGGAGCTTCAACCGTTTAGTGGCATATGAGAAATACCCTAAGCCCCGGACCTGTCGATTTTGGTCAAAAATAAAAATTTCAAAAGTGCCCCAATTTCTGCTTTAAACTTTAGGTACTATCCCAAAATGTATCACTAAGGTGACAGAAGTTGATTTCGGAGCATCATTTTTGAACAGGAGCTTCAACCGTTTTGTGGCATATGAGAAATTCCCTAAGCCCCGGACCTGTCGATTTTGTTCAAAAATGAAAATGTCAAAAGTGCCCCAATTTCTGCTTTAAACTTTAGGTACTATCCCAAAATGTATCACTAAGGTGACAGAAGTTGATTTCGGAGCATCATTTTTGAACAGGAGCTTCAACCGTTTTGTGGCATATGAGAAATTCCCTAAGCCCCGGACCTGTCGATTTTGGTCAAAAATGAAAATGTCAAAAGTGCCCCAATTTCTGCTTTAAACTTTAGGTACTATCCCAAAATGTATCACTAAGGTGACAGAAGTTGATTTCGGATTCTCATTTTTGAACAGGAGCTTCAACCGTTTTGTGACATATGAGAAATTCCCTAAGCCCCGGATCTGTCGATTTTGGTCAAAAATGAAAATTTCAAAAGTGCCCCAATTTCTGCTTTTAACTTTAGGTACTATCCCAAAATGTATCACTAAGGTGACAGAAGTTGATTTCGGAGCATGATTTTTGAACAGGAGCTTCAACCGTTTAGTAGCTTCAACCGTTTTGTGGCATATGAGAAATTCCCTAAGCCCCGGACCTGTCGATTTTGGTCAAAAATGAAAATGTCAAAAGTGCCCCAATTTCTGCTTTAAACTTTAGGTACTATCCCAAAATGTATCACTAAGGTGACAGAAGTTGATTTCGGATTCTCATTTTTGAACATGAGCTTCAACCGTTTAGTGGCATATGAGAAATTCCCTAAGCCCCGGACCTGTCGATTTTGGTCAAAAATGAAAATTTCAAAAGTGCCCCAATTTCTGCTTTGAACTTTAGGTACTATCCCAAATTGTATCACTAAGGTGACAGAAGTTGATTTCGGATCATCATTTTTGAACAGGAGCTTCAACCGTTTAGTGGCATATGAGAAATACCCTAAGCCCCGGACCTGTCGATTTTGGTCAAAAATAAAAATTTCAAAAGTGCCCCAATTTCTGCTTTAAACTTTAGGTACTATCCCAAAATGTATCACTAAGGTGACAGAAGTTGATTTCGGAGCATCATTTTTGAACAGGAGCTTCAACCGTTTAGTGGCATATGAGAAATTCCCTAAGCCCCGGACCTGTCGATTTTGGTCAAAAATGAAAATTTCAAAAGTGCCCCAATTTCTGCTTTGAACTTTAGGTACTATCCCAAAATAAATCACTAAGGTGACAGAAGTTGATTTCGGATCATCATTTTTGAACAGGAGCTTCAACCGTTTAGTGGCATATGAGAAATACCCTAAGCCCCGGACCTGTCGATTTTGGTCAAAAATAAAAATTTCAAAAGTGCCCCAATTTCTGCTTTAAACTTTAGGTGCTATCCCAAAATGTATCACTAAGGTGACAGAAGTTGATTTTGGAGCATAATTTTTGAACTGGAGCTTCAACCGTTTAGTGGCATATAAGAAATTCCCTAAGTCCCGGACCTGTCGATTTTGGTCAAAAATGGAAATTTCAAAAGTGCTTCAATTTCTGCTTTAAACTTTAGGTACTATCCCAAAATGTATCACTAAGGTGACAGAAGTTGATTTCGGAGCATCATTTTTGAACAGGAGCTTCAACCGTTTTGTGGCATATGAGAAATTACCTAAGCCCCGGACCTGTCGATTTTGGTCAAAAATGAAAATGTCAAAAGTGCCCCAATTTCTGCTTTAAACTTTAGGTACTATCCCAAAATGTATCACTAAGGTGACAGAAGTTGATTTCGGATCATCATTTTTGAACAGGAGCTTCAACTGTTTTGTGGCATATGAGAAATTCCCTAAGCCCCGGATCTGTCGATTTTGGTCAAAAATAAAAATTTCAAAAGTGCCCCAATTTCTGCTTTAAACTTTAGGTACTATCCCAAAATGTATCACTATGGTGACAGAAGTTGATTTTGGAGCATAATTTTTGAACAGGAGCTTCAACCGTTTAGTGGCATATGAGAAATTCCCTAAGCCCCGGACCTGTCGATTTTGGTCAAAAATTGAAATTTCAAAAGTGCTTCAATTTCTGCTTTACACTTTAGGTACTATCCCAAAATGTATCACTAAGGTGACAGAAGTTGATTTCGGAGCATCATTTTTGAACAGGAGCTTCAACCGTTTTGTGGCATATGAGAAATTCCCTAAGCCCCGGACCTGTCGATTTTGGTCAAAAATGAAAATGTCAAAAGTGCCCCAATTTCTGCTTTAAACTTTTGGTACTATCCTAAAATGTATCACTAAGGTGACAGAAGTTGATTTCGGATCATCATTTTTGAACAGGAGCTTCAACTGTTTTGTGGCATATGAGAAATTCCCTAAGCCCCGGATCTGTCGATTTTGGTCAAAAATGAAAATTTCAAAAGTGCCCCAATTTCTGCTTTAAACTTTAGGTACTATCCCAAAATGTATCACTAAGGTGACAGAAGTTGATTTCGGAGCATGATTTTTGAACAGGAGCTTCAACCGTTTAGTAGCTTCAACCGTTTTGTGGCATATGAGAAATTCCCTAAGCCCCGGACCTGTCGATTTTGGTCAAAAATGAAAATGTCAAAAGTGCCCCAATTTCTGCTTTGAACTTTAGGTACTATCCCAAAATAAATCACTAAGGTGACAGAAGTTGATTTCGGATCATCATTTTTGAACAGGAGCTTCAACCGTTTAGTGGCATATGAGAAATACCCTAAGCCCCGGACCTGTCGATTTTGGTCAAAAAT
Source organism: Pseudophryne corroboree (assembly GCF_028390025.1). Lineage (NCBI taxonomy): Eukaryota > Metazoa > Chordata > Amphibia > Anura > Myobatrachidae > Pseudophryne > Pseudophryne corroboree. Next base: position 43,785 of record NW_026970111.1, read on the forward strand.
AAAAATTTCAAAAGTGCCCCAATTTCTGCTTTAAACTTTAGGTGCTATCCCAAAATGTATCACTAAGGTGACAGAAGTTGATTTTGGAGCATAATTTTTGAACAGGAGCTTCAACCGTTTAGTGGCATATGAGAAATTCCCTAAGCCCCGGACCTGTCGATTTTGGTCAAAAATGGAAATTTCAAAAGTGCTTCAATTTCTGCTTTAAACTTTAGGTACTATCACAAAATGTATCACTAAGGTGACAGAAGTTGATTTCGGAGCATCATTTTTGAACAGGAGCTTCAACCGTTTTGTGGCATATGAGAAATTCCCTAAGCCCCGGACCAGTCGGTTTTGGTCAAAAATGAAAATTTCAAAAGTGCCCCAATTTCTGCTTTAAACTTTAGGTTCTATCCCAAAATGTATCACTAAGGTGACAGAAGTTGATTTCGGAGCATAATTTTTGAACAGGAGCTTCAACCGTTTAGTAGCTTCAACTGTTTAGTGGCATATGAGAAATACCCTAAGTCCCGGACCAGTCGATTTTGGTCAAAAATGAAAATTTCAAAAGTGCTCCAATTTCTGCTTTAAACTTTAGGTACTATCACAAAATGTATCACTAAGGTGACAGAAGTTGATTTCGGAGCATCATTTTTGAACAGGAGCTTCAACCGTTTTGTGGCATATGAGAAATTCCCTAAGCCCCGGACCTGTCGATTTTGGTCAAAAATGAAAATGCCAAAAGTGCCCCAATTTCTGCTTTAAACTTTAGGTACTATCCCAAAATGTATCACTAAGGTGACAGAAGTTGATTTCGGATTCTCATTTTTGAACATGAGCTTCAACCGTTTAGTGGCATATGAGAAATTCCCTAAGCCCCCGGACCTGTCGATTTTGGTCAAAAATGAAAATTTCAAAAGTGCCCCAATTTCTGCTTTGAACTTTAGGTACTATCCCAAAATGTATCACTAAGGTGACAGAAGTTGATTTCGGATCATCATTTTTGAACAGGAGCTTCAACCGTTTAGTGGCATATGAGAAATACCCTAAGCCCCGGACCTGTCGATTTTGGTCAAAAATTGAAATTTCAAAAGTGCTCCAATTTCTGCTTTAAACTTTCCCAAAATGTATCACTAAGGTGACAGAAGTTGATTTTGGAGCATCATTTTTGAACAGGAGCTTCAACCGTTTTGTGGCATATGAGAAATTCCCTAAGCCCCGGACCTGTCAATTTTGGTCAAAAATGAAAATTTAAAAAGTGCCCCAATTTCTGCTTTAAACTTTAGGTACTATCCCAAAATGTATCACTAAGGTGACAGAAGTTGATTTCGGAGCATCATTTTTGAACAGGAGCTTCAACCGTTTTGTGGCATATGAGAAATTCCCTAAGCCCCGGACCTGTCGATTTTGGTCAAAAATGAAAATGTCAAAAGTGCCCCAATTTCTGCTTTAAACTTTAGGTACTATCCCAAAATGTATCACTAAGGTGACAGAAGTTGATTTCGGATCATCATTTTTGAACAGGAGCTTCAACTGTTTTGTGGCATATGAGAAATTCCCTAAGCCCCGGACCTGTCGATTTTCGTCAAAAATGGAAATTTCAAAAGTGCTCCAATTTCTGCTTTAAACTTTAGGTACTATCCCAAAATGTATCACTAAGGTGACAGAAGTTGATTTCGGAGCATCATTTTTGAACAGGAGCTTCAACCGTTTTGTGGCATATGAGAAATTCCCTAAGCCCCGGACCTGTCGATTTTGGTCAAAAATGAAAATGTCAAAAGTGCCCCAATTTCTGCTTTAAACTTTAGGTACTATCCCAAAATGTATCACTAAGGTGACAGAAGTTGATTTCGGATCATCATTTTTGAACAGGAGCTTCAACTGTTTTGTGGCATATGAGAAATTCCCTAAGCCCCGGATCTGTCGATTTTGGTCAAAAATGAAAATTTCAAAAGTGCCCCAATTTCTGCTTTAAACTTTAGGTACTATCCCAAAATGTATCACTAAGGTGACAGAAGTTGATTTTGGAGCATGATTTTTGAACAGGAGCTTCAACCGTTTAGTAGCTTCAACCGTTTTGTGGCATATGAGAAATTCCCTAAGCCCCGGATCTGTCGATTTTGGTCAAAAATGAAAATGTCAAAAGTGCCCCAATTTCTGCTTTAAACTTTAGGTACTATCCCAAAATGTATCACTAAGGTGACAGAAGTTGATTTCGGATTCTCATTTTTGAACATGAGCTTCAACCGTTTAGTGGCATATGAGAAATTCCCTAAGCCCCGGACCTGTCGATTTTGGTCAAAAATGAAAATTTCAAAAGTGCCCCAATTTCTGCTTTGAACTTTAGGTACTATCCCAAAATGTATCACCAAGGTGACAGAAGTTGATTTCGGATCATCATTTTTGAACAGGAGCTTCAACCGTTTAGTGGCATATGAGAAATACCCTAAGCCCCGGACCTGTCGATTTTGGTCAAAAATAAAAATTTCAAAAGTGCCCCAATTTCTGCTTTAAACTTTAGGTACTATCCCAAAATGTATCACTAAGGTGACAGAAGTTGATTTCGGAGCATCATTTTTGAACAGGAGCTTCAACCGTTTTGTGGCATATGAGAAATTCCCTAAGCCCCGGACCTGTCGATTTTGTTCAAAAATGAAAATGTCAAAAGTGCCCCAATTTCTGCTTTAAACTTTAGGTACTATCCGAAAAATGTATCACTAAGGTGACAGAAGTTGATTTCGGATTCTCATTTTTGAACATGAGCTTCAACCGTTTAGTGGCATATGAGAAATTCCCTAAGCCCCCGGACCTGTCGATTTTGGTCAAAAATGAAAATTTCAAAAGTGCCCCAATTTCTGCTTTGAACTTTAGGTACTATCCCAAAATGTATCACTAAGGTGACAGTAGTTGATTTCGGATCATCATTTTTGAACAGGAGCTTCAACCGTTTAGTGGCATATGAGAAATACCCTAAGCCCCGGACCTGTCGATTTTGGTCAAAAATAAAAATTTCAAAAGTGCCCCAATTTCTGCTTTAATCTTTAGGTGCTATCCCAAAATGTATCACTAAGGTGACAGAAGTTGATTTTGGAGCATAATTTTTGAACAGGAGCTTCAACCGTTTAGTGGCATATAAGAAATTCCCTAAGCCCCGGACCTGTCGATTTTGGTCAAAAATTGAAATTTCAAAAGTGCTCCAATTTCTGCTTTAAACTTTAGGTACTATCCCAAAATGTATCACTAAGGTGACAGAAGTTGATTTTGGAGCATCATTTTTGAATAGGAGCTTCAACCGTTTTGTGGCATATGAGAAATTCCCTAAGCCCCGGACCTGTCAATTTTGGTCAAAAATGAAAATTTAAAAAGTGCCCCAATTTCTGCTTTAAACTTTAGGTACTATCCCAAAATGTATCACTAAGGTGACAGAAGTTGATTTCGGAGCATCATTTTTGAACAGGAGCTTCAACCGTTTTGTGGCATATGAGAAATTCCCTAAGCCCCGGACCTGTCGATTTTGGTCAAAAATGAAAATGTCAAAAGTGCCCCAATTTCTGCTTTAAACTTTAGGTACTATCCCAAAATGTATCACTAAGGTGACAGAAGTTGATTTCGGATCATCATTTTTGAACAGGAGCTTCAACTGTTTTGTGGCATATGAGAAATTCCCTAAGCCCCGGACCTGTCGATTTTCGTCAAAAATGGAAATTTCAAAAGTGCTCCAATTTCTGCTTTAAACTTTAGGTACTATCCCAAAATGTATCACTAAGGTGACAGAAGTTGATTTCGGAGCATCATTTTTGAACAGGAGCTTCAACCGTTTTGTGGCATATGAGAAATTCCCTAAGCCCCGGACCTGTCGATTTTGGTCAAAAATGAAAATGTCAAAAGTGCCCCAATTTCTGCTTTAAACTTTAGGTACTATCCCAAAATGTATCACTAAGGTGACAGAAGTTGATTTCGGATTCTCATTTTTGAACAGGAGCTTCAACCGTTTTGTGACATATGAGAAATTCCCTAAGCCCCGGATCTGTCGATTTTGGTCAAAAATGAAAATTTCAAAAGTGCCCCAATTTCTGCTTTTAACTTTAGGTACTATCCCAAAATGTATCACTAAGGTGACAGAAGTTGATTTCGGAGCATGATTTTTGAACAGGAGCTTCAACCGTTTAGTAGCTTCAACCGTTTTGTGGCATATGAGAAATTCCCTAAGCCCCGGACCTGTCGATTTTGGTCAAAAATGAAAATGTCAAAAGTGCCCCAATTTCTGCTTTAAACTTTAGGTACTATCCCAAAATGTATCACTAAGGTGACAGAAGTTGATTTCGGATTCTCATTTTTGAACATGAGCTTCAACCGTTTAGTGGCATATGAGAAATTCCCTAAGCCCCGGACCTGTCGATTTTGGTCAAAAATGAAAATTTCAAAAGTGCCCCAATTTCTGCTTTGAACTTTAGGTACTATCCCAAATTGTATCACTAAGGTGACAGAAGTTGATTTCGGATCATCATTTTTGAACAGGAGCTTCAACCGTTTAGTGGCATATGAGAAATACCCTAAGCCCCGGACCTGTCGATTTTGGTCAAAAATAAAAATTTCAAAAGTGCCCCAATTTCTGCTTTAAACTTTAGGTACTATCCCAAAATGTATCACTAAGGTGACAGAAGTTGATTTCGGAGCATCATTTTTGAACAGGAGCTTCAACCGTTTAGTGGCATATGAGAAATTCCCTAAGCCCCGGACCTGTCGATTTTGGTCAAAAATGAAAATTTCAAAAGTGCCCCAATTTCTGCTTTGAACTTTAGGTACTATCCCAAAATAAATCACTAAGGTGACAGAAGTTGATTTCGGATCATCATTTTTGAACAGGAGCTTCAACCGTTTAGTGGCATATGAGAAATACCCTAAGCCCCGGACCTGTCGATTTTGGTCAAAAATAAAAATTTCAAAAGTGCCCCAATTTCTGCTTTAAACTTTAGGTGCTATCCCAAAATGTATCACTAAGGTGACAGAAGTTGATTTTGGAGCATAATTTTTGAACTGGAGCTTCAACCGTTTAGTGGCATATAAGAAATTCCCTAAGTCCCGGACCTGTCGATTTTGGTCAAAAATGGAAATTTCAAAAGTGCTTCAATTTCTGCTTTAAACTTTAGGTACTATCCCAAAATGTATCACTAAGGTGACAGAAGTTGATTTCGGAGCATCATTTTTGAACAGGAGCTTCAACCGTTTTGTGGCATATGAGAAATTACCTAAGCCCCGGACCTGTCGATTTTGGTCAAAAATGAAAATGTCAAAAGTGCCCCAATTTCTGCTTTAAACTTTAGGTACTATCCCAAAATGTATCACTAAGGTGACAGAAGTTGATTTCGGATCATCATTTTTGAACAGGAGCTTCAACTGTTTTGTGGCATATGAGAAATTCCCTAAGCCCCGGATCTGTCGATTTTGGTCAAAAATAAAAATTTCAAAAGTGCCCCAATTTCTGCTTTAAACTTTAGGTACTATCCCAAAATGTATCACTATGGTGACAGAAGTTGATTTTGGAGCATAATTTTTGAACAGGAGCTTCAACCGTTTAGTGGCATATGAGAAATTCCCTAAGCCCCGGACCTGTCGATTTTGGTCAAAAATTGAAATTTCAAAAGTGCTTCAATTTCTGCTTTACACTTTAGGTACTATCCCAAAATGTATCACTAAGGTGACAGAAGTTGATTTCGGAGCATCATTTTTGAACAGGAGCTTCAACCGTTTTGTGGCATATGAGAAATTCCCTAAGCCCCGGACCTGTCGATTTTGGTCAAAAATGAAAATGTCAAAAGTGCCCCAATTTCTGCTTTAAACTTTTGGTACTATCCTAAAATGTATCACTAAGGTGACAGAAGTTGATTTCGGATCATCATTTTTGAACAGGAGCTTCAACTGTTTTGTGGCATATGAGAAATTCCCTAAGCCCCGGATCTGTCGATTTTGGTCAAAAATGAAAATTTCAAAAGTGCCCCAATTTCTGCTTTAAACTTTAGGTACTATCCCAAAATGTATCACTAAGGTGACAGAAGTTGATTTCGGAGCATGATTTTTGAACAGGAGCTTCAACCGTTTAGTAGCTTCAACCGTTTTGTGGCATATGAGAAATTCCCTAAGCCCCGGACCTGTCGATTTTGGTCAAAAATGAAAATGTCAAAAGTGCCCCAATTTCTGCTTTAAACTTTAGGTACTATCCTAAAATGTATCACTAAAGTGACAGAAGTTGATTTCGGATCATCATTTTTGAACAGGAGCTTCAACTGTTTTGTGGCATATGAGAAATTCCCTAAGCCCCGGACCTGTCGATTTTGGTCAAAAATGAAAATTTCAAAAGTGCCCCAATTTCTGCTTTGAACTTTAGGTACTATCCCAAAATGTATCACTAAGGTGACAGAAGTTGATTTCGGATCATCATTTTTGAACAGGAGCTTCAACTGTTTTGTGGCATATGAGAAATTCCCTAAGCCCCGGATCTGTCGATTTTGGTCAAAAATAAAAATTTCAAAAGTGCCCCAATTTCTGCTTTAAACTTTAGGTACTATCCCAAAATGTATCACTATGGTGACAGAAGTTGATTTTGGAGCATAATTTTTGAACAGGAGCTTCAACCGTTTAGTGGCATATGAGAAATTCCCTAAGCCCCGGACCTGTCGATTTTGGTCAAAAATTGAAATTTCAAAAGTGCTTCAATTTCTGCTTTAAACTTTAGGTACTATCCCAAAATGTTTCACTAAGGTGACAGAAGTTGATTTCGGAGCATCATTTTTGAACAGGAGCTTCAACCGTTTTGTGGCATATGAGAAATTCCCTAAGCCCCGGACCTGTCGATTTTGGTCAAAAATGAAAATGTCAAAAGTGCCCCAATTTCTGCTTTAAACTTTAGGTACTATCCTAAAATGTATCACTAAGGTGACAGAAGTTGATTTCGGATCATCATTTTTGAACAGGAGCTTCAACTGTTTTGTGGCATATGAGAAATTCCCTAAGCCCCGGATCTGTCGATTTTGGTCAAAAATGAAAATTTCAAAAGTGCCCCAATTTCTGCTTTAAACTTTAGGTACTATCCCAAAATGTATCACTAAGGTGACAGAAGTTGATTTCGGAGCATGATTTTTGAACAGGAGCTTCAACCGTTTAGTAGCTTCAACCGTTTTGTGGCATATGAGAAATTCCCTAAGCCCCGGACCTGTCGATTTTGGTCAAAAATGAAAATGTCAAAAGTGCCCCAATTTCTGCTTTAAACTTTAGGTACTATCCTAAAATGTATCACTAAGGTGACAGAAGTTGATTTCGGATCATCATTTTTGAACAGGAGCTTCAACTGTTTTGTGGCATATGAGAAATTCCCTAAGCCCCGGACCTGTCGATTTTGGTCAAAAATGAAAATTTCAAAAGTGCCCCAATTTCTGCTTTGAACTTTAGGTACTATCCCAAAATAAATCACTAAGGTGACAGAAGTTGATTTCGGATCATCATTTTTGAACAGGAGCTTCAACCGTTTAGTGGCATATGAGAAATACCCTAAGCCCCGGACCTGTCGATTTTGGTCAAAAATAAAAATTTCAAAAGTGCCCCAATTTCTGCTTTAAACTTTAGGTGCTATCCCAAAATGTATCACTAAGGTGACAGAAGTTGATTTTGGAGCATAATTTTTGAACAGGAGCTTCAACCGTTTAGTGGCATATGAGAAATTCCCTAAGCCCCGGACCTGTCGATTTTGGTCAAAAATGGAAATTTCAAAAGTGCTTCAATTTCTGCTTTAAACTTTAGGTACTATCCCAAAATGTATCACTAAGGTGACAGAAGTTGATTTCGGAGCATCATTTTTGAACAGGAGCTTCAACCGTTTTGTGGCATATGAGAAATTCCCTAAGCCCCGGACCAGTCGGTTTTGGTCAAAAATGAAAATTTCAAAAGTGCCCCAATTTCTGCTTTAAACTTTAGGTTCTATCCCAAAATGTATCACTAAGGTGACAGAAGTTGATTTCGGAGCATAATTTTTGAACAGGAGCTTCAACCGTTTAGTAGCTTCAACCGTTTTGTGGCATATGAGAAATTCCCTAAGCCCCGGACCTGTCGATTTTGGTCAAAAATGAAAATGTCAAAAGTGCCCCAATTTCTGCTTTAAACTTTAGGTACTATCCTAAAATGTATCACTAAGGTGACAGAAGTTGATTTCGGATCATCATTTTTGAACAGGAGCTTCAACTGTTTTGTGGCATATGAGAAATTCCCTAAGCCCCGGACCTGTCGATTTTGGTCAAAAATGAAAATTTCAAAAGTGCCCCAATTTCTGCTTTAAACTTTAGGTAATATCCCAAAATGTATCACTAAGGTGACAGAAGTTGATTTTGGAGCATAATTTTTGAACAGGAGCTTCAACCGTTTAGTGGCATATGAGAAATTCCCTAAGCCCCGGACCTGTCGATTTTGGTCAAAAATGAAAATTTCAAAAGTGCCCCAATTTCTGCTGTAAACTTTAGGTACTATCCCAAAATGTATCACTAAGGTGACAGAAGGTGATTTTGGAGCATAATTTTTGAACAGGAGCTTCAACCGTTTAGTGGCATATGAGAAATTCCCTAAGCCCCGGACCTGTCGATTTTGGTCAAAAATGGAAATTTCAAAAGTGCTCCAATTTCTGCTTTAAACTTTAGGTACTATCCCAAAATGTATCACTAAGGTGACAGAAGTTGATTTCGGAGCATCATTTTTGAACAGGAGCTTCAACCGTTTTGTGGCATATGAGAAATTCCCTAAGCCCCGGACCTGTCGATTTTGGTCAAAAATGAAAATGTCAAAAGTGCCCCAATTTCTGCTTTAAACTTTAGGTACTATCCCAAAATGTATCACTAAGGTGACAGAAGTTGATTTCGGATTCTCATTTTTGAACATGAGCTTCAACCGTTTAGTGGCATATGAGAAATTCCCTAAGCCCCCGGACCTGTCGATTTTGGTCAAAAATGAAAATTTCAAAAGTGCCCCAATTTCTGCTTTGAACTTTAGGTACTATCCCAAAATGTATCACTAAGGTGACAGAAGTTGATTTCGGATCATCATTTTTGAACAGGAGCTTCAACCGTTTAGTGGCATATGAGAAATACCCTAAGCCCCGGACCTGTCGATTTTGGTCAAAAATAAAAATTTCAAAAGTGCCCCAATTTCTGCTTTAATCTTTAGGTGCTATCCCAAAATGTATCACTAAGGTGACAGAAGTTGATTTTGGAGCATAATTTTTGAACAGGAGCTTCAACCATTTAGTGGCATATAAGAAATTCCCTAAGCCCCGGACCTGTCGATTTTGGTCAAAAATTGAAATTTCAAAAGTGCTCCAATTTCTGCTTTAAACTTTCCCAAAATGTATCACTAAGGTGACAGAAGTTGATTTTGGAGCATCATTTTTGAACAGGAGCTTCAACCGTTTTGTGGCATATGAGAAATTCCCTAAGCCCCGGACCTGTCAATTTTGGTCAAAAATGAAAATTTAAAAAGTGCCCCAATTTCTGCTTTAAACTTTAGGTACTATCCCAAAATGTATCACTAAGGTGACAGAAGTTGATTTCGGAGCATCATTTTTGAACAGGAGCTTCAACCGTTTTGTGGCATATGAGAAATTCCCTAAGCCCCGGACCTGTCGATTTTGGTCAAAAATGAAAATGTCAAAAGTGCCCCAATTTCTGCTTTAAACTTTAGGTACTATCCCAAAATGTATCACTAAGGTGACAGAAGTTGATTTCGGATCATCATTTTTGAACAGGAGCTTCAACTGTTTTGTGGCATATGAGAAATTCCCTAAGCCCCGGACCTGTCGATTTTCGTCAAAAATGGAAATTTCAAAAGTGCTCCAATTTCTGCTTTAAACTTTAGGTACTATCCCAAAATGTATCACCAAGGTGACAGAAGTTGATTTCGGATCATCATTTTTGAACAGGAGCTTCAACCGTTTAGTGGCATATGAGAAATACCCTAAGCCCCGGACCTGTCGATTTTGGTCAAAAAATAAAAATTTCAAAAGTGCCCCAATTTCTGCTTTAAACTTTAGGTACTATCCCAAAATGTATCACTAAGGTGACAGAAGTTGATTTCGGAGCATCATTTTTGAACAGGAGCTTCAACCGTTTTGTGGCATATGAGAAATTCCCTAAGCCCCGGACCTGTCGATTTTGGTCAAAAATGAAAATGTCAAAAGTGCCCCAATTTCTGCTTTAAACTTTAGGTACTATCCTAAAATGTATCACTAAGGTGACAGAAGTTGATTTCGGATTCTCATTTTTGAACATGAGCTTCAACCGTTTAGTGGCATATGAGAAATTCCCTAAACCCCGGACCTGTCGATTTTGGTCAAAAATGAAAATTTCAAAAGTGCCCCAATTTCTGCTTTGAACTTTAGGTACTATCCCAAAATGTATCACTAAGGTGACAGAAGTTGATTTCGGATCATCATTTTTGAACAGGAGCTTCAACCGTTTAGTGGCATATGAGAAATACCCTAAGCCCCGGACCTGTCGATTTTGGTCAAAAATAAAAATTTCAAAAGTGCCCCAATTTCTGCTTTAAACTTTAGGTACTATCCCAAAATGTATCACTAAGGTGACAGAAGGTGATTTTGGAGCATAATTTTTGAACAGGAGCTTCAACCGTTTAGTGGCATATGAGAAATTCCCTAAGCCCCGGACCTGTCGATTTTGGTCAAAAATGGAAATTTCAAAAGTGCTCCAATTTCTGCTTTAAACTTTAGGTACTATCCCAAAATGTATCACTAAGGTGACAGAAGTTGATTTCGGATTCTCATTTTTGAACAGGAGCTTCAACCGTTTTGTGGCATATGAGAAATTCCCTAAGCCCCGGACCTGTCGATTTTGGTCAAAAATGAAAATGTCAAAAGTGCCCCAATTTCTGCTTTAAACTTTAGGTACTATCCCAAAATGTATCACTAAGGTGACAGAAGTTGATTTCGGATTCTCATTTTTGAACATGAGCTTCAACCGTTTAGTGGCATATGAGAAATTCCCTAAGCCCCGGACCTGTCGATTTTGGTCAAAAATAAAAATTTCAAAAGTGCCCCAATTTCTGCTTTAAACTTTAGGTACTATCCCAAAATGTATCACTAAGGTGACAGAAGTTGATTTCGGAGCATAATTTTTGAACAGGAGCTTCAACCGTTTAGTGGCATATGAGAAATTCCCTAAGCCCCGGACCTGTCGATTTTGGTCAAAAATGAAAATTTCAAAAGTGCCCCAATTTCTGCTTTGAACTTTAGGTACTATCCCAAAATAAATCACTAAGGTGACAGAAGTTGATTTCGGATCATCATTTTTGAACAGGAGCTTCAACCGTTTAGTGGCATATGAGAAATACCCTAAGCCCCGGACCTGTCGATTTTGGTCAAAAATAAAAATTTCAAAAGTGCCCCAATTTCTGCTTTAAACTTTAGGTGCTATCCCAAAATGTATCACTAAGGTGACAGAAGTTGATTTTGGAGCATAATTTTTGAACAGGAGCTTCAACCGTTTAGTGGCATATAAGAAATTCCCTAAGTCCCGGACCTGTCGATTTTGGTCAAAAATGGAAATTTCAAAAGTGCTTCAATTTCTGCTTTAAACTTTAGGTACTATCCCAAAATGTATCACTAAGGTGACAGAAGTTGATTTCGGAGCATCATTTTTGAACAGGAGCTTCAACCGTTTTGTGGCATATGAGAAATTCCCTAAGCCCCGGACCTGTCGATTTTGGTCAAAAATGAAAATGTCCAAAGTGCCCCAATTTCTGCTTTAAACTTTAGGTACTATCCCAAAATGTATCACTAAGGTGACAGAAGTTGATTTCGGATCATCATTTTTGAACAGGAGCTTCAACTGTTTTGTGGCATATGAGAAATTCCCTAAGCCCCGGACCTGTCGATTTTGGTCAAAAATGAAAATTTCAAAAGTGCCCCAATTTCTGCTTTGAACTTTAGGTACTATCCCAAAATGTATCACTAAGGTGACAGAAGTTGATTTCGGATCATCATTTTTGAACAGGAGCTTCAACTGTTTTGTGGCATATGAGAAATTCCCTAAGCCCCGGATCTGTCGATTTTGGTCAAAAATAAAAATTTCAAAAGTGCCCCAATTTCTGCTTTAAACTTTAGGTACTATCCCAAAATGTATCACTATGGTGACAGAAGTTGATTTTGGAGCATAATTTTTGAACAGGAGCTTCAACGGTTTAGTGGCATATGAGAAATTCCCTAAGCCCCAGACCTGTCGATTTTGGTCAAAAATTGAAATTTCAAAAGTGCTTCAATTTCTGCTTTAAACTTTAGGTGCTATCCCAAAATGTATCACTAAGGTGACAGAAGTTGATTTCGGAGCATCATTTTTGAACAGGAGCTTCAACCGTTTTGTGGCATATGAGAAATTCCCTAAGCCCCGGACCTGTCGATTTTGGTCAAAAATGAAAATGTCAAAAGTGCCCCAATTTCTGCTTTAAACTTTAGGTACTATCCTAAAATGTATCACTAAGGTGACAGAAGTTGATTTCGGATCATCATTTTTGAACTGGAGCTTCAACTGTTTTGTGGCATATGAGAAATTCCCTAAGCCCCGGACCTGTCGATTTTGGTCAAAAATGAAAATTTCAAAAGTGCCCCAATTTCTGCTTTGAACTTTAGGTACTATCCCAAAATAAATCACTAAGGTGACAGAAGTTGATTTCGGATCATCATTTTTGAACAGGAGCTTCAACCGTTTAGTGGCATATGAGAAATACCCTAAGCCCCGGACCTGTCGATTTTGGTCAAAAATGGAAATTTCAAAAGTGCTTCAATTTCTGCTTTAAACTTTAGGTACTATCCCAAAATGTATCACTAAGGTGACAGAAGTTGATTTCGGAGCATCATTTTTGAACAGGAGCTTCAACCGTTTTGTGGCATATGAGAAATTCCCTAAGCCCCGGACCTGTCGATTTTGGTCAAAAATGAAAATGTCAAAAGTGCCCCAATTTCTGCTTTAAACTTTAGGTACTATCCTAAAATGTATCACTAAGGTGACAGAAGTTGATTTCGGATCATCATTTTTGAACAGGAGCTTCAACCGTTTTGTGGCATATGAGAAATTCCCTAAGCCCCGGACCTGTCGATTTTGGTCAAAAATGAAAATGTCAAAAGTGCCCCAATTTCTGCTTTAAACTTTAGGTACTATCCCAAAATGTATCACTAAGGTGACAGAAGTTGATTTCGGATCATCATTTTTGAACAGGAGCTTCAACTGTTTTGTGGCATATGAGAAATTCCCTAAGCCCCGGATCTGTCGATTTTGGTCAAAAATGAAAATTTCAAAAGTGCCCCAATTTCTGCTTTAAACTTTAGGTACTATCCCAAAATGTATCACTAAGGTGACAGAAGTTGATTTCGGAGCATGATTTTTGAACAGGAGCTTCAACCGTTTAGTAGCTTCAACCGTTTTGTGGCATATGAGAAATTCCCTAAGCCCCGGACCTGTCGATTTTGGTCAAAAATGAAAATGTCAAAAGTGCCCCTATTTCTGCTTTAAACTTTAGGTACTATCCCAAAATGTATCACTAAGGTGACAGAAGTTGATTTCGGAGCATCATTTTTGAACAGGAGCTTCAACCGTTTAGTGGCATATGAGAAATTCCATAAGCCCCGGACCTGTCGATTTTGGTCAAAAATGAAAATTTCAAAAGTGCCCCAATTTCTGCTTTAAACTTTAGGTACTATCCCAAAATGTATCACTAAGGTGACAGAAGTTGATTTCGGAGCATCATTTTTGAACTGGAGCTTCAACCGTTTAGTGGCATATGAGAAATTCCCTAAGCCCTGGACCTGTCGATTTTGGTCAAAAATGAAAATTTCAAAAGTGCCCCAATTTCTGCTTTAAACTTTAGGTACTATCCCAAAATGTATCACTAAGGTGACAGAAGTTGATTTTGGAGCATCATTTTTTGAACAGGAGCTTCAACCGTTTTGTGGCATATGAGAAATTCCCTAAGCCCCAGACCTGTCGATTTTGGTCAAAAATGAAAATGTCAAAAGTGCCCCAATTTCTGCTTTGAACTTTAGGTACTATCCCAAAATGTATCACTAAGGTGACAGAAGTTGATTTCGGAGCATCATTTTTGAACAGGAGCTTCAACCGTTTAGTGGCATATGAGAAATTCCATAAGCCCCGGACCTGTCGATTTTGGTCAAAAAAGAAAATTTCAAAAGTGCCCCAATTTCTGCTTTAAACTTTAGGTACTATCCCAAAATGTATCACTAAGGTGACAGAAGTTGATTATGGATCATCATTTTTGAACAGGAGCTTCAACCGTTTAGTGGCATATGAGAAATTCCCTAAGCCCCGGACCTGTCGATTTTGGTCAAAAATGAAAATTTCAAAAGTGCCACAGTTTCTGCTTTAAACTTTAGGTACTATCCCAAAATGTATTACTAAGGTGACAGAAGTTGATTTCGGAGCATCATTTTTGAACAGGAGCTTCAACTGTTTTCTGACATATGAGAAATTCCCTAAGCCCTGGACCTGTCGATTTTGGTCAAAAATGAAAATTTAAAAAGTGCCCCAATTTCTGCTTTAAACTTTAATTACTATCCCAAAATGTATCACTAAGGTGACAGAAGTTGATTTCGGAGCATCATTTTTGAACAGGAGCTTCAACCGTTTAGTGGCATATGAGAAATTCCATAAGCCCCGGACCTGTCGATTTTGGTCAAAAATGAAAATTTCAAAAGTGCCCCAATTTCTGCTTTAAACTTTAGGTGCTATCCCAAAATATATCACTAAGGTGACAGAAGTTGATTTTGGAGCATCATTTTTGAACAGGAGCTTCAACCGTTTTGTGGCATATGAGAAATTCCCTAAGCCCCGGACCTGTCGGTTTTGGTCAAAAATGAAAATTTCAAAAGTGCCCCAATTTCTGCTTTAAACTTTAGGTACTATCCCAAAATGTATTACTAAGGTGACAGAAGTTGATTTCGGAGCATAATTTTTGAACAGGAGCTTCAACCGTTTAGTAGCTTCAACTGTTTAGTGGCATATGAGAAATACCCTAAGCCCCCGACCAGTCGATTTTGGTCAAAAATGAAAATTTCTAAAGTGCTCCAATTTCTGCTTTAAACTTTAGGTACTATCACAAAATGTATCACTAAGGTGACAGAAGTTGATTTCGGAGCATCATTTTTTAACAGGAGCTTCAACCGTTTTGTGGCATATGAGAAATTCCCTAAGCCCCGGACCTGTCGATTTTGGTCAAAAATGAAAATGTCAAAAGTGCCCCAATTTCTGCTTTAAACTTTAGGTACTATCCTAAAATGTATCACTAAGGTGACAGAAGTTGATTTCGGATCATCATTTTTGAACAGGAGCTTCAACCGTTTTGTGGCATATGAGAAATTCCCTAAGCCCCGGACCTGTCGATTTTGGTCAAAAATGAAAATGTCAAAAGTGCCCCAATTTCTGCTTTAAACTTTAGGTACTATCCCAAAATGTATCACTAAGGTGACAGAAGTTGATTTCGGATCATCATTTTTGAACAGGAGCTTCAACTGTTTTGTGGCATATGAGAAATTCCCTAAGCCCCGGATCTGTCGATTTTGGTCAAAAATGAAAATTTCAAAAGTGCCCCAATTTCTGCTTTAAACTTTAGGTACTATCCCAAAATGTATCACTAAGGTGACAGAAGTTGATTTCGGAGCATGATTTTTGAACAGGAGCTTCAACCGTTTAGTAGCTTCAACCGTTTTGTGGCATATGAGAAATTCCCTAAGCCCCGAACCTGTCGATTTTGGTCAAAAATGAAAATGTCAAAAGTGCCCCTATTTCTGCTTTAAACTTTAGGTACTATCCCAAAATGTATCACTAAGGTGACAGAAGTTGATTTCGGAGCATCATTTTTGAACAGGAGCTTCAACCGTTTAGTGGCATATGAGAAATTCCATAAGCCCCGGACCTGTCGATTTTGGTCAAAAATGAAAATTTCAAAAGTGCCCCAATTTCTGCTTTAAACTTTAGGTACTATCCCAAAATGTATCACTAAGGTGACAGAAGTTGATTTCGGAGCATCATTTTTGAACAGGAGCTTCAACTGTTTTGTGGCATATGAGAAATTCCCTAAGCCCTGGACCTGTCGATTTTGGTCAAAAATGAAAATTTCAAAAGTGCCCTAATTTCTGCTTTAAACTTTAGGTACAATCCCAAAATGTATCACTAAGGTTACAGAAGTTGATTTCGGAGCATCATTTTTGAACAGGAGCTTCAACCGTTTTGTGGCATATGAGAAATTTCCTAAGCCCTGGACCTGTCGATTTTGGTCAAAAATGAAAATTTTAAAAGTGCCCCAATTTCTGCTTTAAACTTTAGGTACTATCCCAAAATGTATCACTAAGGTGACAGAAGTTGATTTTGGAGCATCATTTTTTGAACAGGAGCTTCAACCGTTTTGTGGCATATGAGAAATTCCCTAAGCCCCAGACCTGTCGATTTTGGTCAAAAATGAAAATGTCAAAAGTGCCCCAATTTCTGCTTTGAACTTTAGGTACTATCCCAAAATGTATCACTAAGGTGACAGAAGTTGATTTCGGAGCATCATTTTTGAACAGGAGCTTCAACCGTTTAGTGGCATATGAGAAATTCCATAAGCCCCGGACCTGTCGATTTTGGTCAAAAAAGAAAATTTCAAAAGTGCCCCAATTTCTGCTTTAAACTTTAGGTACTATCCCAAAATGTATCACTAAGGTGACAGAAGTTGATTATGGATCATCATTTTTGAACAGGAGCTTCAACCGTTTAGTGGCATATGAGAAATTCCCTAAGCCCCGGACCTGTCGATTTTGGTCAAAAATGAAAATTTCAAAAGTGCCACAGTTTCTGCTTTAAACTTTAGGTACTATCCCAAAATGTATTACTAAGGTGACAGAAGTTGATTTCGGAGCATCATTTTTGAACAGGAGCTTCAACTGTTTTCTGGCATATGAGAAATTCCCTAAGCCCTGGACCTGTCGATTTTGGTCAAAAATGAAAATTTAAAAAGTGCCCCAATTT
The DNA here is from genome assembly GCF_028390025.1 of Pseudophryne corroboree. Classification (NCBI taxonomy): domain Eukaryota; kingdom Metazoa; phylum Chordata; class Amphibia; order Anura; family Myobatrachidae; genus Pseudophryne; species Pseudophryne corroboree. The sequence continues at coordinate 60,830 of NW_026970111.1, forward strand.
CTGCTTTAAACTTTAATTACTATCCCAAAATGTATCACTAAGGTGACAGAAGTTGATTTCGGAGCATCATTTTTGAACAGGAGCTTCAACCGTTTAGTGGCATATGAGAAATTCCATAAGCCCCGGACCTGTCGATTTTGGTCAAAAATGAAAATTTCAAAAGTGCCCCAATTTCTGCTTTAAACTTTAGGTACTATCCCAAAATGTATCACTAAGGTGACAGAAGTTGATTATGGATCATCATTTTTGAACAGGAGCTTCAACCGTTTAGTGGCATATGAGAAATTCCCTAAGCCCCGAACCTGTCGATTTTGGTCAAAAATGAAAATTTCAAAAGTGCCACAATTTCTGCTTTAAACTTTAGGTGCTATCCCAAAATATATCACTAAGGTGACAGAAGTTGATTTTGGAGCATCATTTTTGAACAGGAGCTTCAACCGTTTTGTGGCATATGAGAAATTCCCTAAGCCCCGGACCTGTCGGTTTTGGTCAAAAATGAAAATTTCAAAAGTGCCCCAATTTCTGCTTTAAACTTTAGGTACTATCCCAAAATGTATCACTAAGGTGACAGAAGTTGATTTCGGAGCATAATTTTTGAACAGGAGCTTCAACCGTTTAGTAGCTTCAACTGTTTAGTGGCATATGAGAAATACCCTAAGCCCCCGACCAGTCGATTTTGGTCAAAAATGAAAATTTCTAAAGTGCTCCAATTTCTGCTTTAAACTTTAGGTACTATCACAAAATGTATCACTAAGGTGACAGAAGTTGATTTCGGAGCATCATTTTTGAACAGGAGCTTCAACCGTTTTGTGGCATATGAGAAATTCCCTAAGCCCCAGCCCTGTCGATTTTGGTCAAAAATGAAAATTTAAAAAGTGCCCCAATTTCTGCTTTAAACTTTAGGTACTATCCCAAAATGTATCACTAAGGTGACAAGTTGATTTCGGAGCATCATTTTTGAACAGGAGCTTCAACCGTTTAGTGGCATATGAGAAATTCCCTAAGCCCCGGACCTGTCGATTTTGGTCAAAAATGAAAATTTCAAAAGTGCCCCAATTTCTGCTTTGAACTTTAGGTACTATCCCAAAATAAATCACTAAGGTGACAGAAGTTGATTTCGGATCATCATTTTTGAACAGGAGCTTCAACCGTTTAGTGGCATATGAGAAATACCCTAAGCCCCGGACCTGTCGATTTTGGTCAAAAATAAAAATTTCAAAAGTGCCCCAATTTCTGCTTTAAACTTTAGGTGCTATCCCAAAATGTATCACTAAGGTGACAGAAGTTGATTTTGGAGCATAATTTTTGAACAGGAGCTTCAACCGTTTAGTGGCATATGAGAAATTCCCTAAGCCCCGGACCTGTCGATTTTGGTCAAAAATGGAAATTTCAAAAGTGCTTCAATTTCTGCTTTAAACTTTAGGTACTATCACAAAATGTATCACTAAGGTGACATAAGTTGATTTCGGAGCATAATTTTTGAACAGGAGCTTCAACCTTTTAGTAGCTTCAACTGTTTAGTGGCATATGAGAAATACCCTAAGTCCCGGACCAGTCGATTTTGGTCAAAAATGAAAATTTCAAAAGTGCTCCAATTTCTGCTTTAAACTTTAGGTACTATCCCAAAATGTATCACTAAGGTGACAGAAGTTGATTTCGGAGCATCATTTTTGAACAGGAGCTTCAACTGTTTTGTGGCATATGAGAAATTCCCTAAGCCCCGGACCTGTCGATTTTGGTCAAAAATGAAAATGTCAAAAGTGCCCCAATTTCTGCTTTAAACTTTAGGTAATATCCCAAAATGTATCACTAAGGTGACAGAAGTTGATTTTGGAGCATAATTTTTGAACAGGAGCTTCAACCGTTTAGTTGCATATGAGAAATTCCCTAAGCCCCGGACCTGTCGATTTTGGTCAAAAATGGAAATTTCAAAAGTGCTCCAATTTCTGCTTTAAACTTTAGGTACTATCCCAAAATGTATCACTAAGGTGACAGAAGTTGATTTCGGAGCATCATTTTTGAACAGGAGCTTCAACCGTTTTGTGGCATATGAGAAATTCCCTAAGCCCCGGACCTGTCGATTTTGGTCAAAAATGAAAATGTCAAAAGTGCCCCAATTTCTGCTTTAAACTTTAGGTACTATCCCAAAATGTATCACTAAGGTGACAGAAGTTGATTTCGGATCATCATTTTTGAACAGGAGCTTCAACTGTTTTGTGGCATATGAGAAATTCCCTAAACCCCGGACCTGTCGATTTTGGTCAAAAATGGAAATTTCAAAAGTGCTCCAATTTCTGCTTTAAACTTTAGGTACTATCCCAAAATGTATCACTAAGGTGACAGAAGTTGATTTCGGAGCATCATTTTTGAACAGGAGCTTCAACCGTTTTGTGGCATATGAGAAATTCCCTAAGCCCCGACCTGTCGATTTTGGTCAAAACTTAAAATGTCAAAAGTGCCCCAATTTCTGCTTTAAACTTTAGGTACTATCCCAAAATGTATCACTAAGGTGACAGAAGTTGATTTCGGATCATCATTTTTGAACAGGAGCTTCAACTGTTTTGTGGCATATGAGAAATTCCCTAAGCCCCGGATCTGTCGATTTTGGTCAAAAATGAAAATTTCAAAAGTGCCCCAATTTCTGCTTTAAACTTTAGGTACTATCCCAAAATGTATCACTAAGGTGACAGAAGTTGATTTCGGAGCATGATTTTTGAACAGGAGCTTCAACCGTTTAGTAGCTTCAACCGTTTAGTGGCATATGAGAAATTCCCTAAGCCCCGGACCTGTCGATTTTGGTCAAAATTGAAAATGTCAAAAGTGCCCCAATTTCTGCTTTAAACTTTAGGTACTATCCTAAAATGTATCACTAAGGTGACAGAAGTTGATTTCGGATTCTCATTTTTGAACATGAGCTTCAACCGTTTAGTGGCATATGAGAAATTCCCTAAGCCCCGGACCTGTCGATTTTGGTCAAAAATGAAAATTTCAAAAGTGCCCCAATTTCTGCTTTGAACTTTAGGTACTATCCCAAAATGTATCACTAAGGTGACAGAAGTTGATTTCGGATCATCATTTTTGAACAGGAGCTTCAACCGTTTAGTGGCATATGAGAAATTCCCTAAGCCCCGGACCTGTCGATTTTGGTCAAAAATGAAAATTTCAAAAGTGCCCCAATTTCTGCTTTAAACTTTAGGTACTATCCCAAAATGTATCACTTAGGTGACAGAAGTTGATTTCGGAGCATGATTTTTGAACAGGAGCTTCAACCGTTTAGTGGCATATGAGAAATTCCCAAAGCCCCGGACCTGTCAATTTTGGTCAAAAATGAGAATTTCAAAAGTGCCCCAATTTCTGCTTTAAACTTTAGGTACTATCCCAAAATGTATCACTAAGGTGACAGAAGTTGATTTCGGAGCATGATTTTTGAACAGGAGCTTTAACCGTTTAGTGGCATATGAGAAATTCCCTAAGCCCCGGACCTGTCAATTTTGGTCAAAAATGAAAATGTCAAAAGTGCCCCAATTTCTGCTTTAAACTTTAGGTACTATCCCAAAATGTATCACTAAGGTGACAGAAGTTGATTTCGGAGCATCATTTTTGAACAGGAGCTTCAACCGTTTTGTGGCATATGAGAAATTCCCTAAGCCCCGGACCTGTCGATTTTGGTCAAAAATGGAAATTTCAAAAGTGCTCCAATTTCTGCTTTAAACTTTAGGTACTATCCCAAAATGTATCACTAAGGTGACAGAAGTTGATTTCGGAGCATAATTTTTGAACAGGAGCTTCAACCGTTTTGTGGCATATGAGAAATTCCCTAAGCCCCGGACCTGTCGATTTTGGTCAAAAATAAAAATTTCAAAAGTGCCCCAATTTCTGCTTTAAACTTTAGGTACTATCCCAAAATGTATCACTAAGGTGACAGAAGGTGATTTTGGAGCATAATTTTTGAACAGGAGCTTCAACCGTTTAGTGGCATATGAGAAATTCCCTAAGCCCCGGACCTGTCGATTTTGGTCAAAAATGGAAATTTCAAAAGTGCTCCAATTTCTGCTTTAAACTTTAGGTACTATCCCAAAATGTATCACTAAGGTGACAGAAGTTGATTTCGGATTCTCATTTTTGAACAGGAGCTTCAACCGTTTTGTGGCATATGAGAAATTCCCTAAGCCCCGGACCTGTCGATTTTGGTCAAAAATGAAAATGTCAAAAGTGCCCCAATTTCTGCTTTAAACGTTAGGTACTATCCCAAAATGTATCACTAAGGTGACAGAAGTTGATTTCGGATCATCATTTTTGAACAGGAGCTTCAACTGTTTTGTGGCATATGAGAAATTCCCTAAGCCCCGGATCTGTCGATTTTGGTCAAAAATGAAAATTTCAAAAGTGCCCCAATTTCTGCTTTAAACTTTAGGTACTATCCCAAAATGTATCACTAAGGTGACAGAAGTTGATTTCGGAGCATGATTTTTGAACAGGAGCTTCAACCGTTTAGTAGCTTCAACCGTTTTGTGGCATATGAGAAATTCCCTAAGCCCCGGACCTGTCGATTTTGGTCAAAAATGAAAATGTCAAAAGTGCCCCAATTTCTGCTTTAAACTTTAGGTACTATCCCAAAATGTATCACTAAGGTGACAGAAGTTGATTTCGGATTCTCATTTTTGAACATGAGCTTCAACCGTTTAGTGGCATATGAGAAATTCCCTAAGCCCCGGACCTGTCGATTTTGGTCAAAAATGAAAATTTCAAAAGTGCCCCAATTTCTGCTTTGAACTTTAGGTACTATCCCAAAATAAATCACTAAGGTGACAGAAGTTGATTTCGGATCATCATTTTTGAACAGGAGCTTCAACCGTTTAGTGGCATATGAGAAATACCCTAAGCCCCGGACCTGTCGATTTTGGTCAAAAATAAAAATTTCAAAAGTGCCCCAATTTCTGCTTTAAACTTTAGGTGCTATCCCAAAATGTATCACTAAGGTGACAGAAGTTGATTTCGGAGCATCATTTTTGAACAGGAGCTTCAACCGTTTAGTGGCATATGAGAAATTCCCTAAGCCCCGGACCTGTCGATTTTGGTCAAAAATGGAAATTTCAAAAGTGCTTCAATTTCTGCTTTAAACTTTAGGTACTTTCCCAAAATGTATCACTAAGGTGACAGAAGTTGATTTCGGAGCATCATTTTTGAACAGGAGCTTCAACCGTTTTGTGGCATATGAGAAATTCCCTAAGCCCCGGACCTGTCGATTTTGGTCAAAAATGAAAATGTCAAAAGTGCCCCAATTTCTGCTTTAAACTTTAGGTACTATCCTAAAATGTATCACTAAGGTGACAGAAGTTGATTTCGGATCATCATTTTTGAACAGGAGCTTCAACTGTTTTGTGGCATATGAGAAATTCCCTAAGCCCCGGACCTGTCGATTTTGGTCAAAAATAAAAATTTCAAAAGTGCCCCAATTTCTGCTTTAAACTTTAGGTGCTATCCCAAAATGTATCACTAAGGTGACAGAAGTTGATTTTGGAGCATAATTTTTGAACAGGAGCTTCAACCGTTTAGTGGCATATGAGAAATTCCCTAAGCCCCGGACCTGTCGATTTTGGTCAAAAATGGAAATTTCAAAAGTGCTTCAATTTCTGCTTTAAACTTTAGGTACTATCCCAAAATGTATCACTAAGGTGACAGAAGTTGATTTCGGATCATCATTTTTGAACAGGAGCTTCAACTGTTTTGTGGCATATGAGAAATTCCCTAAGCCCCGGACCTGTCGATTTTGGTCAAAAATGGAAATTTCAAAAGTGCTCCAATTTCTGCTTTAAACTTTAGGTACTATCCCAAAATGTATCACTAAGGTGACAGAAGTTGATTTCGGAGCATCATTTTTGAACAGGAGCTTCAACCGTTTTGTGGCATATTAGAAATTCCCTAAGCCCCGGACCTGTCGATTTTGGTCAAAAATGAAAATGTCAAAAGTGCCCCAATTTCTGCTTTAAACTTTAGGTACTATCCCAAAATGTATCACTAAGGTGACAGAAGTTGATTTCGGATCATCATTTTTGAACAGGAGCTTCAACTGTTTTGTGGCATATGAGAAATTCCCTAAGCCCCGGATCTGTCGATTTTGGTCAAAAATGAAAATTTCAAAAGTGCCCCAATTTCTGCTTTAAACTTTAGGTACTATCCCAAAATGTATCACTAAGGTGACAGAAGTTGATTTCGGAGCATGATTTTTGAACAGGAGCTTCAACCGTTTAGTAGCTTCAACCGTTTTGTGGCATATGAGAAATTCCCTAAGCCCCGGACCTGTCAATTTTGGTCAAAAATGAAAATGTCAAAAGTGCCCCAATTTCTGCTTTAAACTTTAGGTACTATCCCAAAATGTATCACTAAGGTGACAGAAGTTGATTTCGGATTCTCATTTTTGAACATGAGCTTCAACCGTTTAGTGGCATATGAGAAATTCCCTAAGCCCCGGACCTGTCGATTTTGGTCAAAAATGAAAATTTCAAAAGTGCCCCAATTTCTGCTTTGAACTTTAGGTACTATCCCAAAATGTATCACCAAGGTGACAGAAGTTGATTTCGGATCATCATTTTTGAACAGGAGCTTCAACCGTTTAGTGGCATATGAGAAATACCCTAAGCCCCGGACCTGTCGATTTTGGTCAAAAATAAAAATTTCAAAAGTGCCCCAATTTCTGCTTTAAACTTTAGGTACTATCCCAAAATGTATCACTAAGGTGACAGAAGTTGATTTCGGAGCATCATTTTTGAACAGGAGCTTCAACAGTTTTGTGGCATATGAGAAATTCCCTAAGCCCCGGACCTGTCGATTTTGGTCAAAAATGAAAATGTCAAAAGTGCCCCAATTTCTGCTTTAAACTTTAGGTACTATCCTAAAATGTATCACTAAGGTGACAGAAGTTGATTTCGGATTCTCATTTTTGAACATGAGCTTCAACCGTTTAGTGGCATATGAGAAATTCCCTAAACCCCGGACCTGTCGATTTTGGTCAAAAATAAAAATTTCAAAAGTGCCCCAATTTCTGCTTTAAACTTTAGGTACTATCCCAAAATGTATCACTAAGGTGACAGAAAGTGATTTTGGAGCATAATTTTTGAACAGGAGCTTCAACCGTTTAGTGGCATATGAGAAATTCCCTAAGCCCCGGACCTGTCGATTTTGGTCAAAAATGGAAATTTCAAAAGTGCTCCAATTTCTGCTTTAAACTTTAGGTACTATCCCAAAATGTATCACTAAGGTGACAGAAGTTGATTTCGGATTCTCATTTTTGAACAGGAGCTTCAACCGTTTTGTGGCATATGAGAAATTCCCTAAGCCCCGGACCTGTCGATTTTGGTCAAAAATGAAAATGTCAAAAGTGCCCCAATTTCTGCTTTAAACGTTAGGTACTATCCCAAAATGTATCACTAAGGTGACAGAAGTTGATTTCGGATCATCATTTTTGAACAGGAGCTTCAACTGTTTTGTGGCATATGAGAAATTCCCTAAGCCCCGGATCTGTCGATTTTGGTCAAAAATGAAAATTTCAAAAGTGCCCCAATTTCTGCTTTAAACTTTAGGTACTATCCCAAAATGTATCACTAAGGTGACAGAAGTTGATTTCGGATCATCATTTTTGAACAGGAGCTTCAACTGTTTTGTGGCATATGAGAAATTCCCTAAGCCCCGGATCTGTCGATTTTGGTCAAAAATGAAAATGTCAAAAGTGCCCCAATTTCTGCTTTAAACTTTAGGTACTATCCCAAAATGTATCACTAAGGTGACAGAAGTTGATTTCGGATTCTCATTTTTGAACATGAGCTTCAACCGTTTAGTGGCATATGAGAAATTCCCTAAGCCCCGGACCTGTCGATTTTGGTCAAAAATAAAAATTTCAAAAGTGCCCCAATTTCTGCTTTGAACTTTAGGTACTATCCCAAAATGTATCACTAAGGTGACAGAAGTTGATTTCGGAGCATCATTTTTGAACAGGAGCTTCAACCGTTTAGTGGCATATGAGAAATTCCCTAAGCCCCGGACCTGTCGATTTTGGTCAAAAATGAAAATTTCAAAAGTGCCCCAATTTCTGCTTTGAACTTTAGGTACTATCCCAAAATAAATCACTAAGGTGACAGAAGTTGATTTCGGATCATCATTTTTGAACAGGAGCTTCAACCGTTTAGTGGCATATGAGAAATACCCTAAGCCCCGGACCTGTCGATTTTGGTCAAAAATAAAAATTTCAAAAGTGCCCCAATTTCTGCTTTAAACTTTAGGTGCTATCCCAAAATGTATCACTAAGGTGACAGAAGTTGATTTTGGAGCATCATTTTTGAACAGGAGCTTCAACCGTTTAGTGGCATATAAGAAATTCCCTAAGTCCCGGACCTGTCGATTTTGGTCAAAAATGGAAATTTCAAAAGTGCTTCAATTTCTGCTTTAAACTTTAGGTACTATCCCAAAATGTATCACTAAGGTGACAGAAGTTGATTTCGGAGCATCATTTTTGAACAGGAGCTTCAACCGTTTTGTGGCATATGAGAAATTCCCTAAGCCCCGGACCTGTCGATTTTGGTCAAAAATGAAAATGTCAAAAGTGCCCCAATTTCTGCTTTAAACTTTAGGTACTATCCCAAAATGTATCACTAAGGTGACAGAAGTTGATTTCGGATCATCATTTTTGAACAGGAGCTTCAACTGTTTTGTGGCATATGAGAAATTCCCTAAGCCCCGGACCTGTCGATTTTGGTCCAAAATGAAAATTTTAAAAGTGCCCCAATTTCTGCTTTGAACTTTAGGTACTATCCCAAAATATATCACTAAGGTGACAGAAGTTGATTTCGGATCATCATTTTTGAACAGGAGCTTCAACCGTTTAGTGGCATATGAGAAATACCCTAAGCCCCGGACCTGTCGATTTTGGTCAAAAATAAAAATTTCAAAAGTGCCCCAATTTCTGCTTTAAACTTTAGGTGCTATCCCAAAATGTATCACTAAGGTGACAGAAGTTGATTTCGGAGCATCATTTTTGAACAGGAGCTTCAACCGTTTAGTGGCATATGAGAAATTCCCTAAGCCCCGGACCTGTCGATTTTGGTCAAAAATGAAAATTTCAAAAGTGCCCCAATTTCTGCTTTGAACTTTAGGTACTATCCCAAAATAAATCACTAAGGTGACAGAAGTTGATTTCAGATCATCATTTTTGAACAGGAGCTTCAACCGTTTAGTGGCATATGAGAAATACCCTAAGCCCCGGACCTGTCGATTTTGGTCAAAAATAAAAATTTCAAAAGTGCCCCAATTTCTGCTTTAAACTTTAGGTGCTATCCCAAAATGTATCACTAAGGTGACAGAAGTTGATTTTGGAGCATAATTTTTGAACAGGAGCTTCAACCGTTTAGTGGCATATGAGAAATTCCCTAAGCCCCGGACCTGTCGATTTTGGTCAAAAATGGAAATTTCAAAAGTGCTTCAATTTCTGCTTTAAACTTTAGGTACTATCCCAAAATGTATCACTAAGGTGACAGAAGTTGATTTCGGAGCATCATTTTTGAACAGGAGCTTCAACCGTTTTGTGGCATATGAGAAATTCCCTAAGCCCCGGACCTGTCGATTTTGGTCAAAAATGAAAATGTCAAAAGTGCCCCAATTTCTGCTTTAAACTTTAGGTACTATCCTAAAATGTATCACTAAGGTGACAGAAGTTGATTTCGGATCATCATTTTTGAACAGGAGCTTCAACTGTTTTGTGGCATATGAGAAATTCCCTAAGCCCCGGATCTGTCGATTTTGGTCAAAAATGAAAATTTCAAAAGTGCCCCAATTTCTGCTTTAAACTTTAGGTACTATCCCAAAATGTATCACTAAGGTGACAGAAGTTGATTTCGGAGCATGATTTTTGAACAGGAGCTTCAACCGTTTAGTAGCTTCAACCGTTTTGTGGCATATGAGAAATTCCCTAAGCCCCGGACCTGTCGATTTTGGTCAAAAATGAAAATGTCAAAAGTGCCCCAATTTCTGCTTTAAACTTTAGGTACTATCCCAAAATGTATCACTAAGGTGACAGAAGTTGATTTCGGATTCTCATTTTTGAACATGAGCTTCAACCGTTTAGTGGCATATGAGAAATTCCCTAAGCCCCGGACCTGTCGATTTTGGTCAAAAATAAAAATTTCAAAAGTGCCCCAATTTCTGCTTTGAACTTTAGGTACTATCCCAAAATGTATCACTAAGGTGACAGAAGTTGATTTCGGAGCATCATTTTTGAACAGGAGCTTCAACCGTTTAGTGGCATATGAGAAATTCCCTAAGCCCCGGACCTGTCGATTTTGGTCAAAAATGAAAATTTCAAAAGTGCCCCAATTTCTGCTTTGAACTTTAGGTACTATCCCAAAATAAATCACTAAGGTGACAGAAGTTGATTTCGGATCATCATTTTTGAACAGGAGCTTCAACCGTTTAGTGGCATATGAGAAATACCCTAAGTCCCGGACCTGTCGATTTTGGTCAAAAATGGAAATTTCAAAAGTGCTTCAATTTCTGCTTTAAACTTTAGGTACTATCCCAAAATGTATCACTAAGGTGACAGAAGTTGATTTCGGAGCATCATTTTTGAACAGGAGCTTCAACCGTTTTGTGGCATATGAGAAATTCCCTAAGCCCCGGACCTGTCGATTTTGGTCAAAAATGAAAATGTCAAAAGTGCCCCAATTTCTGCTTTAAACTTTAGGTACTATCCCAAAATGTATCACTAAGGTGACAGAAGTTGATTTCGGATCATCATTTTTGAACAGGAGCTTCAACTGTTTTGTGGCATATGAGAAATTCCCTAAGCCCCGGACCTGTCGATTTTGGTCCAAAATGAAAATTTCAAAAGTGCCCCAATTTCTGCTTTGAACTTTAGGTACTATCCCAAAATAAATCACTAAGGTGACAGAAGTTGATTTCGGATCATCATTTTTGAACAGGAGCTTCAACCGTTTAGTGGCATATGAGAAATACCCTAAGCCCCGGACCTGTCGATTTTGGTCAAAAATAAAAATTTCAAAAGTGCCCCAATTTCTGCTTTAAACTTTAGGTGCTATCCCAAAATGTATCACTAAGGTGACAGAAGTTGATTTCGGAGCATCATTTTTGAACAGGAGCTTCAACCGTTTAGTGGCATATGAGAAATTCCCTAAGCCCCGGACCTGTCGATTTTGGTCAAAAATGAAAATTTCAAAAGTGCCCCAATTTCTGCTTTGAACTTTAGGTACTATCCCAAAATAAATCACTAAGGTGACAGAAGTTGATTTCAGATCATCATTTTTGAACAGGAGCTTCAACCGTTTAGTGGCATATGAGAAATACCCTAAGCCCCGGACCTGTCGATTTTGGTCAAAAATAAAAATTTCAAAAGTGCCCCAATTTCTGCTTTAAACTTTAGGTGCTATCCCAAAATGTATCACTAAGGTGACAGAAGTTGATTTTGGAGCATAATTTTTGAACAGGAGCTTCAACCGTTTAGTGGCATATGAGAAATTCCCTAAGCCCCGGACCTGTCGATTTTGGTCAAAAATGGAAATTTCAAAAGTGCTTCAATTTCTGCTTTAAACTTTAGGTACTATCCCAAAATGTATCACTAAGGTGACAGAAGTTGATTTCGGATCATCATTTTTGAACAGGAGCTTCAACTGTTTTGTGGCATATGAGAAATTCCCTAAGCCCCGGACCTGTCGATTTTGGTCAAAAATAAAAATTTCAAAAGTGCCCCAATTTCTGCTTTAAACTTTAGGTGCTATCCCAAAATGTATCACTAAGGTGACAGAAGTTGATTTTGGAGCATAATTTTTGAACAGGAGCATCAACCGTTTAGTGGCATATGAGAAATTCCCTAAGCCCCGGACCTGTCGATTTTGGTCAAAAATGGAAATTTCAAAAGTGCTTCAATTTCTGCTTTAAACTTTAGGTACTATCCCAAAATGTATCACTAAGGTGACAGAAGTTGATTTCGGAGCATCATTTTTGAACAGGAGCTTCAACCGTTTTGTGGCATATGAGAAATTCCCTAAGCCCCGGACCTGTCGATTTTGGTCAAAAATGAAAATGTCAAAAGTGCCCCAATTTCTGCTTTAAACTTTAGGTACTATCCTAAAATGTATCACTAAGGTGACAGAAGTTGATTTCGGATCATCATTTTTGAACAGGAGCTTCAACTGTTTTGTGGCATATGAGAAATTCCCTAAGCCCCGGACCTGTCGATTTTGGTCAAAAATGGAAATTTCAAAAGTGCTCCAATTTCTGCTTTAAACTTTAGGTACTATCCCAAAATGTATCACTAAGGTGACAGAAGTTGATTTCGGAGCATCATTTTTGAACAGGAGCTTCAACCGTTTTGTGGCATATGAGAAATTCCCTAAGCCCCGGATCTGTCGATTTTGGTCAAAAATGAAAATGTCAAAAGTGCCCCAATTTCTGCTTTAAACTTTAGGTACTATCCCAAAATGTATCACTAAGGTGACAGAAGTTGATTTCGGAGCATGATTTTTGAACAGGAGCTTCAACCGTTTAGTAGCTTCAACCGTTTTGTGGCATATGAGAAATTCCCTAAGCCCCGGACCTGTCGATTTTGGTCAAAAATGAAAATGTCAAAAGTGCCCCAATTTCTGCTTTAAACTTTAGGTACTATCCCAAAATGTATCACTAAGGTGACAGAAGTTGATTTCGGAGCATCATTTTTGAACAGGAGCTTCAACCGTTTAGTGGCATATGAGAAATTCCATAAGCCCCGGACCTGTCGATTTTGGTCAAAAATGAAAATTTCAAAAGTGCCCCAATTTCTGCTTTAAACTTTAGGTACTATCCCAAAATGTATCACTAAGGTGACAGAAGTTGATTTCGGAGCATCATTTTTGAACAGGAGCTTCAACTGTTTTGTGGCATATGAGAAATTCCCTAAGCCCCGGACCTGTCGATTTTGGTCAAAAATGAAAATTTCAAAAGTGCCCTAATTTCTGCTTTAAACTTTAGGTACAATCCCAAAATGTATCACTTTGGTTACAGAAGTTGATTTCGGAGCATCATTTTTTGAACAGGAGCTTCAACCGTTTTGTGGCATATGAGAAATTCCCTAAGCCCCAGACCTGTCGATTTTGGTCAAAAATGAAAATGTCAAAAGTGCCCCAATTTCTGCTTTAAACTTTAGATACTATCCCAAAATGTATCACTAAGGTGACAGAAGTTGATTTCGGAGCATCATTTTTGAACAGGAGCTTCAACTGTTTTGTGGCATATGAGAAATTCCCTAAGCCCCGGACCTGTCGATTTTGGTCAAAAATGAAAATGTCAAAAGTATCCCAATTTCTGCTTTAAACTTTAGGTGCTATTCCAAAATGTATCACTAAGGTGACAGAAGTTGATTTCGGAGCATCATTTTTGAACAGGAGCTTCAACCGTTTAGTGGCATATGAGAAATTCCCTAAGCCCCGGACCTGTCGATTTTGGTCAAAAATGAAAATGTCAAAAGTGCCCCAATTTCTGCTTTAAACTTTAGGAGCTATCCCAAAATGTATCACTAAGGTGACAGAAGTTGATTTCGGAGCATCATTTTTGAACAGGAGCTTCAACCGTTTAGTGGCATATGAGAAATTCCCTAAGCCCCGGACCTGTCGATTTTGGTCAAAAATGAAAATTTCAAAAGTGCCCCAATTTCTGCTTTGAACTTTAGGTACTATCCCAAAATAAATCACTAAGGTGACAGAAGTTGATTTCAGATCATCATTTTTGAACAGGAGCTTCAACCGTTTAGTGGCATATGAGAAATACCCTAAGCCCCGGACCTGTCGATTTTGGTCAAAAATAAAAATTTCAAAAGTGCCCCAATTTCTGCTTTAAACTTTAGGTGCTATCCCAAAATGTATCACTAAGGTGACAGAAGTTGATTTTGGAGCATAATTTTTGAACAGGAGCTTCAACCGTTTAGTGGCATATGAGAAATTCCCTAAGCCCCGGACCTGTCGATTTTGGTCAAAAATGGAAATTTCAAAAGTGCTTCAATTTCTGCTTTAAACTTTAGGTACTATCCCAAAATGTATCACTAAGGTGACAGAAGTTGATTTCGGAGCATCATTTTTGAACAGGAGCTTCAACCGTTTTGTGGCATATGAGAAATTCCCTAAGCCCCGGACCTGTCGATTTTGGTCAAAAATGAAAATGTCAAAAGTGCCCCAATTTCTGCTTTAAACTTTAGGTACTATCCTAAAATGTATCACTAAGGTGACAGAAGTTGATTTCGGATCATCATTTTTGAACAGGAGCTTCAACTGTTTTGTGGCATATGAGAAATTCCCTAAGCCCCGGACCTGTCGATTTTGGTCAAAAATAAAAATTTCAAAAGTGCCCCAATTTCTGCTTTAAACTTTAGGTGCTATCCCAAAATGTATCACTAAGGTGACAGAAGTTGATTTTGGAGCATAGTTTTTGAACAGGAGCTTCAACCGTTTAGTGGCATATGAGAAATTCCATAAGCCCCGGACCTGTCGATTTTGGTCAAAAATGAAAATTTCAAAAGTGCCCCAATTTCTGCTTTAAACTTTAGGTACTATCCCAAAATGTATCACTAAGGTGACAGAAGTTGATTTCGGAGCATCATTTTTGAACAGGAGCTTCAACTGTTTTGTGGCATATGAGAAATTCCCTAAGCCCCGGACCTGTCGATTTTGGTCAAAAATGAAAATTTCAAAAGTGCCCTAATTTCTGCTTTAAACTTTAGGTACAATCCCAAAATGTATCACTTTGGTTACAGAAGTTGATTTCGGAGCATCATTTTTTGAACAGGAGCTTCAACCGTTTTGTGGCATATGAGAAATTCCCTAAGCCCCAGACCTGTCGATTTTGGTCAAAAATGAAAATGTCAAAAGTGCCCCAATTTCTGCTTTAAACTTTAGATACTATCCCAAAATGTATCACTAAGGTGACAGAAGTTGATTTCGGAGCATCATTTTTGAACAGGAGCTTCAACCGTTTTGTGGCATATGAGAAATTCCCTAAGCCCCGGACCTGTCGATTTTGGTCAAAAATGAAAATGTCAAAAGTATCCCAATTTCTGCTTTAAACTTTAGGTGCTATTCCAAAATGTATCACTAAGGTGACAGAAGTTGATTTCGGAGCATCATTTTTGAACAGGAGCTTCAACCGTTTAGTGGCATATTAGAAATTCCCTAAGCCCCGGACCTGTCGATTTTGGT
This sequence comes from Pseudophryne corroboree, assembly GCF_028390025.1. Taxonomy (NCBI): domain Eukaryota; kingdom Metazoa; phylum Chordata; class Amphibia; order Anura; family Myobatrachidae; genus Pseudophryne; species Pseudophryne corroboree. Next base: position 76,054 of record NW_026970111.1, read on the forward strand.
CAAAAATGAAAATGTCAAAAGTGCCCCAATTTCTGCTTTAAACTTTAGGAGCTATCCCAAAATGTATCACTAAGGTGACAGAAGTTGATTTCGGAGCATCATTTTTGAACAGGAGCTTCAACCGTTTAGTGGCATATGAGAAATTCCCTAAGCCCCGGACCTGTCGATTTTGGTCAAAAATGAAAATTTCAAAAGTGCCCCAATTTCTGCTTTGAACTTTAGGTACTATCCCAAAATAAATCACTAAGGTGACAGAAGTTGATTTCAGATCATCATTTTTGAACAGGAGCTTCAACCGTTTAGTGGCATATGAGAAATACCCTAAGCCCCGGACCTGTCGATTTTGGTCAAAAATAAAAATTTCAAAAGTGCCCCAATTTCTGCTTTAAACTTTAGGTGCTATCCCAAAATGTATCACTAAGGTGACAGAAGTTGATTTTGGAGCATAATTTTTGAACAGGAGCTTCAACCGTTTAGTGGCATATGAGAAATTCCCTAAGCCCCGGACCTGTCGATTTTGGTCAAAAATGGAAATTTCAAAAGTGCTTCAATTTCTGCTTTAAACTTTAGGTACTATCCCAAAATGTATCACTAAGGTGACAGAAGTTGATTTCGGAGCATCATTTTTGAACAGGAGCTTCAACCGTTTTGTGGCATATGAGAAATTCCCTAAGCCCCGGACCTGTCGATTTTGGTCAAAAATGAAAATGTCAAAAGTGCCCCAATTTCTGCTTTAAACTTTAGGTACTATCCTAAAATGTATCACTAAGGTGACAGAAGTTGATTTCGGATCATCATTTTTGAACAGGAGCTTCAACTGTTTTGTGGCATATGAGAAATTCCCTAAGCCCCGGACCTGTCGATTTTGGTCAAAAATAAAAATTTCAAAAGTGCCCCAATTTCTGCTTTAAACTTTAGGTGCTATCCCAAAATGTATCACTAAGGTGACAGAAGTTGATTTTGGAGCATAATTTTTGAACAGGAGCTTCAACCGTTTAGTGGCATATGAGAAATTCCCTAAGCCCCGGACCTGTCGATTTTGGTCAAAAATGGAAATTTCAAAAGTGCTTCAATTTCTGCTTTAAACTTTAGGTACTATCCCAAAATGTATCACTAAGGTGACAGAAGTTGATTTCGGAGCATCATTTTTGAACAGGAGCTTCAACCGTTTTGTGGCATATGAGAAATTCCCTAAGCCCCGGACCTGTCGATTTTGGTCAAAAATGGAAATTTCAAAAGTGCTCCAATTTCTGCTTTAAACTTTAGGTACTATCCCAAAATGTATCACTAAGGTGACAGAAGTTGATTTCGGAGCATCATTTTTGAACAGGAGCTTCAACTGTTTTGTGGCATATGAGAAATTCCCTAAGCCCCGGATCTGTCGATTTTGGTCAAAAATGAAAATTTCAAAAGTGCCCCAATTTCTGCTTTAAACTTTAGGTACTATCCCAAAATGTATCACTAAGGTGACAGAAGTTGATTTCGGAGCATGATTTTTGAACAGGAGCTTCAACCGTTTAGTAGCTTCAACCGTTTTGTGGCATATGAGAAATTCCCTAAGCCCCGGACCTGTCGATTTTGGTCAAAAATGAAAATGTCAAAAGTGCCCCAATTTCTGCTTTAAACTTTAGGTACTATCCCAAAATGTATCACTAAGGTGACAGAAGTTGATTTCGGAGCATCATTTTTGAACAGGAGCTTCAACCGTTTTGTGGCATATGAGAAATTCCCTAAGCCCCGGACCTGTCGATTTTGGTCAAAAATGGAAATTTCAAAAGTGCTCCAATTTCTGCTTTAAACTTTAGGTACTATCCCAAAATGTATCACTAAGGTGACAGAAGTTGATTTCGGAGCATCATTTTTGAACAGGAGCTTCAACTGTTTTGTGGCATATGAGAAATTCCCTAAGCCCCGGATCTGTCGATTTTGGTCAAAAATGAAAATTTCAAAAGTGCCCCAATTTCTGCTTTAAACTTTAGGTGCTATCCCAAAATGTATCACTAAGGTGACAGAAGTTGATTTTGGAGCATAATTTTTGAACAGGAGCTTCAACCGTTTAGTGGCATATGAGAAATTCCCTAAGCCCCGGACCTGTCGATTTTGGTCAAAAATGGAAATTTCAAAAGTGCTTCAATTTCTGCTTTAAACTTTAGGTACTATCCCAAAATGTATCACTAAGGTGACAGAAGTTGATTTCGGAGCATCATTTTTGAACAGGAGCTTCAACCGTTTTGTGGCATATGAGAAATTCCCTAAGCCCCGGACCTGTCGATTTTGGTCAAAAATGAAAATGTCAAAAGTGCCCCAATTTCTGCTTTAAACTTTAGGTACTATCCTAAAATGTATCACTAAGGTGACAGAAGTTGATTTCGGATCATCATTTTTGAACAGGAGCTTCAACTGTTTTGTGGCATATGAGAAATTCCCTAAGCCCCGGACCTGTCGATTTTGGTCAAAAATAAAAATTTCAAAAGTGCCCCAATTTCTGCTTTAAACTTTAGGTGCTATCCCAAAATGTATCACTAAGGTGACAGAAGTTGATTTTGGAGCATAATTTTTGAACAGGAGCTTCAACCGTTTAGTGGCATATGAGAAATTCCCTAAGCCCCGGACCTGTCGATTTTGGTCAAAAATGGAAATTTCAAAAGTGCTTCAATTTCTGCTTTAAACTTTAGGTACTATCCCAAAATGTATCACTAAGGTGACAGAAGTTGATTTCGGAGCATCATTTTTGAACAGGAGCTTCAACCGTTTTGTGGCATATGAGAAATTCCCTAAGCCCCGGACCTGTCGATTTTGGTCAAAAATGGAAATTTCAAAAGTGCTCCAATTTCTGCTTTAAACTTTAGGTACTATCCCAAAATGTATCACTAAGGTGACAGAAGTTGATTTCGGAGCATCATTTTTGAACAGGAGCTTCAACTGTTTTGTGGCATATGAGAAATTCCCTAAGCCCCGGATCTGTCGATTTTGGTCAAAAATGAAAATTTCAAAAGTGCCCCAATTTCTGCTTTAAACTTTAGGTACTATCCCAAAATGTATCACTAAGGTGACAGAAGTTGATTTCGGAGCATGATTTTTGAACAGGAGCTTCAACCGTTTAGTAGCTTCAACCGTTTTGTGGCATATGAGAAATTCCCTAAGCCCCGGACCTGTCGATTTTGGTCAAAAATGAAAATGTCAAAAGTGCCCCAATTTCTGCTTTAAACTTTAGGTACTATCCCAAAATGTATCACTAAGGTGACAGAAGTTGATTTCGGAGCATCATTTTTGAACAGGAGCTTCAACCGTTTTGTGGCATATGAGAAATTCCCTAAGCCCCGGACCTGTCGATTTTGGTCAAAAATGGAAATTTCAAAAGTGCTCCAATTTCTGCTTTAAACTTTAGGTACTATCCCAAAATGTATCACTAAGGTGACAGAAGTTGATTTCGGAGCATCATTTTTGAACAGGAGCTTCAACTGTTTTGTGGCATATGAGAAATTCCCTAAGCCCCGGATCTGTCGATTTTGGTCAAAAATGAAAATTTCAAAAGTGCCCCAATTTCTGCTTTAAACTTTAGGTACTATCCCAAAATGTATCACTAAGGTGACAGAAGTTGATTTCGGAGCATGATTTTTGAACAGGAGCTTCAACCGTTTAGTAGCTTCAACCGTTTTGTGGCATATGAGAAATTCCCTAAGCCCCGGACCTGTCGATTTTGGTCAAAAATGAAAATGTCAAAAGTGCCCCAATTTCTGCTTTAAACTTTAGGTACTATCCCAAAATGTATCACTAAGGTGACAGAAGTTGATTTCGGAGCATCATTTTTGAACAGGAGCTTCAACCGTTTAGTGGCATATGAGAAATTCCATAAGCCCCGGACCTGTCGATTTTGGTCAAAAATGAAAATTTCAAAAGTGCCCCAATTTCAGCTTTAAACTTTAGGTACTATCCCAAAATGTATCACTAAGGTGACAGAAGTTGATTTCGGAGCATCATTTTTGAACAGGAGCTTCAACTGTTTTGTGGCATATGAGAAATTCCCTAAGCCCCGGACCTGTCGATTTTGGTCAAAAATGAAAATTTCAAAAGTGCCCTAATTTCTGCTTTAAACTTTAGGTACAATCCCAAAATGTATCACTTTGGTTACAGAAGTTGATTTCGGAGCATCATTTTTGAACAGGAGCTTCAACTGTTTTCTGGCATATGAGAAATTCCCTAAGCCCTGGACCTGTCGATTTTGGTCAAAAATGAAAATTTAAAAAGTGCCCCAATTTCTGCTTTAAACTTTAATTACTATCCCAAAATGTATCACTAAGGTGACAGAAGTTGATTTCGGAGCATCATTTTTGAACAGGAGCTTCAACCGTTTAGTGGCATATGAGAAATTCCATAAGCCCCGGACCTGTCGATTTTGGTCAAAAAAGAAAATTTCAAAAGTGCCCCAATTTCTGCTTTAAACTTTAGGTACTATCCCAAAATGTATCACTAAGGTGACAGAAGTTGATTATGGATCATCATTTTTGAACAGGAGCTTCAACCGTTTAGTGGCATATGAGAAATTCCCTAAGCCCCGGACCTGTCGATTTTGGTCAAAAATGAAAATTTCAAAAGTGCCACAGTTTCTGCTTTAAACTTTAGGTACTATCCCAAAATGTATTACTAAGGTGACAGAAGTTGATTTCGGAGCATCATTTTTGAACAGGAGCTTCAACTGTTTTCTGGCATATGAGAAATTCCCTAAGCCCTGGACCTGTCGATTTTGGTCAAAAATGAAAATTTAAAAAGTGCCCCAATTTCTGCTTTAAACTTTAATTACTATCCCAAAATGTATCACTAAGGTGACAGAAGTTGATTTCGGAGCATCATTTTTGAACAGGAGCTTCAACCGTTTAGTGGCATATGAGAAATTCCATAAGCCCCGGACCTGTCGATTTTGGTCAAAAATGAAAATTTCAAAAGTGCCCCAATTTCTGCTTTAAACTTTAGGTGCTATCCCAAAATGTATCACTAAGGTGACAGAAGTTGATTTTGGAGCATAATTTTTGAACAGGAGCTTCAACCGTTTAGTGGCATATGAGAAATTCCCTAAGCCCCGGACCTGTCGATTTTGGTCAAAAATGGAAATTTCAAAAGTGCTTCAATTTCTGCTTTAAACTTTAGGTACTATCCCAAAATGTATCACTAAGGTGACAGAAGTTGATTTCGGAGCATCATTTTTGAACAGGAGCTTCAACCGTTTTGTGGCATATGAGAAATTCCCTAAGCCCCGGACCTGTCGATTTTGGTCAAAAATGAAAATGTCAAAAGTGCCCCAATTTCTGCTTTAAACTTTAGGAGCTATCCCAAAATGTATCACTAAGGTGACAGAAGTTGATTTCGGAGCATCATTTTTGAACAGGAGCTTCAACTGTTTTCTGGCATATGAGAAATTCCCTAAGCCCTGGACCTGTCGATTTTGGTCAAAAATGAAAATTTAAAAAGTGCCCCAATTTCTGCTTTAAACTTTAATTACTATCCCAAAATGTATCACTAAGGTGACAGAAGTTGATTTCGGAGCATCATTTTTGAACAGGAGCTTCAACCGTTTAGTGGCATATGAGAAATTCCATAAGCCCCGGACCTGTCGATTTTGGTCAAAAAAGAAAATTTCAAAAGTGCCCCAATTTCTGCTTTAAACTTTAGGTACTATCCCAAAATGTATCACTAAGGTGACAGAAGTTGATTATGGATCATCATTTTTGAACAGGAGCTTCAACCGTTTAGTGGCATATGAGAAATTCCCTAAGCCCCGGACCTGTCGATTTTGGTCAAAAATGAAAATTTCAAAAGTGCCACAGTTTCTGCTTTAAACTTTAGGTACTATCCCAAAATGTATTACTAAGGTGACAGAAGTTGATTTCGGAGCATCATTTTTGAACAGGAGCTTCAACTGTTTTCTGGCATATGAGAAATTCCCTAAGCCCTGGACCTGTCGATTTTGGTCAAAAATGAAAATTTAAAAAGTGCCCCAATTTCTGCTTTAAACTTTAATTACTATCCCAAAATGTATCACTAAGGTGACAGAAGTTGATTTCGGAGCATCATTTTTGAACAGGAGCTTCAAACGTTTAGTGGCATATGAGAAATTCCATAAGCCCCGGACCTGTCGATTTTGGTCAAAAATGAAAATTTCAAAAGTGCCCCAATTTCTGCTTTAAACTTTAGGTACTATCCCAAAATGTATCACTAAGGTGACAGAAGTTGATTATGGATCATCATTTTTGAACAGGAGCTTCAACCGTTTAGTGGCATATGAGAAATTCCCTAAGCCCCGGACCTGTCGATTTTGGTCAAAAATGAAAATTTCAAAAGTGCCACAATTTCTGCTTTAAACTTTAGGTGCTATCCCAAAATATATCACTAAGGTGACAGAAGTTGATTTTGGAGCATCATTTTTGAACAGGAGCTTCAACCGTTTTGTGGCATATGAGAAATTCCCTAAGCCCCGGACCTGTCGGTTTTGGTCAAAAATGAAAATTTCAAAAGTGCCCCAATTTCTGCTTTAAACTTTAGGTACTATCCCAAAATGTATCACTAAGGTGACAGAAGTTGATTTCGGAGCATAATTTTTGAACAGGAGCTTCAACCGTTTAGTAGCTTCAACTGTTTAGTGGCATATGAGAAATACCCTAAGCACCCGACCAGTCAATTTTGGTCAAAAATGAAAATTTCTAAAGTGCTCCAATTTCTGCTTTAAACTTTAGGTACTATCACAAAATGTATCACTAAGGTGACAGAAGTTGATTTCGGAGCATCATTTTTGAACAGGAGCTTCAACTGTTTTGTGGCATATGAGAAATTCCCTAAGCCCCAGCCCTGTCGATTTTGGTCAAAAATGAAAATTTAAAAAGTGCCCCAATTTCTGCTTTAAACTTTAGGTACTATCCCAAAATGTATCACTAAGGTGACAAGTTGATTTCGGAGCATCATTTTTGAACAGGAGCTTCAACCGTTTAGTGGCATATGAGAAATTCCCTAAGCCCCGGACCTGTCGATTTTGGTCAAAAATGAAAATTTCAAAAGTGCCCCAATTTCTGCTTTGAACTTTAGGTACTATCCCAAAATAAATCACTAAGGTGACAGAAGTTGATTTCGGATCATCATTTTTGAACAGGAGCTTCAACCGTTTAGTGGCATATGAGAAATTCCCTAAGCCCCGGACCTGTCGATTTTGGTCAAAAATGGAAATTTCAAAAGTGCTTCAATTTCTGCTTTAAACTTTAGGTACTATCACAAAATGTATCACTAAGGTGACAGAAGTTGATTTCGGAGCATCATTTTTGAACAGGAGCTTCAACTGCTTTGTGGCATATGAGAAATACCCTAAGTCCCGGACCAGTCGATTTTGGTCAAAAATGAAAATTTCAAAAGTGCTCCAATTTCTGCTTTAAACTTTAGGTACTATCCCAAAATGTATCACTAAGGTGACAGAAGTTGATTTCGGAGCATCATTTTTGAACAGGAGCTTCAACTGTTTTGTGGCATATGTGAAATTCCCTAAGCCCCGGACCTGTCGATTTTGGTCAAAAATGAAAATTTCAAAAGTGCCCCAATTTCTGCTTTAAACTTTAGGTAATATCCCAAAATGTATCACTAAGGTGACAGAAGTTGATTTAGGAGCATAATTTTTGAACAGGAGCTTCAACCGTTTAGTGGCATATGAGAAATTCCCTAAGCCCCGGACCTGTCGATTTTGGTCAAAAATGAAAATTTCAAAAGTGCCCCAATTTCTGCTTTAAACTTTAGGTACTATCCCAAAATGTATCACTAAGGTGACAGAAGGTGATTTTGGAGCATAATTTTTGAACAGGAGCTTCAACCGTTTAGTGGCATATGAGAAATTCCCTAAGCCCCGGACCTGTCGATTTTGGTCAAAAATGGAAATTTCAAAAGTGCTCCAATTTCTGCTTTAAACTTTAGGTACTATCCCAAAATGTATCACTAAGGTGACAGAAGTTGATTTCGGAGCATCATTTTTGAACAGGAGCTTCAACCGTTTTGTGGCATATGAGAAATTCCCTAAGCCCCGGACCTGTCGATTTTGGTCAAAAATGAAAATGTCAAAAGTGCCCCAATTTCTGCTTTAAACTTTAGGTACTATCCCAAAATGTATCACTAAGGTGACAGAAGTTGATTTCGGATCATCATTTTTGAACAGGAGCTTCAACTGTTTTGTGGCATATGAGAAATTCCCTAAGCCCCGGACCTGTCGATTTTGGTCAAAAATGGAAATTTCAAAAGTGCTCCAATTTCTGCTTTAAACTTTAGGTACTATCCCAAAATGTATCACTAAGGTGACAGAAGTTGATTTCGGAGCATCATTTTTGAACAGGAGCTTCAACCGTTTTGTGGCATATGAGAAATTCCCTAAGCCCCGGACCTGTCGATTTTGGTCAAAAATTAAAATGTCAAAAGTGCCCCAATTTCTGCTTTAAACTTTAGGTACTATCCCAAAATGTATCACTAAGGTGACAGAAGTTGATTTCGGATCATCATTTTTGAACAGGAGCTTCAACTGTTTTGTGGCATATGAGAAATTCCCTAAGCCCCGGATCTGTCGATTTTGGTCAAATATGAAAATTTCAAAAGTGCCCCAATTTCTGCTTTAAACTTTAGGTACTATCCCAAAATGTATCACTAAGGTGACAGAAGTTGATTTCGGAGCATGATTTTTGAACAGGAGCTTCAACCGTTTAGTAGCTTCAACCGTTTAGTGGCATATGAGAAATTCCCTAAGCCCCGGACCTGTCGATTTTGGTCAAAAATGAAAATGTCAAAAGTGCCCCAATTTCTGCTTTAAACTTTAGGTACTATCCTAAAATGTATCACTAAGGTGACAGAAGTTGATTTCGGATTCTCATTTTTGAACATGAGCTTCAACCGTTTAGTGGCATATGAGAAATTCCCTAAGCCCCGGACCTGTCGATTTTGGTCAAAAATGAAAATTTCAAAAGTGCCCCAATTTCTGCTTTGAACTTTAGGTACTATCCCAAAATGTATCACTAAGGTGACAGAAGTTGATTTCGGATCATCATTTTTGAACAGGAGCTTCAACCGTTTAGTGGCATATGAGAATTACCCTAAGCCCCGGACCTGTCGATTTTGGTCAAAAATAAAAATTTCAAAAGTGCCCCAATTTCTGCTTTAAACTTTAGGTACTATCCCAAAATGTATCACTAAGGTGACAGAAGGTGATTTTGGAGCATAATTTTTGAACAGGAGCTTCAACCGTTTAGTGGCATATGAGAAATTCCCTAAGCCCCGGACCTGTCGATTTTGGTCAAAAATGGAAATTTCAAAAGTGCTCCAATTTCTGCTTTAAACTTTAGGTACTATCCCAAAATGTATCACTAAGGTGACAGAAGTTGATTTCGGAGCATCATTTTTGAACAGGAGCTTCAACCGTTTTGTGGCATATGAGAAATTCCCTAAGCCCCGGACCTGTCGATTTTGGTCAAAAATGGAAATTTCAAAAGTGCTCCAATTTCTGCTTTAAACTTTAGGTACTATCCCAAAATGTATCACTAAGGTGACAGAAGTTGATTTTGGAGCATCATTTTTGAACAGGAGCTTAAACCGTTTTGTGGCATATGAGAAATTCCCTAAGCCCCGGACCTGTCGATTTTGGTCAAAAATGAAAATGTCAAAAGTGCCCCAATTTCTGCTTTAAACTTTAGGTACTATCCCAAAATGAATCACTAAGGTGACAGAAGTTGATTTCGGAGCATGATTTTTGAACAGGAGCTTCAACTGTTTAGTAACTTCAACCGTTTTGTGGCATATGAGAAATTCCCTAAGCCCCGGACCTGTCGATTTTGGTCAAAAATGAAAATGTCAAAAGTGCCCCAATTTCTGCTTTAAACTTTAGGTACTATCCCAAAATGTATCACTAAGGTGACAGAAGTTGATTTCGGATTCTCATTTTTGAACATGAGCTTCAATCGTTTAGTGGCATATGAGAAATTCCCTAAGCCCCCGGACCTGTCGATTTTGGTCAAAAATGAAAATTTCAAAAGTGCCCCAATTTCTGCTTTGAACTTTAGGTACTATCCCAAAATGTATCACTAAGGTGACAAGTTGATTTCGGATCATCATTTTTGAACAGGAGCTTCAACCGTTTAGTAGCTTCAACTGTTTAGTGGCATATGAGAAATACCCTAAGTCCCGGACCAGTCGATTTTGGTCAAAAATGAAAATTTCAAAAGTGCTCCAATTTCTGCTTTAAACTTTAGGTACTATCCCAAAATGTATCACTAAGGTGACAGAAGTTGATTTCGGAGCATCATTTTTGAACAGGAGCTTCAACCGTTTTGTGGCATATGAGAAATTCCCTAAGCCCCGGACCTGTCGATTTTGGTCAAAAATGAAAATTTCAAAAGTGCCCCAATTTCTGCTTTAAACTTTAGGTACTATCCCAAAATGTATCACTAAGGTGACAGAAGTTGATTTCGGATCATCATTTTTGAACAGGAGCTTCAACCGTTTAGTGGCATATGAGAAATTCCCTATGCCCCGGACCTGTCGATTTTGGTCAAAAATGAAAATTTCAAAAGTGCCACAATTTTTGCTTTAAACTTTAGGTGCTATCCCAAAATGTATCACTAAGGTGACAGAAGTTGATTTCGGAGTATCATTTTTGAACAGGAGCTTCAACCGTTTAGTCGCATATGAGAAATTCCCTAAGCCCCGGACCTGTCGATTTTGGTCAAAAATGAAAATTTCAAAAGTGCCCCAATTTCTGCTTTAAACTTTAGGTACTATCCCAAAATGTATCACTAAGGTGACAGAAGTTGATTTCGGAGCATCATTTTTGAACAGGAGCTTCAACCGTTTAGTGGCATATGAGAAATTCCCTATGCCCCGGACCTGTCGATTTTGGTCAAAAATGAAAATTTCAAAAGTGCTCCAATTTCTGCTTTAAACTTTAGGTACTATCCCAAAATGTATCACTAAGGTGACAGAAGTTGATTTCGGAGCATCATTTTTGAACAGGAGCTTCAACCGTTTTGTGGCATATGAGAAATTCCCTAAGCCCCGGACCTGTCGATTTTGGTCAAAAATGAAAATTTCAAAAGTGCCCCAATTTCTGCTTTAAACTTTAGGTACTATCCCAAAATGTATCACTAAGGTGACAGAAGTTGATTTCGGATCATCATTTTTGAACAGGAGCTTCAACCGTTTAGTGGCATATGAGAAATTCCCTATGCCCCGGACCTGTCGATTTTGGTCAAAAATGAAAATTTCAAAAGTGCCACAATTTTTGCTTTAAACTTTAGGTGCTATCCCAAAATGTATCACTAAGGTGACAGAAGTTGATTTCGGAGTATCATTTTTGAACAGGAGCTTCAACCGTTTAGTCGCATATGAGAAATTCCCTAAGCCCCGGACCTGTCGATTTTGGTCAAAAATGAAAATTTCAAAAGTGCCCCAATTTCTGCTTTAAACTTTAGGTACTATCCCAAAATGTATCACTAAGGTGACAGAAGTTGATTTCGGAGCATCATTTTTGAACAGGAGCTTCAACCGTTTAGTGGCATATGAGAAATTCCCTATGCCCCGGACCTGTCGATTTTGGTCAAAAATGAAAATTTCAAAAGTGCCACAATTTTTGCTTTAAACTTTAGGTGCTATCCCAAAATGTATCACTAAGGTGACAGAAGTTGATTTCGGGGTATCATTTTTGAACAGGAGCTTCAACCGTTTAGTCGCATATGAGAAATTCCCTAAGCCCCGGACCTGTCGATTTTGGTCAAAAATGAAAATTTCAAAAGTGCCCCAATTTCTGCTTTAAACTTTAGGTACTATCCCAAAATGTATCACTAAGGTGACAGAAGTTGATTTCGGAGCATCATTTTTGAACAGGAGCTTCAACCGTTTAGTAGCTTCAACCGTTTTGTGGCATATGAGAAATTCCCTAAGCCCCGGACCTGTCGATTTTGGTCAAAAATGAAAATGTCAAAAGTGCCCCAATTTCTGCTTTAAACTTTAGGTACTATCCCAAAATGTATTACTAAGGTGACAGAAGTTGATTTCGGATCATCATTTTTGAACAGGAGCTTCAACCATTTAGTGGCATATGAGAAATTCCCTAAGCCCCGGACCTGTCGATTTTGGTCAAAAATGGAAATTTCAAAAGTGCTCCTATTTCTGCTTTAAACTTTAGGTACTATCCCAAAATGTATCACTAAGGTGACAGAAGTTGATTTTGGAGCATCATTTTTGAACAGGAGCTTCAACCGTTTTGTGGCATAAGAGAAATTCCCTAAGCCCCGGACCTGTCGATTTTGGTCAAAAATGAAAATGTCAAAAGTGCCCCAATTTCTGCTTTAAACTTTAGGTACTATCCCAAAATGTATCACTAAGGTGACAGAAGTTGATTTCGGAGCATGATTTTTGAACAGGAGCTTCAACTGTTTAGTAACTTCAACCGTTTTGTGGCATATGAGAAATTCCCTAAGCCCCGGACCTGTCGATTTTGGTCAAAAATGAAAATGTCAAAAGTGCCCCAATTTCTGCTTTAAACTTTAGGTACTATCCCAAAATGTATCACTAAGGTGACAGAAGTTGATTTCGGATTCTCATTTTTGAACATGAGCTTCAACCGTTTAGTGGCATATGAGAAATTCCCTAAGCCCCCGGACCTGTCGATTTTGGTCAAAAATGAAAATTTCAAAAGTGCCCCAATTTCTGCTTTGAACTTTAGGTACTATCCCAAAATGTATCACTAAGGTGACAAGTTGATTTCGGATCATCATTTTTGAACAGGAGCTTCAACCGTTTAGTGGCATATGAGAAATACCCTAAGCCCCGGACCTGTCGATTTTGGTCAAAAATAAAAATTTCAAAAGTGCCCCAATTTCTGCTTTAATCTTTAGGTGCTATCCCAAAATGTATCACTAAGGTGACAGAAGTTGATTTCGGAGCATGATTTTTGAACAGGAGCTTTAACCGTTTAGTGGCATATGAGAAATTCCCTAAGCCCCGGACCTGTCGATTTTGGTCAAAAATGAAAATTTCAAAAGTGCTCCAATTTCTGCTTTAAACTTTAGGTACTATCCCAAAATGTATCACTAAGGTGACAGAAGTTGATTTCGGAGCATCATTTTTGAACAGGAGCTTTAACCGTTTAGTGGCATATGAGAAATTCCCTAAGCCCCGGACCTGTCGATTTTGGTCAAAAATGAAAATTTCAAAAGTGCCCCAATTTCTGCTTTAAACTTTAGGTACTATCCCAAAATGTATCACTAAGGTGACAGAAGTTGATTTTGGATCATCATTTTTGAACAGGAGCTTCAACCGTTTAGTGGCATATGAGAAATTCCCTAAGCCCCGGACCTGTCGATTTTGGTCAAAAATGAAAATTTCAAAAGTGCCCCAATTTCTGCTTTAAACTTTAGGTACTATCCCAAAATGTATTACTAAGGTGACAGAAGTTGATTTCGGATCATCATTTTTGAACAGGAGCTTCAACCGTTTAGTGGCATATGAGAAATTCCCTAAGCCCCGGACCTGTCGATTTTGGTCAAAAATGAAAATTTCAAAAGTGCCACAATTTCTGCTTTAAACTTTAGGTGCTATCCCAAAATGTATCACTAAGGTGACAGAAGTTGATTTCGGATCATCATTTTTTAACAGGAGCTTCAACCGTTTAGTGGCATATGAGAAATTCCCTAAGCCCCCGGACCTGTCGATTTTGGTCAAAAATGAAAATGTCAAAAGTGCCCCAATTTCTGCTTTAAACTTTAGGTACTATCCCAAAATGTATTACTAAGGTGACAGAAGTTGATATCGGATCATCATTTTTGAACAGGAGCTTCAACCGTTTAGTGGCATATGAGAAATTCCCTAAGCCCCGGACCTGTCGATTTTGGTCAAAAATGGAAATTTCAAAAGTGCTCCAATTTCTGCTTTAAACTTTAGGTACTATCCCAAAATGTATCACTAAGGTGACAGAAGTTGATTTTGGAGCATCATTTTTGAACAGGAGCTTCAACCGTTTTGTGGCATATGAGAAATTCCCTAAGCCCCGGACCTGTCGATTTTGGTCAAAAATGAAAATGTCAAAAGTGCCCCAATTTCTGCTTTAAACTTTAGGTACTATCCCAAAATGTATCACTAAGGTGACAGAAGTAGATTTCGGAGCATGATTTTTGAACAGGAGCTTCAACCGTTTAGTAGCTTCAACCGTTTTGTGGCATATGAGAAATTCCCTAAGCCCCGGACCTGTCGATTTTGGTCAAAAATAAAAATTTCAAAAGTGCCCCAATTTCTGCTTTAAACTTTAGGTACTATCCCAAAATGTATCACTAAGGTGACAGAAGGTGATTTTGGAGCATAATTTTTGAACAGGAGCTACAACCGTTTTGTGGCATATGAGAAATTCCCTAAGCCCCGGACCTGTCGATTTTGGTCAAAAATGAAAATGTCAAAAGTGCCCCAATTTCTGCTTTAAACTTTAGGTACTATCCCAAAATGTATCACTAAGGTGACAGAAGTAGATTTCGGAGCATGATTTTTGAACAGGAGCTTCAACCGTTTAGTAGCTTCAACCGTTTTGTGGCATATGAGAAATTCCCTAAGCCCCGGACCTGTCGATTTTGGTCAAAAATAAAAATTTCAAAAGTGCCCCAATTTCTGCTTTAAACTTTAGGTACTATCCCAAAATGTATCACTAAGGTGACAGAAGGTGATTTTGGAGCATAATTTTTGAACAGGAGCTTCAACCGTTTAGTGGCATATGAGAAATTCCCTAAGCCCCGGACCTGTCGATTTTGGTCAAAAATGGAAATTTCAAAAGTGCTCCAATTTCTGCTTTAAACTTTAGGTACTATCCCAAAATGTATCACTAAGGTGACAGAAGTTGATTTTGGAGCATCATTTTTGAACAGGAGCTTCAACCGTTTTGTGGCATAAGAGAAATTCCCTAAGCCCCGGACCTGTCGATTTTGGTCAAAAATGAAAATGTCAAAAGTGCCCCAATTTCTGCTTTAAACTTTAGGTACTATCCCAAAATGTATCACTAAGGTGACAGAAGTTGATTTCGGAGCATCATTTTTGAACAGGAGCTTCAACCGTTTAGTGGCATATGAGAAATTCCCTATGCCCCGGACCTGTCGATTTTGGTCAAAAATGAAAATTTCAAAAGTGCCACAATTTTTGCTTTAAACTTTAGGTGCTATCCCAAAATGTATCACTAAGGTGACAGAAGTTGATTTCGGGGTATCATTTTTGAACAGGAGCTTCAACCGTTTAGTCGCATATGAGAAATTCCCTAAGCCCCAGACCTGTCGATTTTGGTCAAAAATGAAAATTTCAAAAGTGCCCCAATTTCTGCTTTAAACTTTAGGTACTATCCCAAAATGTATCACTAAGGTGACAGAAGTTGATTTCGGAGCATCATTTTTGAACAGGAGCTTCAACCGTTTAGTAGCTTCAACCGTTTTGTGGCATATGAGAAATTCCCTAAGCCCCGGACCTGTCGATTTTGGTCAAAAATGAAAATGTCAAAAGTGCCCCAATTTCTGCTTTAAACTTTAGGTACTATCCCAAAATGTATTACTAAGGTGACAGAAGTTGATTTCGGATCATCATTTTTGAACAGGAGCTTCAACCATTTAGTGGCATATGAGAAATTCCCTAAGCCCCGGACCTGTCGATTTTGGTCAAAAATGGAAATTTCAAAAGTGCTCCTATTTCTGCTTTAAACTTTAGGTACTATCCCAAAATGTATCACTAAGGTGACAGAAGTTGATTTTGGAGCATCATTTTTGAACAGGAGCTTCAACCGTTTTGTGGCATAAGAGAAATTCCCTAAGCCCCGGACCTGTCGATTTTGGTCAAAAATGAAAATGTCAAAAGTGCCCCAATTTCTGCTTTAAACTTTAGGTACTATCCCAAAATGTATCACTAAGGTGACAGAAGTTGATTTCGGAGCATGATTTTTGAACAGGAGCTTCAACTGTTTAGTAACTTCAACCGTTTTGTGGCATATGAGAAATTCCCTAAGCCCCGGACCTGTCGATTTTGGTCAAAAATGAAAATGTCAAAAGTGCCCCAATTTCTGCTTTAAACTTTAGGTACTATCCCAAAATGTATCACTAAGGTGACAGAAGTTGATTTCGGATTCTCATTTTTGAACATGAGCTTCAACCGTTTAGTGGCATATGAGAAATTCCCTAAGCCCCCAGACCTGTCGATTTTGGTCAAAAATGAAAATTTCAAAAGTGCCCCAATTTCTGCTTTGAACTTTAGGTACTATCCCAAAATGTATCACTAAGGTGACAAGTTGATTTCGGATCATCATTTTTGAACAGGAGCTTCAACCGTTTAGTGGCATATGAGAAATACCCTAAGCCCCGGACCTGTCGATTTTGGTCAAAAATAAAAATTTCAAAATGCCCCAATTTCTGCTTTAATCTTTAGGTGCTATCCCAAAATGTATCACTAAGGTGACAGAAGTTGATTTCGGGGTATCATTTTTGAACAGGAGCTTCAACCGTTTAGTCGCATATGAGAAATTCCCTAAGCCCCAGACCTGTCGATTTTGGTCAAAAATGAAAATTTCAAAAGTGCCCCAATTTCTGCTTTAAACTTTAGGTACTATCCCAAAATGTATCACTAAGGTGACAGAAGTTGATTTCGGAGCATCATTTTTGAACAGGAGCTTCAACCGTTTAGTAGCTTCAACCGTTTTGTGGCATATGAGAAATTCCCTAAGCCCCGGACCTGTCGATTTTGGTCAAAAATGAAAATGTCAAAAGTGCCCCAATTTCTGCTTTAAACTTTAGGTACTATCCCAAAATGTATTACTAAGGTGACAGAAGTTGATTTCGGATCATCATTTTTGAACAGGAGCTTCAACCATTTAGTGGCATATGAGAAATTCCCTAAGCCCCGGACCTGTCGATTTTGGTCAAAAATGGAAATTTCAAAAGTGCTCCTATTTCTGCTTTAAACTTTAGGTACTATCCCAAAATGTATCACTAAGGTGACAGAAGTTGATTTTGGAGCATCATTTTTGAACAGGAGCTTCAACCGTTTTGTGGCATAAGAGAAATTCCCTAAGCCCCGGACCTGTCGATTTTGGTCAAAAATGAAAATGTCAAAAGTGCCCCAATTTCTGCTTTAAACTTTAGGTACTATCCCAAAATGTATCACTAAGGTGACAGAAGTTGATTTCGGAGCATGATTTTTGAACAGGAGCTTCAACTGTTTAGTAACTTCAACCGTTTTGTGGCATATGAGAAATTCCCTAAGCCCCGGACCTGTCGATTTTGGTCAAAAATGAAAATGTCAAAAGTGCCCCAATTTCTGCTTTAAACTTTAGGTACTATCCCAAAATGTATCACTAAGGTGACAGAAGTTGATTTCGGATTCTCATTTTTGAACATGAGCTTCAACCGTTTAGTGGCATATGAGAAATTCCCTAAGCCCCCAGACCTGTCGATTTTGGTCAAAAATGAAAATTTCAAAAGTGCCCCAATTTCTGCTTTGAACTTTAGGTACTATCCCAAAATGTATCACTAAGGTGACAAGTTGATTTCGGATCATCATTTTTGAACAGGAGCTTCAACCGTTTAGTGGCATATGAGAAATACCCTAAGCCCCGGACCTGTCGATTTTGGTCAAAAATAAAAATTTCAAAATGCCCCAATTTCTGCTTTAATCTTTAGGTGCTATCCCAAAATGTATCACTAAGGTGACAGAAGTTGATTTCGGAGCATGATTTTTGAACAGGAGCTTTAACCGTTTAGTGGCATATGAGAAATTCCCTAAGCCCCGGACCTGTCGATTTTGGTCAAAAATGAAAATTTCAAAAGTGCTCCAATTTCTGCTTTAAACTTTAGGTACTATCCCAAAATGTATCACTAAGGTGACAGAAGTTGATTTCGGAGCATCATTTTTGAACAGGAGCTTTAACCGTTTAGTGGCATATGAGAAATTCCCTAAGCCCCGGACCTGTCGATTTTGGTCAAAAATGAAAATTTCAAAAGTGCCCCAATTTCTGCTTTAAAATTTAGGTACTATCCCAAAATGTATCACTAAGGTGACAGAAGTTGATTTTGGATCATCATTTTTGAACAGGAGCTTCAACCGTTTAGTGGCATATGAGAAATTCCCTAAGCCCCGGACCTGTCGATTTTGGTCAAAAATGAAAATTTCAAAAGTGCCCCAATTTCTGCTTTAAACTTTAGGTACTATCCCAAAATGTATTACTAAGGTGACAGAAGTTGATTTCGGATCATCATTTTTGAACAGGAGCTTCAACCGTTTAGTGGCATATGAGAAATTCCCTAAGCCCCGGACCTGTCGATTTTGGTCAAAAATGAAAATTTCAAAAGTGCCACAATTTCTGCTTTAAACTTTAGGTGCTATCCCAAAATGTATCACTAAGGTGACAGAAGTTGATTTCGGATCATCATTTTTTAACAGGAGCTTCAACCGTTTAGTGGCATATGAGAAATTCCCTAAGCCCCGGACCTGTCGATTTTGGTCAAAAATGAAAATGTCAAAAGTGCCCCAATTTCTGCTTTAAACTTTAGGTACTATCCCAAAATGTATTACTAAGGTGACAGAAGTTGATTTCGGATCATCATTTTTGAACAGGAGCTTCAACCGTTTAGTGGCATATGAGAAATTCCCTAAGCCCCGGACCTGTCGATTTTGGTCAAAAATGAAAATGTCAAAAGTGCCCCAATTTCTGCTTTAAACTTTAGGTACTATCCCAAAATGTATCACTAAGGTGACAGAAGTTGATTTTGGAGCATCATTTTTGAACAGGAGCTTCAACCGTTTTGTGGCATATGAGAAATTCCCTAAGCCCCGGACCTGTCGATTTTGGTCAAAAATGAAAATGTCAAAAGTGCCCCAATTTCTGCTTTAAACTTTAGGTACTATCCCAAAATGTATCACTAAGGTGACAGAAGTAGATTTCGGAGCATGATTTTTGAACAGGAGCTTCAACCGTTTAGTAGCTTCAACCGTTTTGTGGCATATGAGAAATTCCCTAAGCCCCGGACCTGTCGATTTTGGTCAAAAATAAAAATTTCAAAAGTGCCCCAATTTCTGCTTTAAACTTTAGGTACTATCCCAAAATGTATCACTAAGGTGACAGAAGGTGATTTTGGAGCATAATTTTTGAACAGGAGCTTCAACCGTTTTGTGGCATATGAGAAATTCCCTAAGCCCCGGACCTGTCGATTTTGGTCAAAAATGAAAATGTCAAAAGTGCCCCAATTTCTGCTTTAAACTTTAGGTACTATCCCAAAATGTATCACTAAGGTGACAGAAGTAGATTTCGGAGCATGATTTTTGAACAGGAGCTTCAACCGTTTAGTAGCTTCAACCGTTTTGTGGCATATGAGAAATTCCCTAAGCCCCGGACCTGTCGATTTTGGTCAAAAATAAAAATGTCAAAAGTGCCCCAATTTCTGCTTTAAACTTTAGGTACTATCCCAAAATGTATCACTAAGGTGACAGAAGGTGATTTTGGAGCATAATTTTTGAACAGGAGCTTCAACCGTTTAGTGGCATATGAGAAATTCCCTAAGCCCCGGACCTGTCGATTTTGGTCAAAAATGGAAATTTCAAAAGTGCTCCAATTTCTGCTTTAAACTTTAGGTACTATCCCAAAATGTATCACTAAGGTGACAGAAGTTGATTTTGGAGCATCATTTTTGAACAGGAGCTTCAACCGTTTTGTGGCATAAGAGAAATTCCCTAAGCCCCGGACCTGTCGATTTTGGTCAAAAATGAAAATTTCAAAAGTGCCACAATTTCTGCTTTAAACTTTAGGTGCTATCCCAAAATGTATCACTAAGGTGACAGAAGTTGATTTCGGATCATCATTTTTTAACAGGAGCTTCAACCGTTTAGTGGCATATGAGAAATTCCCTAAGCCCCGGACCTGTCGATTTTGGTCAAAAATGAAAATGTCAAAAGTGCCCCAATTTCTGCTTTAAACTTTAGGTACTATCCCAAAATGTATTACTAAGGTGACAGAAGTTGATTTCGGATCATCATTTTTGAACAGGAGCTTCAACCGTTTAGTGGCATATGAGAAATTCCCTAAGCCCCGGACCTGTCGATTTTGGTCAAAAATGGAAATTTCAAAAGTGCTCCAATTTCTGCTTTAAACTTTAGGTACTATCCCAAAATGTATCACTAAGGTGACAGAAGTTGATTTTGGAGCATCATTTTTGAACAGGAGCTTCAACCGTTTTGTGGCATATGAGAAATTCCCTAAGCCCCGGACCTGTCGATTTTGGTCAAAAATGAAAATGTCAAAAGTGCCCCAATTTCTGCTTTAAACTTTAGGTACTATCCCAAAATGTATCACTAAGGTGACAGAAGTAGATTTCGGAGCATGATTTTTGAACAGGAGCTTCAACCGTTTAGTAGCTTCAACCGTTTTGTGGCATATGAGAAATTCCCTAAGCCCCGGACCTGTCGATTTTGGTCAAAAATAAAAATTTCAAAAGTGCCCCAATTTCTGCTTTAAACTTTAGGTACTATCCCAAAATGTATCACTAAGGTGACAGAAGGTGATTTTGGAGCATAATTTTTGAACAGGAGCTACAACCGTTTTGTGGCATATGAGAAATTCCCTAAGCCCCGGACCTGTCGATTTTGGTCAAAAATGAAAATGTCAAAAGTGCCCCAATTTCTGCTTTAAACTTTAGGTACTATCCCAAAATGTATCACTAAGGTGACAGAAGTAGATTTCGGAGCATGATTTTTGAACAGGAGCTTCAACCGTTTAGTAGCTTCAACCGTTTTGTGGCATATGAGAAATTCCCTAAGCCCCGGACCTGTCGATTTTGGTCAAAAATAAAAATTTCAAAAGTGCCCCAATTTCTGCTTTAAACTTTAGGTACTATCCCAAAATGTATCACTAAGGTGACAGAAGGTGATTTTGGAGCATAATTTTTGAACAGGAGCTTCAACCGTTTAGTGGCATATGAGAAATTCCCTAAGCCCCGGACCTGTCGATTTTGGTCAAAAATGGAAATTTCAAAAGTGCTCCAATTTCTGCTTTAAACTTTAGGTACTATCCCAAAATGTATCACTAAGGTGACAGAAGTTGATTTTGGAGCATCATTTTTGAACAGGAGCTTCAACCGTTTTGTGGCATAAGAGAAATTCCCTAAGCCCCGGACCTGTCGATTTTGGTCAAAAATGAAAATGTCAAAAGTGCCCCAATTTCTGCTTTAAACTTTAGGTACTATCCCAAAATGTATCACTAAGGTGACAGAAGTTGATTTCGGAGCATCATTTTTGAACAGGAGCTTCAACCGTTTAGTGGCATATGAGAAATTCCCTATGCCCCGGACCTGTCGATTTTGGTCAAAAATGAAAATTTCAAAAGTGCCACAATTTTTGCTTTAAACTTTAGGTGCTATCCCAAAATGTATCACTAAGGTGACAGAAGTTGATTTCGGGGTATCATTTTTGAACAGGAGCTTCAACCGTTTAGTCGCATATGAGAAATTCCCTAAGCCCCAGACCTGTCGATTTTGGTCAAAAATGAAAATTTCAAAAGTGCCCCAATTTCTGCTTTAAACTTTAGGTACTATCCCAAAATGTATCACTAAGGTGACAGAAGTTGATTTCGGAGCATCATTTTTGAACAGGAGCTTCAACCGTTTAGTAGCTTCAACCGTTTTGTGGCATATGAGAAATTCCCTAAGCCCCGGACCTGTCGATTTTGGTCAAAAATAAAAATTTCAAAAGTGCCCCAATTTCTGCTTTAAACTTTAGGTACTATCCCAAAATGTATCACTAAGGTGACAGAAGGTGATTTTGGAGCATAATTTTTGAACAGGAGCTACAACCGTTTTGTGGCATATGAGAAATTCCCTAAGCCCCGGACCTGTCGATTTTGGTCAAAAATGAAAATGTCAAAAGTGCCCCAATTTCTGCTTTAAACTTTAGGTACTATCCCAAAATGTATCACTAAGGTGACAGAAGTAGATTTCGGAGCATGATTTTTGAACAGGAGCTTCAACCGTTTAGTAGCTTCAACCGTTTTGTGGCATATGAGAAATTCCCTAAGCCCCGGACCTGTCGATTTTGGTCAAAAATAAAAATTTCAAAAGTGCCCCAATTTCTGCTTTAAACTTTAGGTACTATCCCAAAATGTATCACTAAGGTGACAGAAGGTGATTTTGGAGCATAATTTTTGAACAGGAGCTTCAACCGTTTAGTGGCATATGAGAAATTCCCTAAGCCCCGGACCTGTCGATTTTGGTCAAAAATGGAAATTTCAAAAGTGCTCCAATTTCTGCTTTAAACTTTAGGTACTATCCCAAAATGTATCACTAAGGTGACAGAAGTTGATTTTGGAGCATCATTTTTGAACAGGAGCTTCAACCGTTTTGTGGCATAAGAGAAATTCCCTAAGCCCCGGACCTGTCGATTTTGGTCAAAAATGAAAATGTCAAAAGTGCCCCAATTTCTGCTTTAAACTTTAGGTACTATCCCAAAATGTATCACTAAGGTGACAGAAGTTGATTTCGGAGCATCATTTTTGAACAGGAGCTTCAACCGTTTAGTGGCATATGAGAAATTCCCTATGCC
Source organism: Pseudophryne corroboree (assembly GCF_028390025.1). NCBI lineage: Eukaryota > Metazoa > Chordata > Amphibia > Anura > Myobatrachidae > Pseudophryne > Pseudophryne corroboree. The sequence continues at coordinate 98,656 of NW_026970111.1, forward strand.
CCGGACCTGTCGATTTTGGTCAAAAATGAAAATTTCAAAAGTGCCACAATTTTTGCTTTAAACTTTAGGTGCTATCCCAAAATGTATCACTAAGGTGACAGAAGTTGATTTCGGGGTATCATTTTTGAACAGGAGCTTCAACCGTTTAGTCGCATATGAGAAATTCCCTAAGCCCCAGACCTGTCGATTTTGGTCAAAAATGAAAATTTCAAAAGTGCCCCAATTTCTGCTTTAAACTTTAGGTACTATCCCAAAATGTATCACTAAGGTGACAGAAGTTGATTTCGGAGCATCATTTTTGAACAGGAGCTTCAACCGTTTAGTAGCTTCAACCGTTTTGTGGCATATGAGAAATTCCCTAAGCCCCGGACCTGTCGATTTTGGTCAAAAATGAAAATGTCAAAAGTGCCCCAATTTCTGCTTTAAACTTTAGGTACTATCCCAAAATGTATTACTAAGGTGACAGAAGTTGATTTCGGATCATCATTTTTGAACAGGAGCTTCAACCATTTAGTGGCATATGAGAAATTCCCTAAGCCCCGGACCTGTCGATTTTGGTCAAAAATGGAAATTTCAAAAGTGCTCCTATTTCTGCTTTAAACTTTAGGTACTATCCCAAAATGTATCACTAAGGTGACAGAAGTTGATTTTGGAGCATCATTTTTGAACAGGAGCTTCAACCGTTTTGTGGCATAAGAGAAATTCCCTAAGCCCCGGACCTGTCGATTTTGGTCAAAAATGAAAATTTCAAAAGTGCCCCAATTTCTGCTTTAAAATTTAGGTACTATCCCAAAATGTATCACAAAGGTGACAGAAGTTGATTTTGGATCATCATTTTTGAACAGGAGCTTCAACCGTTTAGTGGCATATGAGAAATTCCCTAAGCCCCGGACCTGTCGATTTTGGTCAAAAATGAAAATTTCAAAAGTGCCCCAATTTCTGCTTTAAACTTTAGGTACTATCCCAAAATGTATTACTAAGGTGACAGAAGTTGATTTCGGATCATCATTTTTGAACAGGAGCTTCAACCGTTTAGTGGCATATGAGAAATTCCCTAAGCCCCGGACCTGTCGATTTTGGTCAAAAATGAAAATTTCAAAAGTGCCACAATTTCTGCTTTAAACTTTAGGTGCTATCCCAAAATGTATCACTAAGGTGACAGAAGTTGATTTCGGATCATCATTTTTTAACAGGAGCTTCAACCGTTTAGTGGCATATGAGAAATTCCCTAAGCCCCGGACCTGTCGATTTTGGTCAAAAATGAAAATGTCAAAAGTGCCCCAATTTCTGCTTTAAACTTTAGGTACTATCCCAAAATGTATTACTAAGGTGACAGAAGTTGATTTCGGATCATCATTTTTGAACAGGAGCTTCAACCGTTTAGTGGCATATGAGAAATTCCCTAAGCCCCGGACCTGTCGATTTTGGTCAAAAATGGAAATTTCAAAAGTGCTCCAATTTCTGCTTTAAACTTTAGGTACTATCCCAAAATGTATCACTAAGGTGACAGAAGTTGATTTTGGAGCATCATTTTTGAACAGGAGCTTCAACCGTTTTGTGGCATATGAGAAATTCCCTAAGCCCCGGACCTGTCGATTTTGGTCAAAAATGAAAATGTCAAAAGTGCCCCAATTTCTGCTTTAAACTTTAGGTACTATCCCAAAATGTATCACTAAGGTGACAGAAGTAGATTTCGGAGCATGATTTTTGAACAGGAGCTTCAACCGTTTAGTAGCTTCAACCGTTTTGTGGCATATGAGAAATTCCCTAAGCCCCGGACCTGTCGATTTTGGTCAAAAATAAAAATTTCAAAAGTGCCCCAATTTCTGCTTTAAACTTTAGGTACTATCCCAAAATGTATCACTAAGGTGACAGAAGGTGATTTTGGAGCATAATTTTTGAACAGGAGCTTCAACCGTTTTGTGGCATATGAGAAATTCCCTAAGCCCCGGACCTGTCGATTTTGGTCAAAAATGAAAATGTCAAAAGTGCCCCAATTTCTGCTTTAAACTTTAGGTACTATCCCAAAATGTATCACTAAGGTGACAGAAGTAGATTTCGGAGCATGATTTTTGAACAGGAGCTTCAACCGTTTAGTAGCTTCAACCGTTTTGTGGCATATGAGAAATTCCCTAAGCCCCGGACCTGTCGATTTTGGTCAAAAATAAAAATTTCAAAAGTGCCCCAATTTCTGCTTTAAACTTTAGGTACTATCCCAAAATGTATCACTAAGGTGACAGAAGGTGATTTTGGAGCATAATTTTTGAACAGGAGCTTCAACCGTTTAGTGGCATATGAGAAATTCCCTAAGCCCCGGACCTGTCGATTTTGGTCAAAAATGGAAATTTCAAAAGTGCTCCAATTTCTGCTTTAAACTTTAGGTACTATCCCAAAATGTATCACTAAGGTGACAGAAGTTGATTTTGGAGCATCATTTTTGAACAGGAGCTTCAACCGTTTTGTGGCATAAGAGAAATTCCCTAAGCCCGGACCTGTCGATTTTGGTCAAAAATGAAAATGTCAAAAGTGCCCCAATTTCTGCTTTAAACTTTAGGTACTATCCCAAAATGTATCACTAAGGTGACAGAAGTTGATTTCGGAGCATGATTTTTGAACAGGAGCTTCAACTGTTTAGTAACTTCAACCGTTTTGTGGCATATGAGAAATTCCCTAAGCCCCGGACCTGTCGATTTTGGTCAAAAATGAAAATGTCAAAAGTGCCCCAATTTCTGCTTTAAACTTTAGGTACTATCCCAAAATGTATCACTAAGGTGACAGAAGTTGATTTCGGATTCTCATTTTTGAACATGAGCTTCAACCGTTTAGTGGCATATGAGAAATTCCCTAAGCCCCCGGACCTGTCGATTTTGGTCAAAAATGAAAATTTCAAAAGTGCCCCAATTTCTGCTTTGAACTTTAGGTACTATCCCAAAATGTATCACTAAGGTGACAAGTTGATTTCGGATCATCATTTTTGAACAGGAGCTTCAACCGTTTAGTGGCATATGAGAAATACCCTAAGCCCCGGACCTGTCGATTTTGGTCAAAAATAAAAATTTCAAAAGTGCCCCAATTTCTGCTTTAATCTTTAGGTGCTATCCCAAAATGTATCACTAAGGTGACAGAAGTTGATTTTGGAGCATAATTTTTGAACAGGAGCTTCAACCGTTTAGTGGCATATGAGAAATTCCCTAAGCCCAGGACCTGTCGATTTTGGTCAAAAATGGAAATTTCAAAAGTGCTCCAATTTCTGCTTTAAACTTTAGGTACTATCCCAAAATGTATCACTAAGGTGACAGAAGTTGATTTCGGAGCATAATTTTTGAACAGGAGCTTCAACCGTTTAGTAGCTTCAACCGTTTTGTGGCATATGAGAAATTCTCTAAGCCCCGGACCTGTTGATTTTGGTCAAAAATGAAAATTTCAAAAGTGCCCCAATTTCTGCTTTAAACTTTAGGTACTATCCCAAAATGTATCACTAAGGTGACAGAAGTTGATTTCGGAGCATCATTTTTGAACAGGAGCTTCAACCGTTTTGTGGCATATGAGAAATTCCCTAAGCCCCGGACCTGTCGATTTTGGTCAAAAATGAAAATTTCAAAAGTGCCCCAATTTCTGCTTTAAACTTTAGGTACTATCCCAAAATCTATCACTAAGGTGACAGAAGTTGATTTCGGATCATCATTTTTGAACAGGAGCTTCAACCGTTTAGTGGCATATGAGAAATTCCCTAAGCCCCGGACCTGTCGATTTTGGTCAAAAATGAAAATTTCAAAAGTGCCACAATTTTTGCTTTAAACTTTAGGTGCTATCCCAAAATGTATCACTAAGGTGACAGAAGTTGATTTCGGAGTATCATTTTTGAACAGGAGCTTCAACCGTTTAGTCGCATATGAGAAATTCCCTAAGCCCCGGACCTGTCGATTTTGGTCAAAAATGAAAATTTCAAAAGTGCCCCAATTTCTGCTTTAAACTTTAGGTACTATCCCAAAATGTATCACTAAGGTGACAGAAGTTGATTTTGGATCATCATTTTTGAACAGGAGCTTCAACCGTTTAGTGGCATATGAGAAATTCCCTAAGCCCCGGACCTGTCGATTTTGGTCAAAAATGAAAATTTCAAAAGTGCCCCAATTTCTGCTTTAAACTTTAGGTACTATCCCAAAATGTATTACTAAGGTGACAGAAGTTGATTTCGGATCATCATTTTTGAACAGGAGCTTCAACCGTTTAGTGGCATATGAGAAATTCCCTAAGCCCCGGACCTGTCGATTTTGGTCAAAAATGAAAATTTCAAAAGTGCCACAATTTCTGCTTTAAACTTTAGGTACTATCCCAAAATGTATCACTAAGGTGACAGAAGGTGATTTTGGAGCATAATTTTTGAACAGGAGCTTCAACCGTTTTGTGGCATATGAGAAATTCCCTAAGCCCCGGACCTGTCGATTTTGGTCAAAAATGAAAATGTCAAAAGTGCCCCAATTTCTGCTTTAAACTTTAGGTACTATCCCAAAATGTATCACTAAGGTGACAGAAGTAGATTTCGGAGCATGATTTTTGAACAGGAGCTTCAACCGTTTAGTAGCTTCAACCGTTTTGTGGCATATGAGAAATTCCCTAAGCCCCGGACCTGTCGATTTTGGTCAAAAATAAAAATTTCAAAAGTGCCCCAATTTCTGCTTTAAACTTTAGGTACTATCCCAAAATGTATCACTAAGGTGACAGAAGGTGATTTTGGAGCATAATTTTTGAACAGGAGCTTCAACCGTTTAGTGGCATATGAGAAATTCCCTAAGCCCCGGACCTGTCGATTTTGGTCAAAAATGGAAATTTCAAAAGTGCCCCAATTTCTGCTTTAATCTTTAGGTGCTATCCCAAAATGTATCACTAAGGTGACAGAAGTTGATTTTGGAGCATAATTTTTGAACAGGAGCTTCAACCGTTTAGTGGCATATGAGAAATTCCCTAAGCCCAGGACCTGTCGATTTTGGTCAAAAATGGAAATTTCAAAAGTGCTCCAATTTCTGCTTTAAACTTTAGGTACTATCCCAAAATGTATCACTAAGGTGACAGAAGTTGATTTCGGAGCATAATTTTTGAACAGGAGCTTCAACCGTTTAGTAGCTTCAACCGTTTTGTGGCATATGAGAAATTCTCTAAGCCCCGGACCTGTTGATTTTGGTCAAAAATGAAAATTTCAAAAGTGCCCCAATTTCTGCTTTAAACTTTAGGTACTATCCCAAAATGTATCACTAAGGTGACAGAAGTTGATTTCGGAGCATCATTTTTGAACAGGAGCTTCAACCGTTTTGTGGCATATGAGAAATTCCCTAAGCCCCGGACCTGTCGATTTTGGTCAAAAATGAAAATTTCAAAAGTGCCCCAATTTCTGCTTTAAACTTTAGGTACTATCCCAAAATGTATCACTAAGGTGACAGAAGTTGATTTCGGAGCATCATTTTTGAACAGGAGCTTCAACCGTTTAGTAGCTTCAACCGTTTTGTGGCATATGAGAAATTCCCTAAGCCCCGGACCTGTCGATTTTGGTCAAAAATGAAAATGTCAAAAGTGCCCCAATTTCTGCTTTAAACTTTAGGTACTATCCCAAAATGTATTACTAAGGTGACAGAAGTTGATTTCGGATCATCATTTTTGAACAGGAGCTTCAACCATTTAGTGGCATATGAGAAATTCCCTAAGCCCCGGACCTGTCGATTTTGGTCAAAAATGGAAATTTCAAAAGTGCTCCTATTTCTGCTTTAAACTTTAGGTACTATCCCAAAATGTATCACTAAGGTGACAGAAGTTGATTTTGGAGCATCATTTTTGAACAGGAGCTTCAACCGTTTTGTGGCATAAGAGAAATTCCCTAAGCCCCGGACCTGTCGATTTTGGTCAAAAATGAAAATGTCAAAAGTGCCCCAATTTCTGCTTTAAACTTTAGGTACTATCCCAAAATGTATCACTAAGGTGACAGAAGTTGATTTCGGAGCATGATTTTTGAACAGGAGCTTCAACTGTTTAGTAACTTCAACCGTTTTGTGGCATATGAGAAATTCCCTAAGCCCCGGACCTGTCGATTTTGGTCAAAAATGAAAATGTCAAAAGTGCCCCAATTTCTGCTTTAAACTTTAGGTACTATCCCAAAATGTATCACTAAGGTGACAGAAGTTGATTTCGGATTCTCATTTTTGAACATGAGCTTCAACCGTTTAGTGGCATATGAGAAATTCCCTAAGCCCCCGGACCTGTCGATTTTGGTCAAAAATGAAAATTTCAAAAGTGCCCCAATTTCTGCTTTGAACTTTAGGTACTATCCCAAAATGTATCACTAAGGTGACAAGTTGATTTCGGATCATCATTTTTGAACAGGAGCTTCAACCGTTTAGTGGCATATGAGAAATACCCTAAGCCCCGGACCTGTCGATTTTGGTCAAAAATAAAAATTTCAAAAGTGCCCCAATTTCTGCTTTAATCTTTAGGTGCTATCCCAAAATGTATCACTAAGGTGACAGAAGTTGATTTCGGAGCATGATTTTTGAACAGGAGCTTTAACCGTTTAGTGGCATATGAGAAATTCCCTAAGCCCCGGACCTGTCGATTTTGGTCAAAAATGAAAATTTCAAAAGTGCTCCAATTTCTGCTTTAAACTTTAGGTACTATCCCAAAATGTATCACTAAGGTGACAGAAGTTGATTTCGGAGCATCATTTTTGAACAGGAGCTTTAACCGTTTAGTGGCATATGAGAAATTCCCTAAGCCCCGGACCTGTCGATTTTGGTCAAAAATGAAAATTTCAAAAGTGCCACAATTTCTGCTTTAAACTTTAGGTGCTATCCCAAAATGTATCACTAAGGTGACAGAAGTTGATTTCGGATCATCATTTTTTAACAGGAGCTTCAACCGTTTAGTGGCATATGAGAAATTCCCTAAGCCCCGGACCTGTCGATTTTGGTCAAAAATGAAAATGTCAAAAGTGCCCCAATTTCTGCTTTAAACTTTAGGTACTATCCCAAAATGTATTACTAAGGTGACAGAAGTTGATTTCGGATCATCATTTTTGAACAGGAGCTTCAACCGTTTAGTGGCATATGAGAAATTCCCTAAGCCCCGGACCTGTCGATTTTGGTCAAAAATGGAAATTTCAAAAGTGCTCCAATTTCTGCTTTAAACTTTAGGTACTATCCCAAAATGTATCACTAAGGTGACAGAAGTTGATTTTGGAGCATCATTTTTGAACAGGAGCTTCAACCGTTTTGTGGCATATGAGAAATTCCCTAAGCCCCGGACCTGTCGATTTTGGTCAAAAATGAAAATGTCAAAAGTGCCCCAATTTCTGCTTTAAACTTTAGGTACTATCCCAAAATGTATCACTAAGGTGACAGAAGTAGATTTCGGAGCATGATTTTTGAACAGGAGCTTCAACCGTTTAGTAGCTTCAACCGTTTTGTGGCATATGAGAAATTCCCTAAGCCCCGGACCTGTCGATTTTGGTCAAAAATAAAAATTTCAAAAGTGCCCCAATTTCTGCTTTAAACTTTAGGTACTATCCCAAAATGTATCACTAAGGTGACAGAAGGTGATTTTGGAGCATAATTTTTGAACAGGAGCTACAACCGTTTTGTGGCATATGAGAAATTCCCTAAGCCCCGGACCTGTCGATTTTGGTCAAAAATGAAAATGTCAAAAGTGCCCCAATTTCTGCTTTAAACTTTAGGTACTATCCCAAAATGTATCACTAAGGTGACAGAAGTAGATTTCGGAGCATGATTTTTGAACAGGAGCTTCAACCGTTTAGTAGCTTCAACCGTTTTGTGGCATATGAGAAATTCCCTAAGCCCCGGACCTGTCGATTTTGGTCAAAAATAAAAATTTCAAAAGTGCCCCAATTTCTGCTTTAAACTTTAGGTACTATCCCAAAATGTATCACTAAGGTGACAGAAGGTGATTTTGGAGCATAATTTTTGAACAGGAGCTTCAACCGTTTAGTGGCATATGAGAAATTCCCTAAGCCCCGGACCTGTCGATTTTGGTCAAAAATGGAAATTTCAAAAGTGCTCCAATTTCTGCTTTAAACTTTAGGTACTATCCCAAAATGTATCACTAAGGTGACAGAAGTTGATTTTGGAGCATCATTTTTGAACAGGAGCTTCAACCGTTTTGTGGCATAAGAGAAATTCCCTAAGCCCCGGACCTGTCGATTTTGGTCAAAAATGAAAATGTCAAAAGTGCCCCAATTTCTGCTTTAAACTTTAGGTACTATCCCAAAATGTATCACTAAGGTGACAGAAGTTGATTTCGGAGCATCATTTTTGAACAGGAGCTTCAACCGTTTAGTGGCATATGAGAAATTCCCTATGCCCCGGACCTGTCGATTTTGGTCAAAAATGAAAATTTCAAAAGTGCCACAATTTTTGCTTTAAACTTTAGGTGCTATCCCAAAATGTATCACTAAGGTGACAGAAGTTGATTTCGGGGTATCATTTTTGAACAGGAGCTTCAACCGTTTAGTCGCATATGAGAAATTCCCTAAGCCCCAGACCTGTCGATTTTGGTCAAAAATGAAAATTTCAAAAGTGCCCCAATTTCTGCTTTAAACTTTAGGTACTATCCCAAAATGTATCACTAAGGTGACAGAAGTTGATTTCGGAGCATCATTTTTGAACAGGAGCTTCAACCGTTTAGTAGCTTCAACCGTTTTGTGGCATATGAGAAATTCCCTAAGCCCCGGACCTGTCGATTTTGGTCAAAAATGAAAATGTCAAAAGTGCCCCAATTTCTGCTTTAAACTTTAGGTACTATCCCAAAATGTATTACTAAGGTGACAGAAGTTGATTTCGGATCATCATTTTTGAACAGGAGCTTCAACCATTTAGTGGCATATGAGAAATTCCCTAAGCCCCGGACCTGTCGATTTTGGTCAAAAATGGAAATTTCAAAAGTGCTCCTATTTCTGCTTTAAACTTTAGGTACTATCCCAAAATGTATCACTAAGGTGACAGAAGTTGATTTTGGAGCATCATTTTTGAACAGGAGCTTCAACCGTTTTGTGGCATAAGAGAAATTCCCTAAGCCCCGGACCTGTCGATTTTGGTCAAAAATGAAAATTTCAAAAGTGCCCCAATTTCTGCTTTAAAATTTAGGTACTATCCCAAAATGTATCACAAAGGTGACAGAAGTTGATTTTGGATCATCATTTTTGAACAGGAGCTTCAACCGTTTAGTGGCATATGAGAAATTCCCTAAGCCCCGGACCTGTCGATTTTGGTCAAAAATGAAAATTTCAAAAGTGCCCCAATTTCTGCTTTAAACTTTAGGTACTATCCCAAAATGTATTACTAAGGTGACAGAAGTTGATTTCGGATCATCATTTTTGAACAGGAGCTTCAACCGTTTAGTGGCATATGAGAAATTCCCTAAGCCCCGGACCTGTCGATTTTGGTCAAAAATGAAAATTTCAAAAGTGCCACAATTTCTGCTTTAAACTTTAGGTGCTATCCCAAAATGTATCACTAAGGTGACAGAAGTTGATTTCGGATCATCATTTTTTAACAGGAGCTTCAACCGTTTAGTGGCATATGAGAAATTCCCTAAGCCCCGGACCTGTCGATTTTGGTCAAAAATGAAAATGTCAAAAGTGCCCCAATTTCTGCTTTAAACTTTAGGTACTATCCCAAAATGTATTACTAAGGTGACAGAAGTTGATTTCGGATCATCATTTTTGAACAGGAGCTTCAACCGTTTAGTGGCATATGAGAAATTCCCTAAGCCCCGGACCTGTCGATTTTGGTCAAAAATGGAAATTTCAAAAGTGCTCCAATTTCTGCTTTAAACTTTAGGTACTATCCCAAAATGTATCACTAAGGTGACAGAAGTTGATTTTGGAGCATCATTTTTGAACAGGAGCTTCAACCGTTTTGTGGCATATGAGAAATTCCCTAAGCCCCGGACCTGTCGATTTTGGTCAAAAATGAAAATGTCAAAAGTGCCCCAATTTCTGCTTTAAACTTTAGGTACTATCCCAAAATGTATCACTAAGGTGACAGAAGTAGATTTCGGAGCATGATTTTTGAACAGGAGCTTCAACCGTTTAGTAGCTTCAACCGTTTTGTGGCATATGAGAAATTCCCTAAGCCCCGGACCTGTCGATTTTGGTCAAAAATAAAAATTTCAAAAGTGCCCCAATTTCTGCTTTAAACTTTAGGTACTATCCCAAAATGTATCACTAAGGTGACAGAAGGTGATTTTGGAGCATAATTTTTGAACAGGAGCTTCAACCGTTTTGTGGCATATGAGAAATTCCCTAAGCCCCGGACCTGTCGATTTTGGTCAAAAATGAAAATGTCAAAAGTGCCCCAATTTCTGCTTTAAACTTTAGGTACTATCCCAAAATGTATCACTAAGGTGACAGAAGTAGATTTCGGAGCATGATTTTTGAACAGGAGCTTCAACCGTTTAGTAGCTTCAACCGTTTTGTGGCATATGAGAAATTCCCTAAGCCCCGGACCTGTCGATTTTGGTCAAAAATAAAAATTTCAAAAGTGCCCCAATTTCTGCTTTAAACTTTAGGTACTATCCCAAAATGTATCACTAAGGTGACAGAAGGTGATTTTGGAGCATAATTTTTGAACAGGAGCTTCAACCGTTTAGTGGCATATGAGAAATTCCCTAAGCCCCGGACCTGTCGATTTTGGTCAAAAATGGAAATTTCAAAAGTGCTCCAATTTCTGCTTTAAACTTTAGGTACTATCCCAAAATGTATCACTAAGGTGACAGAAGTTGATTTTGGAGCATCATTTTTGAACAGGAGCTTCAACCGTTTTGTGGCATAAGAGAAATTCCCTAAGCCCGGACCTGTCGATTTTGGTCAAAAATGAAAATGTCAAAAGTGCCCCAATTTCTGCTTTAAACTTTAGGTACTATCCCAAAATGTATCACTAAGGTGACAGAAGTTGATTTCGGAGCATGATTTTTGAACAGGAGCTTCAACTGTTTAGTAACTTCAACCGTTTTGTGGCATATGAGAAATTCCCTAAGCCCCGGACCTGTCGATTTTGGTCAAAAATGAAAATGTCAAAAGTGCCCCAATTTCTGCTTTAAACTTTAGGTACTATCCCAAAATGTATCACTAAGGTGACAGAAGTTGATTTCGGATTCTCATTTTTGAACATGAGCTTCAACCGTTTAGTGGCATATGAGAAATTCCCTAAGCCCCCGGACCTGTCGATTTTGGTCAAAAATGAAAATTTCAAAAGTGCCCCAATTTCTGCTTTGAACTTTAGGTACTATCCCAAAATGTATCACTAAGGTGACAAGTTGATTTCGGATCATCATTTTTGAACAGGAGCTTCAACCGTTTAGTGGCATATGAGAAATACCCTAAGCCCCGGACCTGTCGATTTTGGTCAAAAATAAAAATTTCAAAAGTGCCCCAATTTCTGCTTTAATCTTTAGGTGCTATCCCAAAATGTATCACTAAGGTGACAGAAGTTGATTTTGGAGCATAATTTTTGAACAGGAGCTTCAACCGTTTAGTGGCATATGAGAAATTCCCTAAGCCCAGGACCTGTCGATTTTGGTCAAAAATGGAAATTTCAAAAGTGCTCCAATTTCTGCTTTAAACTTTAGGTACTATCCCAAAATGTATCACTAAGGTGACAGAAGTTGATTTCGGAGCATAATTTTTGAACAGGAGCTTCAACCGTTTAGTAGCTTCAACCGTTTTGTGGCATATGAGAAATTCTCTAAGCCCCGGACCTGTTGATTTTGGTCAAAAATGAAAATTTCAAAAGTGCCCCAATTTCTGCTTTAAACTTTAGGTACTATCCCAAAATGTATCACTAAGGTGACAGAAGTTGATTTCGGAGCATCATTTTTGAACAGGAGCTTCAACCGTTTTGTGGCATATGAGAAATTCCCTAAGCCCCGGACCTGTCGATTTTGGTCAAAAATGAAAATTTCAAAAGTGCCCCAATTTCTGCTTTAAACTTTAGGTACTATCCCAAAATCTATCACTAAGGTGACAGAAGTTGATTTCGGATCATCATTTTTGAACAGGAGCTTCAACCGTTTAGTGGCATATGAGAAATTCCCTAAGCCCCGGACCTGTCGATTTTGGTCAAAAATGAAAATTTCAAAAGTGCCACAATTTTTGCTTTAAACTTTAGGTGCTATCCCAAAATGTATCACTAAGGTGACAGAAGTTGATTTCGGAGTATCATTTTTGAACAGGAGCTTCAACCGTTTAGTCGCATATGAGAAATTCCCTAAGCCCCGGACCTGTCGATTTTGGTCAAAAATGAAAATTTCAAAAGTGCCCCAATTTCTGCTTTAAACTTTAGGTACTATCCCAAAATGTATCACTAAGGTGACAGAAGTTGATTTTGGATCATCATTTTTGAACAGGAGCTTCAACCGTTTAGTGGCATATGAGAAATTCCCTAAGCCCCGGACCTGTCGATTTTGGTCAAAAATGAAAATTTCAAAAGTGCCCCAATTTCTGCTTTAAACTTTAGGTACTATCCCAAAATGTATTACTAAGGTGACAGAAGTTGATTTCGGATCATCATTTTTGAACAGGAGCTTCAACCGTTTAGTGGCATATGAGAAATTCCCTAAGCCCCGGACCTGTCGATTTTGGTCAAAAATGAAAATTTCAAAAGTGCCACAATTTCTGCTTTAAACTTTAGGTACTATCCCAAAATGTATCACTAAGGTGACAGAAGGTGATTTTGGAGCATAATTTTTGAACAGGAGCTTCAACCGTTTTGTGGCATATGAGAAATTCCCTAAGCCCCGGACCTGTCGATTTTGGTCAAAAATGAAAATGTCAAAAGTGCCCCAATTTCTGCTTTAAACTTTAGGTACTATCCCAAAATGTATCACTAAGGTGACAGAAGTAGATTTCGGAGCATGATTTTTGAACAGGAGCTTCAACCGTTTAGTAGCTTCAACCGTTTTGTGGCATATGAGAAATTCCCTAAGCCCCGGACCTGTCGATTTTGGTCAAAAATAAAAATTTCAAAAGTGCCCCAATTTCTGCTTTAAACTTTAGGTACTATCCCAAAATGTATCACTAAGGTGACAGAAGGTGATTTTGGAGCATAATTTTTGAACAGGAGCTTCAACCGTTTAGTGGCATATGAGAAATTCCCTAAGCCCCGGACCTGTCGATTTTGGTCAAAAATGGAAATTTCAAAAGTGCTCCAATTTCTGCTTTAAACTTTAGGTACTATCCCAAAATGTATCACTAAGGTGACAGAAGTTGATTTCGGAGCATCATTTTTGAACAGGAGCTTCAACCGTTTTGTGGCATATGAGAAATTCCCTAAGCCCCGGACCTGTCGATTTTGGTCAAAAATGAAAATTTCAAAAGTGCCCCAATTTTTGCTTTAAACTTTAGGTACTATCCCTAAATGTATCACTAAGGTGACAGAAGTTGATTTCGGAGCATGATTTTTGAACAGGAGCTTCAACCGTTTAGTAGCTTCAACCGTTTTGTGGCATATGAGAAATTCCCTAAGCCCCGGACCTGTCGATTTTGGTCAAAAATGAAAATGTCAAAAGTGCCCCAATTTCTGCTTTAAACTTTAGGTACTATCCCAAAATGTATCACTAAGGTGACAGAAGTTGATTTCGGATTCTCATTTTTGAACATGAGCTTCAACCGTTTAGTGGCATATGAGAAATTCCCTAAGCCCCGGACCTGTCGATTTTGGTCAAAAATGAAAATGTCAAAAGTGCCCCAATTTCTGCTTTAAACTTTAGGTACTATCCTAAAATGTATCACTAAGGTGACAGAAGTTGATTTCGGATTCTCATTTTTGAACATGAGCTTCAACCGTTTAGTGGCATATGAGAAATTCCCTAAGCCCCGGACCTGTCGATTTTGGTCAAAAATGAAAATTTCAAAAGTGCCCCAATTTCTGCTTTGAACTTTAGGTACTATCCCAAAATGTATCACTAAGGTGACAGAAGTTGATTTCGGAGCATAATTTTAGAACAGGAGCTTCAACCGTTTAGTAGCTTCAACTGTTTAGTGGCATATGAGAAATACCCTAAGTCCCGGACCTGTCGATTTTGGTCAAAAATGAAAATTTCAAAAGTGCTCCAATTTCTGCTTTAAACTTTAGGTACTATCCCAAAATGTATCACTAAGGTGACAGAAGTTGATTTCGGAGCATCATTTTTGAACAGGAGCTTCAACCGTTTTGTGGCATATGAGAAATTCCCTAAGCCCCAGACCTGTCGATTTTGGTCAAAAATGAAAATTTCAAAAGTGCCCCAATTTCTGCTTTAAACTTTAGGTACTATCCCAAAATGTATCACTAAGGTGACAGAAGTTGATTTCGGATCATCATTTTTGAACAGGAGCTTCAACCGTTTAGTGGCATATGAGAAATTCCCTATGCCCCGGACCTGTCGATTTTGGTCAAAAATGAAAATTTCAAAAGTGCCACAATTTTTGCTTTAAACTTTAGGTGCTATCCCAAAATGTATCACTAAGGTGACAGAAGTTGATTTCGGAGTATCAGTTTTGAACAGGAGCTTCAACCGTTTAGTCGCATATGAGAAATTCCCTAAGCCCCGGACCTGTCGATTTTGGTCAAAAATGAAAATTTCAAAAGTGCCCCAATTTCTGCTTTAAACTTTAGGTACTATCCCAAAATGTATCACTAAGGTGACAGAAGTTGATTTCGGAGCATCATTTTTGAACAGGAGCTTCAACCGTTTTGTGGCATATGAGAAATTCCCTAAGCCCCGGACCTGTCGATTTTGGTCAAAAATGAAAATGTCAAAAGTGCCCCAATTTCTGCTTTAAACTTTAGGTACTATCCCAAAATGTATCACTAAGGTGACAGAAGTAGATTTCGGAGCATGATTTTTGAACAGGAGCTTCAACCGTTTAGTAGCTTCAACCGTTTTGTGGCATATGAGAAATTCCCTAAGCCCCGGACCTGTCGATTTTGGTCAAAAATAAAAATTTCAAAAGTGCCCCAATTTCTGCTTTAAACTTTAGGTACTATCCCAAAATGTATCACTAAGGTGACAGAAGGTGATTTTGGAGCATAATTTTTGAACAGGAGCTTCAACCGTTTTGTGGCATATGAGAAATTCCCTAAGCCCCGGACTTGTCGATTTTGGTCAAAAATTAAAATGTCAAAAGTGCCCCAATTTCTGCTTTAAACTTTAGGTACTATCCCAAAATGTATCACTAAGGTGACAGAAGTTGATTTCGGATCATCATTTTTGAACAGGAGCTTCAACTGTTTTGTGGCATATGAGAAATTCCCTAAGCCCCGGATCTGCCGATTTTGGTCAAAAATGAAAATTTCAAAAGTGCCCCAATTTCTGCTTTAAACTTTAGGTACTATCCCTAAATGTATCACTAAGGTGACAGAAGTTGATTTCGGAGCATGATTTTTGAACAGGAGCTTCAACCGTTTAGTAGCTTCAACCGTTTTGTGGCATATGAGAAATTCCCTAAGCCCCGGACCTGTCGATTTTGGTCAAAAATGAAAATGTCAAAAGTGCCCCAATTTCTGCTTTAAACTTTAGGTACTATCCCAAAATGTATCACTAAGGTGACAGAAGTTGATTTCGGATTCTCATTTTTGAACATGAGCTTCAACCGTTTAGTGGCATATGAGAAATTCCCTAAGCCCCGGACCTGTCGATTTTGGTCAAAAATGAAAATGTCAAAAGTGCCCCAATTTCTGCTTTAAACTTTAGGTACTATCCTAAAATGTATCACTAAGGTGACAGAAGTTGATTTCGGATTCTCATTTTTGAACATGAGCTTCAACCGTTTAGTGGCATATGAGAAATTCCCTAAGCCCCGGACCTGTCGATTTTGGTCAAAAATGAAAATTTCAAAAGTGCCCCAATTTCTGCTTTGAACTTTAGGTACTATCCCAAAATGTATCACTAAGGTGACAGAAGTTGATTTCGGATCATCATTTTTGAACAGGAGCTTCAACCGTTTAGTGGCATATGAGAATTACCCTAAGCCCCGGACCTGTCGATTTTGGTCAAAAATAAAAATTTCAAAAGTGCCCCAATTTCTGCTTTAAACTTTAGGTACTATCCCAAAATGTATCACTAAGGTGACAGAAGGTGATTTTGGAGTATAATTTTTGAACAGGAGCTTCAACCGTTTAGTGGCATATGAGAAATTCCCTAAGCCCCGGACCTGTCGATTTTGGTCAAAAATGGAAATTTCAAAAGTGCTCCAATTTCTGCTTTAAACTTTAGGTACTATCCCAAAATGTATCACTAAGGTGACAGAAGTTGATTTCGGAGCATAATTTTAGAACAGGAGCTTCAACCGTTTAGTAGCTTCAACTGTTTAGTGGCATATGAGAAATACCCTAAGTCCCGGACCTGTCGATTTTGGTCAAAAATGAAAATTTCAAAAGTGCTCCAATTTCTGCTTTAAACTTTAGGTACTATCCCAAAATGTATCACTAAGGTGACAGAAGTTGATTTCGGAGCATCATTTTTGAACAGGAGCTTCAACCGTTTAGTGGCATATGAGAAATTCCCTATGCCCCGGACCTGTCGATTTTGGTCAAAAATGAAAATTTCAAAAGTGCCACAATTTTTGCTTTAAACTTTAGGTGCTATCCCAAAATGTATCACTAAGGTGACAGAAGTTGATTTCGGAGTATCAGTTTTGAACAGGAGCTTCAACCGTTTAGTCGCATATGAGAAATTCCCTAAGCCCCGGACCTGTCGATTTTGGTCAAAAATGAAAATTTCAAAAGTGCCCCAATTTCTGCTTTAAACTTTAGGTACTATCCCAAAATGTATCACTAAGGTGACAGAAGTTGATTTCGGAGCATCATTTTTGAACAGGAGCTTCAACCGTTTTGTGGCATATGAGAAATTCCCTAAGCCCCGGACCTGTCGATTTTGGTCAAAAATGAAAATGTCAAAAGTGCCCCAATTTCTGCTTTAAACTTTAGGTACTATCCCAAAATGTATCACTAAGGTGACAGAAGTAGATTTCGGAGCATGATTTTTGAACAGGAGCTTCAACCGTTTAGTAGCTTCAACCGTTTTGTGGCATATGAGAAATTCCCTAAGCCCCGGACCTGTCGATTTTGGTCAAAAATAAAAATTTCAAAAGTGCCCCAATTTCTGCTTTAAACTTTAGGTACTATCCCAAAATGTATCACTAAGGTGACAGAAGGTGATTTTGGAGCATAATTTTTGAACAGGAGCTTCAACCGTTTAGTGGCATATGAGAAATTCCCTAAGCCCCGGACCTGTCGATTTTGGTCAAAAATGGAAATTTCAAAAGTGCTCCAATTTCTGCTTTAAACTTTAGGTACTATCCCAAAATGTATCACTAAGGTGACAGAAGTTGATTTCGGAGCATCATTTTTGAACAGGAGCTTCAACCGTTTTGTGGCATATGAGAAATTCCCTAAGCCCCGGACTTGTCGATTTTGGTCAAAAATTAAAATGTCAAAAGTGCCCCAATTTCTGCTTTAAACTTTAGGTACTATCCCAAAATGTATCACTAAGGTGACAGAAGTTGATTTCGGATCATCATTTTTGAACAGGAGCTTCAACTGTTTTGTGGCATATGAGAAATTCCCTAAGCCCCGGATCTGCCGATTTTGGTCAAAAATGAAAATTTCAAAAGTGCCCCAATTTCTGCTTTAAACTTTAGGTACTATCCCTAAATGTATCACTAAGGTGACAGAAGTTGATTTCGGAGCATGATTTTTGAACAGGAGCTTCAACCGTTTAGTAGCTTCAACCGTTTTGTGGCATATGAGAAATTCCCTAAGCCCCGGACCTGTCGATTTTGGTCAAAAATGAAAATGTCAAAAGTGCCCCAATTTCTGCTTTAAACTTTAGGTACTATCCCAAAATGTATCACTAAGGTGACAGAAGTTGATTTCGGATTCTCATTTTTGAACATGAGCTTCAACCGTTTAGTGGCATATGAGAAATTCCCTAAGCCCCGGACCTGTCGATTTTGGTCAAAAATGAAAATGTCAAAAGTGCCCCAATTTCTGCTTTAAACTTTAGGTACTATCCTAAAATGTATCACTAAGGTGACAGAAGTTGATTTCGGATTCTCATTTTTGAACATGAGCTTCAACCGTTTAGTGGCATATGAGAAATTCCCTAAGCCCCGGACCTGTCGATTTTGGTCAAAAATGAAAATTTCAAAAGTGCCCCAATTTCTGCTTTGAACTTTAGGTACTATCCCAAAATGTATCACTAAGGTGACAGAAGTTGATTTCGGATCATCATTTTTGAACAGGAGCTTCAACCGTTTAGTGGCATATGAGAATTACCCTAAGCCCGGGACCTGTCGATTTTGGTCAAAAATAAAAATTTCAAAAGTGCCCCAATTTCTGCTTTAAACTTTAGGTACTATCCCAAAATGTATCACTAAGGTGACAGAAGGTGATTTTGGAGTATAATTTTTGAACAGGAGCTTCAACCGTTTAGTGGCATATGAGAAATTCCCTAAGCCCCGGACCTGTCGATTTTGGTCAAAAATGGAAATTTCAAAAGTGCTCCAATTTCTGCTTTAAACTTTAGGTACTATCCCAAAATGTATCACTAAGGTGACAGAAGTTGATTTCGGAGCATAATTTTAGAACAGGAGCTTCAACCGTTTAGTAGCTTCAACTGTTTAGTGGCATATGAGAAATACCCTAAGTCCCGGACCTGTCGATTTTGGTCAAAAATGAAAATTTCAAAAGTGCTCCAATTTCTGCTTTAAACTTTAGGTACTATCCCAAAATGTATCACTAAGGTGACAGAAGTTGATTTCGGAGCATCATTTTTGAACAGGAGCTTCAACCGTTTTGTGGCATATGAGAAATTCCCTAAGCCCCGGACCTGTCGATTTTGGTCAAAAATGAAAATTTCAAAAGTGCCCCAATTTCTGCTTTAAACTTTAGGTACTATCCCAAAATGTATCACTAAGGTGACAGAAGTTGATTTCGGATCATCATTTTTGAACAGGAGCTTCAACCGTTTAGTGGCATATGAGAAATTCCCTATGCCCCGGACCTGTCGATTTTGGTCAAAAATGAAAATTTCAAAAGTGCCACAATTTTTGCTTTAAACTTTAGGTGCTATCCCAAAATGTATCACTAAGGTGACAGAAGTTGATTTCGGAGTATCATTTTTGAACAGGAGCTTCAACCGTTTAGTCGCATATGAGAAATTCCCTAAGCCCCGGACCTGTCGATTTTGGTCAAAAATGAAAATTTCAAAAGTGCCCCAATTTCTGCTTTAAACTTTAGGTACTATCCCAAAATGTATCACTAAGGTGACAGAAGTTGATTTCGGAGCATCATTTTTGAACAGGAGCTTCAACCGTTTAGTGGCATATGAGAAATTCCCTATGCCCCGGACCTGTCGATTTTGGTCAAAAATGAAAATTTCAAAAGTGCCACAATTTTTGCTTTAAACTTTAGGTGCTATCCCAAAATGTATCACTAAGGTGACAGAAGTTGATTTCGGAGTATCATTTTTGAACAGGAGCTTCAACCGTTTAGTCGCATATGAGAAATTCCCTAAGCCCCGGACCTGTCGATTTTGGTCAAAAATGAAAATTTCAAAAGTGCCCCAATTTCTGCTTTAAACTTTAGGTACTATCCCAAAATGTATCACTAAGGTGACAGAAGTTGATTTCGGAGCATCATTTTTGAACAGGAGCTTCAACCGTTTAGGAGCTTCAACCGTTTAGTGGCATATGAGAAATTCCCTAAGCCCCGGTCCTGTCGATTTTGGTCAAAAATGGAAATTTCAAAAGTGCTCCAATTTCTGCTTTAAACTTTAGGTACTATCCCAAAATGTATCACTAAGGTGACAGAAGTTGATTTTGGAGCATCATTTTTGAACAGGAGCTTCAACCGTTTTGTGGCATATGAGAAATTCCCTAAGCCCCGGACCTGTCGATTTTGGTCAAAAATGAAAATGTCAAAAGTGCCCCAATTTCTGCTTTAAACTTTAGGTACTATCCCAAAATGTATCACTAAGGTGACAGAAGTTGATTTCGGAGCATGATTTTTGAACAGGAGCTTCAACTGTTTAGTAACTTCAACCGTTTTGTGGCATATGAGAAATTCCCTAAGCCCCGGACCTGTCGATTTTGGTCAAAAATGAAAATGTCAAAAGTGCCCCAATTTCTGCTTTAAACTTTAGGTACTATCCCAAAATGTATCACTAAGGTGACAGAAGTTGATTTCGGATTCTCATTTTTGAACATGAGCTTCAACCGTTTAGTGGCATATGAGAAATTCCCTAAGCCCCCGGACCTGTCGATTTTGGTCAAAAATGAAAATTTCAAAAGTGCCCCAATTTCTGCTTTAAACTTTAGGTACTATCCCAAAATGTATCACTAAGGTGACAAGTTGATTTCGGATCATCATTTTTGAACAGGAGCTTCAACCGTTTAGTAGCTTCAACTGTTTAGTGGCATATGAGAAATACCCTAAGTCCCGGACCAGTCGATTTTGGTCAAAAATGAAAATTTCAAAAGTGCTCCAATTTCTGCTTTAAACTTTAGGTACTATCCCAAAATGTATCACTAAGGTGACAGAAGTTGATTTCGGAGCATCATTTTTGAACAGGAGCTTCAACCGTTTTGTGGCATATGAGAAATTCCCTAAGCCCCGGACCTGTCGATTTTGGTCAAAAATGAAAATTTCAAAAGTGCCCCAATTTCTGCTTTAAACTTTAGGTACTATCCCAAAATGTATCACTAAGGTGACAGAAGTTGATTTCGGATCATCATTTTTGAACAGGATCTTCAACCGTTTAGTGGCATATGAGAAATTCCCTATGCCCCGGACCTGTCGATTTTGGTCAAAAATGAAAATTTCAAAAGTGCCACAATTTTTGCTTTAAACTTTAGGTGCTATCCCAAAATGTATCACTAAGGTGACAGAAGTTGATTTCGGAGTATCAGTTTTGAACAGGAGCTTCAACCGTTTAGTGGCATATGAGAAATTCCCTAAGCCCCGGACCTGTCGATTTTGGTCAAAAATGAAAATTTCAAAAGTGCCCCAATTTCTGCTTTAAACTTTAGGTACTATCCCAAAATGTATCACTAAGGTGACAGAAGTTGATTTCGGAGCATCATTTTTGAACAGGAGCTTCAACCGTTTAGTGGCATATGAGAAATTCCCTATGCCCCGGACCTGTCGATTTTGGTCAAAAATGAAAATTTCAAAAGTGCCACAATTTTTGCTTTAAACTTTAGGTGCTATCCCAAAATGTATCACTAAGGTGACAGAAGTTGATTTCGGGGTATCATTTTTGAACAGGAGCTTCAACCGTTTAGTCGCATATGAGAAATTCCCTAAGCCCCGGACCTGTCGATTTTGGTCAAAAATGAAAATTTCAAAAGTGCCCCAATTTCTGCTTTAAACTTTAGGTACTATCCCAAAATGTATCACTAAGGTGACAGAAGTTGATTTCGGAGCATGATTTTTGAACAGGAGCTTCAACTGTTTAGTAACTTCAACCGTTTTGTGGCATATGAGAAATTCCCTAAGCCCCGGACCTGTCGATTTTGGTCAAAAATGAAAATGTCAAAAGTGCCCCAATTTCTGCTTTAAACTTTAGGTACTATCCCAAAATGTATCACTAAGGTGACAGAAGTTGATTTCGGATTCTCATTTTTGAACATGAGCTTCAACCGTTTAGTGGCATATGAGAAATTCCCTAAGCCCCCGGACCTGTCGATTTTGGTCAAAAATGAAAATTTCAAAAGTGCCCCAATTTCTGCTTTGAACTTTAGGTACTATCCCAAAATGTATCACTAAGGTGACAAGTTGATTTCGGATCATCATTTTTGAACAGGAGCTTCAACCGTTTAGTGGCATATGAGAAATACCCTAAGCCCCGGACCTGTCGATTTTGGTCAAAAATAAAAATTTCAAAAGTGCCCCAATTTCTGCTTTAATCTTTAGGTGCTATCCCAAAATGTATCACTAAGGTGACAGAAGTTGATTTTGGAGCATAATTTTTGAACAGGAGCTTCAACCGTTTAGTGGCATATGAGAAATTCCCTAAGCCCCGGACCTGTCGATTTTGGTCAAAAATGGAAATTTCAAAAGTGCTCCAATTTCTGCTTTAAACTTTAGGTACTATCCCAAAATGTATCACTAAGGTGACAGAAGTTGATTTCGGAGCATCATTTTTGAACAGGAGCTTTAACCGTTTAGTGGCATATGAGAAATTCCCTAAGCCCCGGACCTGTCGATTTTGGTCAAAAATGAAAATGTCAAAAGTGCCCCAATTTCTGCTTTAAACTTTAGGTACTATCCCAAAATGTATTACTAAGGTGACAGAAGTTGATTTCGGATCATCATTTTTGAACAGGAGCTTCAACCGTTTTGTGGCATATGAGAAATTCCCTAAGCCCCGAACCTGTCGATTTTGGTCAAAAATGAAAATTTCAAAAGTGCCACAATTTCTGCTTTAAACTTTAGGTGCTATCCCAAAATGTATCACTAAGGTGACAGAAGTTGATTTCGGATCATCATTTTTTAACAGGAGCTTCAACCGTTTAGTGGCATATGAGAAATTCCCTAAGCCCCGGACCTGTCGATTTTGGTCAAAAATGAAAATGTCAAAAGTGCCCCAATTTCTGCTTTAAACTTTAGGTACTATCCCAAAATGTATTACTAAGGTGACAGAAGTTGATTTCGGATCATCATTTTTGAACAGGAGCTTCAACCGTTTAGTGGCATATGAGAAATTCCCTAAGCCCCGGACCTGTCGATTTTGGTCAAAAATTGAAATTTCAAAAGTGCTCCAATTTCTGCTTTAAACTTTAGGTACTATCCCAAAATGTATCACTAAGGTGACAGAAGTTGATTTTGGAGCATCATTTTTGAACAGGAGCTTCAACCGTTTTGTGGCATATGAGAAATTCCCTAAGCCCCGGACCTGTCGATTTTGGTCAAAAATGAAAATGTCAAAAGTGCCCCAATTTCTGCTTTAAACTTTAGGTACTATCCCAAAATGTATCACTAAGGTGACAGAAGTAGATTTCGGAGCATGATTTTTGAACAGGAGCTTCAACCGTTTAGTAGCTTCAACCGTTTTGTGGCATATGAGAAATTCCCTAAGCCCCGGACCTGTCGATTTTGGTCAAAAATAAAAATTTCAAAAGTGCCCCAATTTCTGCTTTAAACTTTAGGTACTATCCCAAAATGTATCACTAAGGTGACAGAAGGTGATTTTGGAGCATAATTTTTGAACAGGAGCTTCAACCGTTTAGTGGCATATGAGAAATTCCCTAAGCCCCGGACCTGTCGATTTTGGTCAAAAATGGAAATTTCAAAAGTGCTCCAATTTCTGCTTTAAACTTTAGGTACTATCCCAAAATGTATCACTAAGGTGACAGAAGTTGATTTCGGAGCATCATTTTTGAACAGGAGCTTCAACCGTTTTGTGGCATATGAGAAATTCCCTAAGCCCCGGACTTGTCGATTTTGGTCAAAAATGAAAATGTCAAAAGTGCCCCAATTTCTGCTTTAAACTTTAGGTACTATCCCAAAATGTATCACTAAGGTGACAGAAGTTGATTTCGGATCATCATTTTTGAACAGGAGCTTCAACCATTTTGTGGCATATGAGAAATTCCCTAAGCCCCGGACCTGTCGATTTTGGTCAAAAATAGAAATTTCAAAAGTGCTCCAATTTCTGCTTTAAACTTTAGGTACTATCCCAAAATGTATCACTAAGGTGACAGAAGTTGATTTTGGAGCATCATTTTTGAACAGGAGCTTCAACCGTTTTGTGGCATAAGAGAAATTCCCTAAGCCCCGGACCTGTCGATTTTGGTCAAAAATGAAAATGTCAAAAGTGCCCCAATTTCTGCTTTAAACTTTAGGTACTAACCCAAAATGTATCACTAAGGTGACAGAAGTTGATTTCGGAGCATGATTTTTGAACAGGAGCTTCAACTGTTTAGTAACTTCAACCGTTTTGTGGCATATGAGAAATTCCCTAAGCCCCGGACCTGTCGATTTTGGTCAAAAATGAAAATTTCAAAAGTGCCCCAATTTCTGCTTTAAACTTTAGGTACTATCCCAAAATGTATCACTAAGGTGACAGAAGTTGATTTCGGATCATCATTTTTGAACAGGAGCTTCAACCGTTTAGTGGCATATGAGAAATTCCCTATGCCCCGGACCTGTCGATTTTGGTCAAAAATGAAAATTTCAAAAGTGCCACAATTTTTGCTTTAAACTTTAGGTGCTATCCCAAAATGTATCACTAAGGTGACAGAAGTTGATTTCGGAGTATCATTTTTGAACAGGAGCTTCAACCGTTTAGTCGCATATGAGAAATTCCCTAAGCCCCGGACCTGTCGATTTTGGTCAAAAATGAAAATTTCAAAAGTGCCCCAATTTCTGCTTTAAACTTTAGGTACTATCCCAAAATGTATCACTAAGGTGACAGAAGTTGATTTCGGAGCATCATTTTTGAACAGGAGCTTCAACCGTTTAGTGGCATATGAGAAATTCCCTATGCCCCGGACCTGTCGATTTTGGTCAAAAATGAAAATTTCAAAAGTGCCACAATTTTTGCTTTAAACTTTAGGTGCTATCCCAAAATGTATCACTAAGGTGACAGAAGTTGATTTCGGAGTATCATTTTTGAACAGGAGCTTCAACCGTTTAGTCGCATATGAGAAATTCCCTAAGCCCCGGACCTGTCGATTTTGGTCAAAAATGAAAATTTCAAAAGTGCCCCAATTTCTGCTTTAAACTTTAGGTACTATCCCAAAATGTATCACTAAGGTGACAGAAGTTGATTTCGGAGCATCATTTTTGAACAGGAGCTTCAACCGTTTAGGAGCTTCAACCGTTTAGTGGCATATGAGAAATTCCCTAAGCCCCGGTCCTGTCGATTTTGGTCAAAAATGGAAATTTCAAAAGTGCTCCAATTTCTGCTTTAAACTTTAGGTACTATCCCAAAATGTATCACTAAGGTGACAGAAGTTGATTTTGGAGCATCATTTTTGAACAGGAGCTTCAACCGTTTTGTGGCATATGAGAAATTCCCTAAGCCCCGGACCTGTCGATTTTGGTCAAAAATGAAAATGTCAAAAGTGCCCCAATTTCTGCTTTAAACTTTAGGTACTATCCCAAAATGTATCACTAAGGTGACAGAAGTTGATTTCGGAGCATGATTTTTGAACAGGAGCTTCAACTGTTTATTAACTTCAACCGTTTTGTGGCATATGAGAAATTCCCTAAGCCCCGGACCTGTCGATTTTGGTCAAAAATGAAAATGTCAAAAGTGCCCCAATTTCTGCTTTAAACTTTAGGTACTATCCCAAAATGTATCACTAAGGTGACAGAAGTTGATTTCGGATTCTCATTTTTGAACATGAGCTTCAACCGTTTAGTGGCATATGAGAAATTCCCTAAGCCCCCGGACCTGTCGATTTTGGTCAAAAATGAAAATTTCAAAAGTGCCCCAATTTCTGCTTTAAACTTTAGGTACTATCCCAAAATGTATCACTAAGGTGACAAGTTGATTTCGGATCATCATTTTTGAACAGGAGCTTCAACCGTTTAGTAGCTTCAACTGTTTAGTGGCATATGAGAAATACCCTAAGTCCCGGACCAGTCGATTTTGGTCAAAAATGAAAATTTCAAAAGTGCTCCAATTTCTGCTTTAAACTTTAGGTACTATCCCAAAATGTATCACTAAGGTGACAGAAGTTGATTTCGGAGCATCATTTTTGAACAGGAGCTTCAACCGTTTTGTGGCATATGAGAAATTCCCTAAGCCCCGGACCTGTCGATTTTGGTCAAAAATGAAAATTTCAAAAGTGCCCCAATTTCTGCTTTAAACTTTAGGTACTATCCCAAAATGTATCACTAAGGTGACAGAAGTTGATTTCGGATCATCATTTTTGAACAGGATCTTCAACCGTTTAGTGGCATATGAGAAATTCCCTATGCCCCGGACCTGTCGATTTTGGTCAAAAATGAAAATTTCAAAAGTGCCACAATTTTTGCTTTAAACTTTAGGTGCTATCCCAAAATGTATCACTAAGGTGACAGAAGTTGATTTCGGAGTATCAGTTTTGAACAGGAGCTTCAACCGTTTAGTGGCATATGAGAAATTCCCTAAGCCCCGGACCTGTCGATTTTGGTCAAAAATGAAAATTTCAAAAGTGCCCCAATTTCTGCTTTAAACTTTAGGTACTATCCCAAAATGTATCACTAAGGTGACAGAAGTTGATTTCGGAGCATCATTTTTGAACAGGAGCTTCAACCGTTTAGTGGCATATGAGAAATTCCCTATGCCCCGGACCTGTCGATTTTGGTCAAAAATGAAAATTTCAAAAGTGCCACAATTTTTGCTTTAAACTTTAGGTGCTATCCCAAAATGTATCACTAAGGTGACAGAAGTTGATTTCGGGGTATCATTTTTGAACAGGAGCTTCAACCGTTTAGTCGCATATGAGAAATTCCCTAAGCCCCGGACCTGTCGATTTTGGTCAAAAATGAAAATTTCAAAAGTGCCCCAATTTCTGCTTTAAACTTTAGGTACTATCCCAAAATGTATCACTAAGGTGACAGAAGTTGATTTCGGAGCATGATTTTTGAACAGGAGCTTCAACTGTTTAGTAACTTCAACCGTTTTGTGGCATATGAGAAATTCCCTAAGCCCCGGACCTGTCGATTTTGGTCAAAAATGAAAATGTCAAAAGTGCCCCAATTTCTGCTTTAAACTTTAGGTACTATCCCAAAATGTATCACTAAGGTGACAGAAGTTGATTTCGGATTCTCATTTTTGAACATGAGCTTCAACCGTTTAGTGGCATATGAGAAATTCCCTAAGCCCCCGGACCTGTCGATTTTGGTCAAAAATGAAAATTTCAAAAGTGCCCCAATTTCTGCTTTGAACTTTAGGTACTATCCCAAAATGTATCACTAAGGTGACAAGTTGATTTCGGATCATCATTTTTGAACAGGAGCTTCAACCGTTTAGTGGCATATGAGAAATACCCTAAGCCCCGGACCTGTCGATTTTGGTCAAAAATAAAAATTTCAAAAGTGCCCCAATTTCTGCTTTAATCTTTAGGTGCTATCCCAAAATGTATCACTAAGGTGACAGAAGTTGATTTTGGAGCATAATTTTTGAACAGGAGCTTCAACCGTTTAGTGGCATATGAGAAATTCCCTAAGCCCCGGACCTGTCGATTTTGGTCAAAAATGGAAATTTCAAAAGTGCTCCAATTTCTGCTTTAAACTTTAGGTACTATCCCAAAATGTATCACTAAGGTGACAGAAGTTGATTTCGGAGCATCATTTTTGAACAGGAGCTTTAACCGTTTAGTGGCATATGAGAAATTCCCTAAGCCCCGGACCTGTCGATTTTGGTCAAAAATGAAAATGTCAAAAGTGCCCCAATTTCTGCTTTAAACTTTAGGTACTATCCCAAAATGTATTACTAAGGTGACAGAAGTTGATTTCGGATCATCATTTTTGAACAGGAGCTTCAACCGTTTTGTGGCATATGAGAAATTCCCTAAGCCCCGAACCTGTCGATTTTGGTCAAAAATGAAAATTTCAAAAGTGCCACAATTTCTGCTTTAAACTTTAGGTGCTATCCCAAAATGTATCACTAAGGTGACAGAAGTTGATTTCGGATCATCATTTTTTAACAGGAGCTTCAACCGTTTAGTGGCATATGAGAAATTCCCTAAGCCCCGGACCTGTCGATTTTGGTCAAAAATGAAAATGTCAAAAGTGCCCCAATTTCTGCTTTAAACTTTAGGTACTATCCCAAAATGTATTACTAAGGTGACAGAAGTTGATTTCGGATCATCATTTTTGAACAGGAGCTTCAACCGTTTAGTGGCATATGAGAAATTCCCTAAGCCCCGGACCTGTCGATTTTGGTCAAAAATTGAAATTTCAAAAGTGCTCCAATTTCTGCTTTAAACTTTAGGTACTATCCCAAAATGTATCACTAAGGTGACAGAAGTTGATTTTGGAGCATCATTTTTGAACAGGAGCTTCAACCGTTTTGTGGCATATGAGAAATTCCCTAAGCCCCGGACCTGTCGATTTTGGTCAAAAATGAAAATGTCAAAAGTGCCCCAATTTCTGCTTTAAACTTTAGGTACTATCCCAAAATGTATCACTAAGGTGACAGAAGTAGATTTCGGAGCATGATTTTTGAACAGGAGCTTCAACCGTTTAGTAGCTTCAACCGTTTTGTGGCATATGAGAAATTCCCTAAGCCCCGGACCTGTCGATTTTGGTCAAAAATAAAAATTTCAAAAGTGCCCCAATTTCTGCTTTAAACTTTAGGTACTATCCCAAAATGTATCACTAAGGTGACAGAAGGTGATTTTGGAGCATAATTTTTGAACAGGAGCTTCAACCGTTTAGTGGCATATGAGAAATTCCCTAAGCCCCGGACCTGTCGATTTTGGTCAAAAATGGAAATTTCAAAAGTGCTCCAATTTCTGCTTTAAACTTTAGGTACTATCCCAAAATGTATCACTAAGGTGACAGAAGTTGATTTCGGAGCATCATTTTTGAACAGGAGCTTCAACCGTTTTGTGGCATATGAGAAATTCCCTAAGCCCCGGACTTGTCGATTTTGGTCAAAAATGAAAATGTCAAAAGTGCCCCAATTTCTGCTTTAAACTTTAGGTACTATCCCAAAATGTATCACTAAGGTGACAGAAGTTGATTTCGGATCATCATTTTTGAACAGGAGCTTCAACCATTTTGTGGCATATGAGAAATTCCCTAAGCCCCGGACCTGTCGATTTTGGTCAAAAATAGAAATTTCAAAAGTGCTCCAATTTCTGCTTTAAACTTTAGGTACTATCCCAAAATGTATCACTAAGGTGACAGAAGTTGATTTTGGAGCATCATTTTTGAACAGGAGCTTCAACCGTTTTGTGGCATAAGAGAAATTCCCTAAGCCCCGGACCTGTCGATTTTGGTCAAAAATGAAAATGTCAAAAGTGCCCCAATTTCTGCTTTAAACTTTAGGTACTAACCCAAAATGTATCACTAAGGTGACAGAAGTTGATTTCGGAGCATGATTTTTGAACAGGAGCTTCAACTGTTTAGTAACTTCAACCGTTTTGTGGCATATGAGAAATTCCCTAAGCCCCGGACCTGTCGATTTTGGTCAAAAATGAAAATGTCAAAAGTGCCCCAATTTCTGCTTTAAACTTTAGGTACTATCCCAAAATGTATCACTAAGGTGACAGAAGTTGATTTCGGATTCTCATTTTTGAACATGAGCTTCAACCGTTTAGTGGCATATGAGAAATTCCCTAAGCCCCCGGACCTGTCGATTTTGGTCAAAAATGAAAATTTCAAAAGTGCCCCAATTTCTGCTTTGAACTTTAGGTACTATCCCAAAATGTATCACTAAGGTGACAAGTTGATTTCGGATCATCATTTTTGAACAGGAGCTTCAACCGTTTAGTGGCATATGAGAAATACCCTAAGCCCCGGACCTGTCGATTTTGGTCAAAAATAAAAATTTCAAAAGTGCCCCAATTTCTGCTTTAATCTTTAGGTGCTATCCCAAAATGTATCACTAAGGTGACAGAAGTTGATTTTGGAGCATAATTTTTGAACAGGAGCTTCAACCGTTTAGTGGCATATGAGAAATTCCCTAAGCCCCGGACCTGTCGATTTTGGTCAAAAATGGAAATTTCAAAAGTGCTCCAATTTCTGCTTTAAACTTTAGGTACTATCCCAAAATGTATCACTAAGGTGACAGAAGTTGATTTCGGAGCATCATTTTTGAACAGGAGCTTTAACCGTTTAGTGGCATATGAGAAATTCCCTAAGCCCCGGACCTGTCGATTTTGGTCAAAAATGAAAATGTCAAAAGTGCCCCAATTTCTGCTTTAAACTTTAGGTACTATCCCAAAATGTATCACTAAGGTGACAGAAGTTGATTTCGGAGCATAATTTTTGAACAGGAGCTTCAACCGTTTAGTAGCTTCAACCGTTTTGTGGCATATGAGAAATTCTCTAAGCCCCGGACCTGTTGATTTTGGTCAAAAATGAAAATTTCAAAAGTGCCCCAATTTCTGCTTTAAACTTTAGGTACTATACCAAAATGTATCACTAAGGTGACAGAAGTTGATTTCGGAGCATCATTTTTGAACAGGAGCTTCAACCGTTTTGTGGCATATGAGAAATTCCCTAAGCCCCGGACCTGTCGATTTTGGTCAAAAATGAAAATTTCAAAAGTGCCCCAATTTCTGCTTTAAACTTTAGGTACTATCCCAAAATGTATTACTAAGGTGACAGAAGTTGATTTCGGATCATCATTTTTGAACAGGAGCTTCAACCGTTTTGTGGCATATGAGAAATTCCCTAAGCCCCGAACCTGTCGATTTTGGTCAAAAATGAAAATTTCAAAAGTGCCACAATTTCTGCTTTAAACTTTAGGTGCTATCCCAAAATGTATCACTAAGGTGACAGAAGTTGATTTCGGATCATCATTTTTTAACAGGAGCTTCAACCGTTTAGTGGCATATGAGAAATTCCCTAAGCCCCGGACCTGTCGATTTTGGTCAAAAATGGAAATTTCAAAAGTGCTCCAATTTCTGCTTTAAACTTTAGGTACTATCCCAAAATGTATCACTAAGGTGACAGAAGTTGATTTTGGAGCATCATTTTTGAACAGGAGCTTCAACCGTTTTGTGGCATATGAGAAATTCCCTAAGCCCCGGACCTGTCGATTTTGGTCAAAAATGAAAATGTCAAAAGTGCCCCAATTTCTGCTTTAAACTTTAGGTACTATCCCAAAATGTATCACTAAGGTGACAGAAGTTGATTTCGGAGCATCATTTTTGAACAGGAGCTTCAACCGTTTTGTGGCATATGAGAAATTCCCTAAGCCCCGGACTTGTCGATTTTGGTCAAAAATGAAAATGTCAAAAGTGCCCCAATTTCTGCTTTAAACTTTAGGTACTATCCCAAAATGTATCACTAAGGTGACAGAAGTTGATTTCGGATCATCATTTTTGAACAGGAGCTTCAACCATTTTGTGGCATATGAGAAATTCCCTAAGCCCCGGACCTGTCGATTTTGGTCAAAAATAGAAATTTCAAAAGTGCTCCAATTTCTGCTTTAAACTTTAGGTACTATCCCAAAATGTATCACTAAGGTGACAGAAGTTGATTTTGGAGCATCATTTTTGAACAGGAGCTTCAACCGTTTTGTGGCATAAGAGAAATTCCCTAAGCCCCGGACCTGTCGATTTTGGTCAAAAATGAAAATGTCAAAAGTGCCCCAATTTCTGCTTTAAACTTTAGGTACTATCCCAAAATGTATCACTAAGGTGACAGAAGTTGATTTCGGAGCATGATTTTTGAACAGGAGCTTCAACTGTTTAGTAACTTCAACCGTTTTGTGGCATATGAGAAATTCCCTAAGCCCCGGACCTGTCGATTTTGGTCAAAAATGAAAATGTCAAAAGTGCCCCAATTTCTGCTTTAAACTTTAGGTACTATCCCAAAATGTATCACTAAGGTGACAGAAGTTGATTTCGGATTCTCATTTTTGAACATGAGCTTCAACCGTTTAGTGGCATATGAGAAATTCCCTAAGCCCCCGGACCTGTCGATTTTGGTCAAAAATGAAAATTTCAAAAGTGCCCCAATTTCTGCTTTGAACTTTAGGTACTATCCCAAAATGTATCACTAAGGTGACAAGTTGATTTCGGATCATCATTTTTGAACAGGAGCTTCAACCGTTTAGTGGCATATGAGAAATACCCTAAGCCCCGGACCTGTCGATTTTGGTCAAAAATAAAAATTTCAAAAGTGCCCCAATTTCTGCTTTAATCTTTAGGTGCTATCCCAAAATGTATCACTAAGGTGACAGAAGTTGATTTTGGAGCATAATTTTTGAACAGGAGCTTCAACCGTTTAGTGGCATATGAGAAATTCCCTAAGCCCCGGACCTGTCGATTTTGGTCAAAAATGGAAATTTCAAAAGTGCTCCAATTTCTGCTTTAAACTTTAGGTACTATCCCAAAATGTATCACTAAGGTGACAGAAGTTGATTTCGGAGCATCATTTTTGAACAGGAGCTTTAACCGTTTAGTGGCATATGAGAAATTCCCTAAGCCCCGGACCTGTCGATTTTGGTCAAAAATGAAAATGTCAAAAGTGCCCCAATTTCTGCTTTAAACTTTAGGTACTATCCCAAAATGTATCACTAAGGTGACAGAAGTTGATTTCGGAGCATAATTTTTGAACAGGAGCTTCAACCGTTTAGTAGCTTCAACCGTTTTGTGGCATATGAGAAATTCTCTAAGCCCCGGACCTGTTGATTTTGGTCAAAAATGAAAATTTCAAAAGTGCCCCAATTTCTGCTTTAAACTTTAGGTACTATACCAAAATGTATCACTAAGGTGACAGAAGTTGATTTCGGAGCATCATTTTTGAACAGGAGCTTCAACCGTTTTGTGGCATATGAGAAATTCCCTAAGCCCCGGACCTGTCGATTTTGGTCAAAAATGAAAATTTCAAAAGTGCCCCAATTTCTGCTTTAAACTTTAGGTACTATCCCAAAATCTATCACTAAGGTGACAGAAGTTGATTTCGGATCATCATTTTTGAACAGGAGCTTCAACCGTTTAGTGGCATATGAGAAATTCCCTAAGCCCCGGACCTGTCGATTTTGGTCAAAAATGAAAATTTCAAAAGTGCCACAATTTTTGCTTTAAACTTTAGGTGCTATCCCAAAATGTATCACTAAGGTGACAGAAGTTGATTTCGGAGTATCATTTTTGAACAGGAGCTTCAACCGTTTAGTCGCATATGAGAAATTCCCTAAGCCCCGGACCTGTCGATTTTGGTCAAAAATGAAAATTTCAAAAGTGCCACAATTTCTGCTTTAAACTTTAGGTGCTATCCCAAAATGTATCACTAAGGTGACAGAAGTTGATTTCGGATCATCATTTTTGAACAGGAGCTTCAACCGTTTAGTGGCATATGAGAAATTCCCTAAGCCCCGGACCTGTCGATTTTGGTCAAAAATGAAAATGTCAAAAGTGCCCCAATTTCTGCTTTAAACTTTAGGTACTATCCCAAAATGTATCACTAAGGTGACAGAAGTTGATTTCGGAGCATGATTTTTGAACAGGAGCTTCAACTGTTTAGTAACTTCAACCGTTTTGTGGCATATGAGAAATTCCCTAAGCCCCGGACCTGTCGATTTTGGTCAAAAATGAAAATGTCAAAAGTGCCCCAATTTCTGCTTTAAACTTTAGGTACTATCCCAAAATGTATCACTAAGGTGACAGAAGTTGATTTCGGATTCTCATTTTTGAACATGAGCTTCAACCGTTTAGTGGCATATGAGAAATTCCCTAAGCCCCCGGACCTGTCGATTTTGGTCAAAAATGAAAATTTCAAAAGTGCCCCAATTTCTGCTTTGAACTTTAGGTACTATCCCAAAATGTATCACTAAGGTGACAAGTTGATTTCGGATCATCATTTTTGAACAGGAGCTTCAACCGTTTAGTGGCATATGAGAAATACCCTAAGCCCCGGACCTGTCGATTTTGGTCAAAAATAAAAATTTCAAAAGTGCCCCAATTTCTGCTTTAATCTTTAGGTGCTATCCCAAAATGTATCACTAAGGTGACAGAAGTTGATTTTGGAGCATAATTTTTGAACAGGAGCTTCAACCGTTTAGTGGCATATGAGAAATTCCCTAAGCCCCCGGACCTGTCGATTTTGGTCAAAAATGGAAATTTCAAAAGTGCTCCAATTTCTGCTTTAAACTTTAGGTACTATCCCAAAATCTATCACTAAGGTGACAGAAGTTGATTTCGGATCATCATTTTTGAACAGGAGCTTCAACCGTTTAGTGGCATATGAGAAATTCCCTAAACCCCGGACCTGTCGATTTTGGTCAAAAATGAAAATTTCAAAAGTGCCACAATTTTTGCTTTAAACTTTAGGTGCTATCCCAAAATGTATCACTAAGGTGACAGAAGTTGATTTCGGAGTATCATTTTTGAACAGGAGCTTCAACCGTTTAGTCGCATATGAGAAATTCCCTAAGCCCCGGACCTGTCGATTTTGGTCAAAAATGAAAATTTCAAAAGTGCCCCAATTTCTGCTTTAAACTTTAGGTACTATCCCAAAATGTATCACTAAGGTGACAGAAGTTGATTTCGGAGTATCATTTTTGAACAGGAGCTTCAACCGTTTAGTCGCATATGAGAAATTCCCTAAGCCCCGGACCTGTCGATTTTGGACAAAAATGAAAATTTCAAAAGTGCCCCAATTTCTGCTTTAAACTTTAGGTACTATCCCAAAATGTATCACTAAGGTGACAGAAGTTGATTTCGGAGCATCATTTTTGAACAGGAGCTTCAACCGTTTTGTGGCA
Source organism: Pseudophryne corroboree (assembly GCF_028390025.1). Lineage (NCBI taxonomy): Eukaryota > Metazoa > Chordata > Amphibia > Anura > Myobatrachidae > Pseudophryne > Pseudophryne corroboree. The sequence continues at coordinate 133,078 of NW_026970111.1, forward strand.
TATGAGAAATTCCCTAAGCCCCGGACCTGTCGATTTTGGTCAAAAATGAAAATGTCAAAAGTGCCCCAATTTCTGCTTTAAACTTTAGGTACTATCCCAAAATGTATCACTAAGGTGACAGAAGTAGATTTCGGAGCATGATTTTTGAACAGGAGCTTCAACCGTTTAGTAGCTTCAACCGTTTTGTGGCATATGAGAAATTCCCTAAGCCCCGGACCTGTCGATTTTGGTCAAAAATAAAAATTTCAAAAGTGCCCCAATTTCTGCTTTAAACTTTAGGTACTATCCCAAAATGTATCACTAAGGTGACAGAAGGTGATTTTGGAGCATAATTTTTGAACAGGAGCTTCAACCGTTTTGTGGCATATGAGAAATTCCCTAAGCCCCGGACCTGTCGATTTTGGTCAAAAATGAAAATGTCAAAAGTGCCCCAATTTCTGCTTTAAACTTTAGGTACTATCCCAAAATGTATCACTAAGGTGACAGAAGTAGATTTCGGAGCATGATTTTTGAACAGGAGCTTCAACCGTTTAGTAGCTTCAACCGTTTTGTGGCATATGAGAAATTCCCTAAGCCCCGGACCTGTCGATTTTGGTCAAAAATAAAAATTTCAAAAGTGCCCCAATTTCTGCTTTAAACTTTAGGTACTATCCCAAAATGTATCACTAAGGTGACAGAAGGTGATTTTGGAGCATAATTTTTGAACAGGAGCTTCAACCGTTTAGTGGCATATGAGAAATTCCCTAAGCCCCGGACCTGTCGATTTTGGTCAAAAATGGAAATTTCAAAAGTGCTCCAATTTCTGCTTTAAACTTTAGGTACTATCCCAAAATGTATCACTAAGGTGACAGAAGTTGATTTCGGAGCATCATTTTTGAACAGGAGCTTCAACCGTTTTGTGGCATATGAGAAATTCCCTAAGCCCCGGACTTGTCGATTTTGGTCAAAAATGAAAATGTCAAAAGTGCCCCAATTTCTGCTTTAAACTTTAGGTACTATCCCAAAATGTATCACTAAGGTGACAGAAGTTGATTTCGGATCATCATTTTTGAACAGGAGCTTCAACCATTTTGTGGCATATGAGAAATTCCCTAAGCCCCGGACCTGTCGATTTTGGTCAAAAATGGAAATTTCAAAAGTGCTCCAATTTCTGCTTTAAACTTTAGGTACTATCCCAAAATGTATCACTAAGGTGACAGAAGTTGATTTTGGAGCATCATTTTTGAACAGGAGCTTCAACCGTTTTGTGGCATAAGAGAAATTCCCTAAGCCCCGGACCTGTCGATTTTGGTCAAAAATGAAAATGTCAAAAGTGCCCCATTTTCTGCTTTAAACTTTAGGTACTATCCCAAAATGTATCACTAAGGTGACAGAAGTTGATTTCGGAGCATGATTTTTGAACAGGAGCTTCAACTGTTTAGTAACTTCAACCGTTTTGTGGCATATGAGAAATTCCCTAAGCCCCGGACCTGTCGATTTTGGTCAAAAATGAAAATGTCAAAAGTGCCCCAATTTCTGCTTTAAACTTTAGGTACTATCCCAAAATGTATCACTAAGGTGACAGAAGTTGATTTCGGAGCATCATTTTTGAACAGGAGCTTTAACCGTTTAGTGGCATATGAGAAATTCCCTAAGCCCCGGACCTGTCGATTTTGGTCAAAAATGGAAATTTCAAAAGTGCTCCAATTTCTGCTTTAAACTTTAGGTACTATCCCAAAATGTATCACTAAGGTGACAGAAGTTGATTTCGGAGCATCATTTTTGAACAGGAGCTTTAACCGTTTAGTGGCATATGAGAAATTCCCTAAGCCCCGGACCTGTCGATTTTGGTCAAAAATGAAAATGTCAAAAGTGCCCCAATTTCTGCTTTAAACTTTAGGTACTATCCCAAAATGTATCACTAAGGTGACAGAAGTTGATTTCGGAGCATAATTTTTGAACAGGAGCTTCAACCGTTTAGTAGCTTCAACCGTTTTGTGGCATATGAGAAATTCTCTAAGCCCCGGACCTGTTGATTTTGGTCAAAAATGAAAATTTCAAAAGTGCCCCAATTTCTGCTTTAAACTTTAGGTACTATCCCAAAATGTATCACTAAGGTGACAGAAGTTGATTTCGGAGCATCATTTTTGAACAGGAGCTTCAACCGTTTTGTGGCATATGAGAAATTCCCTAAGCCCCGGACCTGTCGATTTTGGTCAAAAATGAAAATTTCAAAAGTGCCCCAATTTCTGCTTTAAACTTTAGGTACTATCCCAAAATCTATCACTAAGGTGACAGAAGTTGATTTCGGATCATCATTTTTGAACAGGAGCTTCAACCGTTTAGTGGCATATGAGAAATTCCCTAAGCCCCGGACCTGTCGATTTTGGTCAAAAATGAAAATTTCATAAGTGCCACAATTTTTGCTTTAAACTTTAGGTGCTATCCCAAAATGTATCACTAAGGTGACAGAAGTTGATTTCGGAGTATCATTTTTGAACAGGAGCTTCAACCGTTTAGTCGCATATGAGAAATTCCCTAAGCCCCGATTTTGGTCAAAAATGAAAATTTCAAAAGTGCCACAATTTCTGCTTTAAACTTTAGGTGCTAGCCCAAAATGTATCACTAAGGTGACAGAAGTTGATTTCGGATCATCATTTTTGAACAGGAGCTTCAACCGTTTAGTAGCTTCAACCGTTTTGTGGCATATGAGAAATTCCCTAAGCCCCGGACCTGTCGATTTTGGTCAAAAATAAAAATTTCAAAAGTGCCCCAATTTCTGCTTTAAACTTTAGGTACTATCCCAAAATGTATCACTAAGGTGACAGAAGGTGATTTTGGAGCATAATTTTTGAACAGGAGCTTCAACCGTTTTGTGGCATATGAGAAATTCCCTAAGCCCCGGACCTGTCGATTTTGGTCAAAAATGAAAATGTCAAAAGTGCCCCAATTTCTGCTTTAAACTTTAGGTACTATCCCAAAATGTATCACTAAGGTGACAGAAGTAGATTTCGGAGCATGATTTTTGAACAGGAGCTTCAACCGTTTAGTAGCTTCAACCGTTTTGTGGCATATGAGAAATTCCCTAAGCCCCGGACCTGTCGATTTTGGTCAAAAATAAAAATTTCAAAAGTGCCCCAATTTCTGCTTTAAACTTTAGGTACTATCCCAAAATGTATCACTAAGGTGACAGAAGGTGATTTTGGAGCATAATTTTTGAACAGGAGCTTCAACCGTTTAGTGGCATATGAGAAATTCCCTAAGCCCCGGACCTGTCGATTTTGGTCAAAAATGGAAATTTCAAAAGTGCTCCAATTTCTGCTTTAAACTTTAGGTACTATCCCAAAATGTATCACTAAGGTGACAGAAGTTGATTTCGGAGCATCATTTTTGAACAGGAGCTTCAACCGTTTTGTGGCATATGAGAAATTCCCTAAGCCCCGGACTTGTCGATTTTGGTCAAAAATGAAAATGTCAAAAGTGCCCCAATTTCTGCTTTAAACTTTAGGTACTATCCCAAAATGTATCACTAAGGTGACAGAAGTTGATTTCGGATCATGATTTTTGAACAGGAGCTTCAACTGTTTAGTAACTTCAACCGTTTTGTGGCATATGAGAAATTCCCTAAGCCCCGGACCTGTCGATTTTGGTCAAAAATGAAAATGTCAAAAGTGCCCCAATTTCTGCTTTAAACTTTAGGTACTATCCCAAAATGTATCACTAAGGTGACAGAAGGTGATTTTGGAGCATAATTTTTGAACAGGAGCTTCAACCGTTTAGTGGCATATGAGAAATTCCCTAAGCCCCGGACCTGTCGATTTTGGTCAAAAATGGAAATTTCAAAAGTGCTCCAATTTCTGCTTTAAACTTTAGGTACTATCCCAAAATGTATCACTAAGGTGACAGAAGTTGATTTCGGAGCATCATTTTTGAACAGGAGCTTCAACCGTTTTGTGGCATATGAGAAATTCCCTAAGCCCCGGACTTGTCGATTTTGGTCAAAAATGAAAATGTCAAAAGTGCCCCAATTTCTGCTTTAAACTTTAGGTACTATCCCAAAATGTATCACTAAGGTGACAGAAGTTGATTTCGGATCATCATTTTTGAACAGGAGCTTCAACCATTTTGTGGCATATGAGAAATTCCCTAAGCCCCGGACCTGTCGATTTTGGTCAAAAATGGAAATTTCAAAAGTGCTCCAATTTCTGCTTTAAACTTTAGGTACTATCCCAAAATGTATCACTAAGGTGACAGAAGTTGATTTTGGAGCATCATTTTTGAACAGGAGCTTCAACCGTTTTGTGGCATAAGAGAAATTCCCTAAGCCCCGGACCTGTCGATTTTGGTCAAAAATGAAAATGTCAAAAGTGCCCCATTTTCTGCTTTAAACTTTAGGTACTATCCCAAAATGTATCACTAAGGTGACAGAAGTTGATTTCGGAGCATGATTTTTGAACAGGAGCTTCAACTGTTTAGTAACTTCAACCGTTTTGTGGCATATGAGAAATTCCCTAAGCCCCGGACCTGTCGATTTTGGTCAAAAATGAAAATGTCAAAAGTGCCCCAATTTCTGCTTTAAACTTTAGGTACTATCCCAAAATGTATCACTAAGGTGACAGAAGTTGATTTCGGAGCATCATTTTTGAACAGGAGCTTTAACCGTTTAGTGGCATATGAGAAATTCCCTAAGCCCCGGACCTGTCGATTTTGGTCAAAAATGGAAATTTCAAAAGTGCTCCAATTTCTGCTTTAAACTTTAGGTACTATCCCAAAATGTATCACTAAGGTGACAGAAGTTGATTTCGGAGCATCATTTTTGAACAGGAGCTTTAACCGTTTAGTGGCATATGAGAAATTCCCTAAGCCCCGGACCTGTCGATTTTGGTCAAAAATGAAAATGTCAAAAGTGCCCCAATTTCTGCTTTAAACTTTAGGTACTATCCCAAAATGTATCACTAAGGTGACAGAAGTTGATTTCGGAGCATAATTTTTGAACAGGAGCTTCAACCGTTTAGTAGCTTCAACCGTTTTGTGGCATATGAGAAATTCTCTAAGCCCCGGACCTGTTGATTTTGGTCAAAAATGAAAATTTCAAAAGTGCCCCAATTTCTGCTTTAAACTTTAGGTACTATCCCAAAATGTATCACTAAGGTGACAGAAGTTGATTTCGGAGCATCATTTTTGAACAGGAGCTTCAACCGTTTTGTGGCATATGAGAAATTCCCTAAGCCCCGGACCTGTCGATTTTGGTCAAAAATGAAAATTTCAAAAGTGCCCCAATTTCTGCTTTAAACTTTAGGTACTATCCCAAAATCTATCACTAAGGTGACAGAAGTTGATTTCGGATCATCATTTTTGAACAGGAGCTTCAACCGTTTAGTGGCATATGAGAAATTCCCTAAGCCCCGGACCTGTCGATTTTGGTCAAAAATGAAAATTTCATAAGTGCCACAATTTTTGCTTTAAACTTTAGGTGCTATCCCAAAATGTATCACTAAGGTGACAGAAGTTGATTTCGGAGTATCATTTTTGAACAGGAGCTTCAACCGTTTAGTCGCATATGAGAAATTCCCTAAGCCCCGATTTTGGTCAAAAATGAAAATTTCAAAAGTGCCACAATTTCTGCTTTAAACTTTAGGTGCTAGCCCAAAATGTATCACTAAGGTGACAGAAGTTGATTTCGGATCATCATTTTTGAACAGGAGCTTCAACCGTTTAGTAGCTTCAACCGTTTTGTGGCATATGAGAAATTCCCTAAGCCCCGGACCTGTCGATTTTGGTCAAAAATAAAAATTTCAAAAGTGCCCCAATTTCTGCTTTAAACTTTAGGTACTATCCCAAAATGTATCACTAAGGTGACAGAAGGTGATTTTGGAGCATAATTTTTGAACAGGAGCTTCAACCGTTTTGTGGCATATGAGAAATTCCCTAAGCCCCGGACCTGTCGATTTTGGTCAAAAATGAAAATGTCAAAAGTGCCCCAATTTCTGCTTTAAACTTTAGGTACTATCCCAAAATGTATCACTAAGGTGACAGAAGTAGATTTCGGAGCATGATTTTTGAACAGGAGCTTCAACCGTTTAGTAGCTTCAACCGTTTTGTGGCATATGAGAAATTCCCTAAGCCCCGGACCTGTCGATTTTGGTCAAAAATAAAAATTTCAAAAGTGCCCCAATTTCTGCTTTAAACTTTAGGTACTATCCCAAAATGTATCACTAAGGTGACAGAAGGTGATTTTGGAGCATAATTTTTGAACAGGAGCTTCAACCGTTTAGTGGCATATGAGAAATTCCCTAAGCCCCGGACCTGTCGATTTTGGTCAAAAATGGAAATTTCAAAAGTGCTCCAATTTCTGCTTTAAACTTTAGGTACTATCCCAAAATGTATCACTAAGGTGACAGAAGTTGATTTCGGAGCATCATTTTTGAACAGGAGCTTCAACCGTTTTGTGGCATATGAGAAATTCCCTAAGCCCCGGACTTGTCGATTTTGGTCAAAAATGAAAATGTCAAAAGTGCCCCAATTTCTGCTTTAAACTTTAGGTACTATCCCAAAATGTATCACTAAGGTGACAGAAGTTGATTTCGGATCATGATTTTTGAACAGGAGCTTCAACTGTTTAGTAACTTCAACCGTTTTGTGGCATATGAGAAATTCCCTAAGCCCCGGACCTGTCGATTTTGGTCAAAAATGAAAATGTCAAAAGTGCCCCAATTTCTGCTTTAAACTTTAGGTACTATCCCAAAATGTATCACTAAGGTGACAGAAGTTGATTTCGGATTCTCATTTTTGAACATGAGCTTCAACCGTTTAGTGGCATATGAGAAATTCCCTAAGCCCCGGACCTGTCGATTTTGGTCAAAAATGAAAATTTCAAAAGTGCCCCAATTTCTGCTTTGAACTTTAGGTACTATCCCAAAATGTATCACTAAGGTGACAAGTTGATTTCGGATCATCATTTTTGAACAGGAGCTTCAACCGTTTAGTGGCATATGAGAAATACCCTAAGCCCCGGACCTGTCGATTTTGGTCAAAAATAAAAATTTCAAAAGTGCCCCAATTTCTGCTTTAATCTTTAGGTGCTATCCCAAAATGTATCACTAAGGTGACAGAAGTTGATTTTGGAGCATAATTTTTGAACAGGAGCTTCAACCGTTTAGTGGCATATGAGAAATTCCCTAAGCCCCGGACCTGTCGATTTTGGTCAAAAATGGAAATTTCAAAAGTGCTCCAATTTCTGCTTTAAACTTTAGGTACTATCCCAAAATGTATCACTAAGGTGACAGAAGTTGATTTCGGAGCATCATTTTTGAACAGGAGCTTTAACCGTTTAGTGGCATATGAGAAATTCCCTAAGCCCCGGACCTGTCGATTTTGGTCAAAAATGAAAATGTCAAAAGTGCCCCAATTTCTGCTTTAAACTTTAGGTACTATCCCAAAATGTATCACTAAGGTGACAGAAGTTGATTTCGGAGCATAATTTTTGAACAGGAGCTTCAACCGTTTAGTAGCTTCAACCGTTTTGTGGCATATGAGAAATTCTCTAAGCCCCGGACCTGTTGATTTTGGTCAAAAATGAAAATTTCAAAAGTGCCCCAATTTCTGCTTTAAACTTTAGGTACTATCCCAAAATGTATCACTAAGGTGACAGAAGTTGATTTCGGAGCATCATTTTTGAACAGGAGCTTCAACCGTTTTGTGGCATATGAGAAATTCCCTAAGCCCCGGACCTGTCGATTTTGGTCAAAAATGAAAATTTCAAAAGTGCCCCAATTTCTGCTTTAAACTTTAGGTACTATCCCAAAATCTATCACTAAGGTGACAGAAGTTGATTTCGGATCATCATTTTTGAACAGGAGCTTCAACCGTTTAGTGGCATATGAGAAATTCCCTAAGCCCCGGACCTGTCGATTTTGGTCAAAAATGAAAATTTCATAAGTGCCACAATTTTTGCTTTAAACTTTAGGTGCTATCCCAAAATGTATCACTAAGGTGACAGAAGTTGATTTCGGAGTATCATTTTTGAACAGGAGCTTCAACCGTTTAGTCGCATATGAGAAATTCCCTAAGCCCCGATTTTGGTCAAAAATGAAAATTTCAAAAGTGCCACAATTTCTGCTTTAAACTTTAGGTGCTATCCCAAAATGTATCACTAAGGTGACAGAAGTTGATTTCGGATCATCATTTTTGAACAGGAGCTTCAACCGTTTAGTAGCTTCAACCGTTTTGTGGCATATGAGAAATTCCCTAAGCCCCGGACCTGTCGATTTTGGTCAAAAATAAAAATTTCAAAAGTGCCCCAATTTCTGCTTTAAACTTTAGGTACTATCCCAAAATGTATCACTAAGGTGACAGAAGGTGATTTTGGAGCATAATTTTTGAACAGGAGCTTCAACCGTTTAGTGGCATATGAGAAATTCCCTAAGCCCCGGACCTGTCGATTTTGGTCAAAAATGGAAATTTCAAAAGTGCTCCAATTTCTGCTTTAAACTTTAGGTACTATCCCAAAATGTATCACTAAGGTGACAGAAGTTGATTTCGGAGCATCATTTTTGAACAGGAGCTTCAACCGTTTTGTGGCATATGAGAAGTTCCCTAAGCCCCGGACTTGTCGATTTTGGTCAAAAATGAAAATGTCAAAAGTGCCCCAATTTCTGCTTTAAACTTTAGGTACTATCCCAAAATGTATCACTAAGGTGACAGAAGTTGATTTCGGAGCATCATTTTTGAACAGGAGCTTCAACCGTTTTGTGGCATATGAGAAATTCCCTAAGCCCCGGACTTGTCGATTTTGGTCAAAAATGAAAATGTCAAAAGTGCTCCAATTTCTGCTTTAAACTTTAGGTACTATCCCAAAATGTATCACTAAGGTGACAGAAGTTGATTTCGGAGCATGATTTTTGAACAGGAGCTTCAACTGTTTAGTAACTTCAACCGTTTTGTGGCATATGAGAAATTCCCTAAGCCCCGGACCTGTCGATTTTGGTCAAAAATGAAAATGTCAAAAGTGCCCCAATTTCTGCTTTAAACTTTAGGTACTATCCCAAAATGTATCACTAAGGTGACAGAAGTTGATTTCGGATTCTCATTTTTGAACATGAGCTTCAACCGTTTAGTGGCATATGAGAAATTCCCTAAGCCCCCGGACCTGTCGATTTTGGTCAAAAATGAAAATTTCAAAAGTGCCCCAATTTCTGCTTTGAACTTTAGGTACTATCCCAAAATGTATCACTAAGGTGACAAGTTGATTTCGGATCATCATTTTTGAACAGGAGCTTCAACCGTTTAGTGGCATATGAGAAATACCCTAAGCCCCGGACCTGTCGATTTTGGTCAAAAATAAAAATTTCAAAAGTGCTCCAATTTCTGCTTTAAACTTTAGGTACTATCCCAAAATGTATCACTAAGGTGACAGAAGTTGATTTCGGAGCATCATTTTTGAACAGGAGCTTTAACCGTTTAGTGGCATATGAGAAATTCCCTAAGCCCCGGACCTGTCGATTTTGGTCAAAAATGAAAATGTCAAAAGTGCCCCAATTTCTGCTTTAAACTTTAGGTACTATCCCAAAATGTATCACTAAGGTGACAGAAGTTGATTTCGGAGCATAATTTTTGAACAGGAGCTTCAACCGTTTAGTAGCTTCAACCGTTTTGTGGCATATGAGAAATTCTCTAAGCCCCGGACCTGTTGATTTTGGTCAAAAATGAAAATTTCAAAAGTGCCCCAATTTCTGCTTTAAACTTTAGGTACTATCCCAAAATGTATCACTAAGGTGACAGAAGTTGATTTCGGAGCATCATTTTTGAACAGGAGCTTCAACCGTTTTGTGGCATATGAGAAATTCCCTAAGCCCCGGACCTGTCGATTTTGGTCAAAAATGAAAATTTCAAAAGTGCCCCAATTTCTGCTTTAAACTTTAGGTACTATCCCAAAATCTATCACTAAGGTGACAGAAGTTGATTTCGGATCATCATTTTTGAACAGGAGCTTCAACCGTTTAGTGGCATATGAGAAATTCCCTAAGCCCCGGACCTGTCGATTTTGGTCAAAAATGAAAATTTCAAAAGTGCCACAATTTTTGCTTTAAACTTTAGGTGCTATCCCAAAATGTATCACTAAGGTGACAGAAGTTGATTTCGGAGTATCATTTTTGAACAGGAGCTTCAACCGTTTAGTCGCATATGAGAAATTCCCTAAGCCCCGGACCTGTCGATTTTGGTCAAAAATGAAAATTTCAAAAGTGCCACAATTTCTGCTTTAAACTTTAGGTGCTATCCCAAAATGTATCACTAAGGTGACAGAAGTTGATTTCGGATCATCATTTTTGAACAGGAGCTTCAACCGTTTAGTGGCATATGAGAAATTCCCTAAGCCCCGGACCTGTCGATTTTGGTCAAAAATGAAAATGTCAAAAGTGCCCCAATTTCTGCTTTAAACTTTAGGTACTATCCCAAAATGTATCACTAAGGTGACAGAAGTTGATTTCGGAGCATGATTTTTGAACAGGAGCTTCAACTGTTTAGTAACTTCAACCGTTTTGTGGCATATGAGAAATTCCCTAAGCCCCGGACCTGTCGATTTTGGTCAAAAATGAAAATGTCAAAAGTGCCCCAATTTCTGCTTTAAACTTTAGGTACTATCCCAAAATGTATCACTAAGGTGACAGAAGTTGATTTCGGATTCTCATTTTTGAACATGAGCTTCAACCGTTTAGTGGCATATGAGAAATTCCCTAAGCCCCGGACCTGTCGATTTTGGTCAAAAATGGAAATTTCAAAAGTGCTCCAATTTCTGCTTTAAACTTTAGGTACTATCCCAAAATGTATCACTAAGGTGACAGAAGTTGATTTCGGAGCATCATTTTTGAACAGGAGCTTTAACCGTTTAGTGGCATATGAGAAATTCCCTAAGCCCCGGACCTGTCGATTTTGGTCAAAAATGAAAATGTCAAAAGTGCCCCAATTTCTGCTTTAAACTTTAGGTACTATCCCAAAATGTATCACTAAGGTGACAGAAGTTGATTTCGGAGCATAATTTTTGAACAGGAGCTTCAACCGTTTAGTAGCTTCAACCGTTTTGTGGCATATGAGAAATTCTCTAAGCCCCGGACCTGTTGATTTTGGTCAAAAATGAAAATTTCAAAAGTGCCCCAATTTCTGCTTTAAACTTTAGGTACTATCCCAAAATGTATCACTAAGGTGACAGAAGTTGATTTCGGAGCATCATTTTTGAACAGGAGCTTCAACCGTTTTGTGGCATATGAGAAATTCCCTAAGCCCCGGACCTGTCGATTTTGGTCAAAAATGAAAATTTCAAAAGTGCCCCAATTTCTGCTTTAAACTTTAGGTACTATCCCAAAATCTATCACTAAGGTGACAGAAGTTGATTTCGGATCATCATTTTTGAACAGGAGCTTCAACCGTTTAGTGGCATATGAGAAATTCCCTAAGCCCCGGACCTGTCGATTTTGGTCAAAAATGAAAATTTCAAAAGTGCCACAATTTTTGCTTTAAACTTTAGGTGCTATCCCAAAATGTATCACTAAGGTGACAGAAGTTGATTTCGGAGTATCATTTTTGAACAGGAGCTTCAACCGTTTAGTCGCATATGAGAAATTCCCTAAGCCCCGGACCTGTCGATTTTGGTCAAAAATGAAAATTTCAAAAGTGCCACAATTTCTGCTTTAAACTTTAGGTGCTATCCCAAAATGTATCACTAAGGTGACAGAAGTTGATTTCGGATCATCATTTTTGAACAGGAGCTTCAACCGTTTAGTGGCATATGAGAAATTCCCTAAGCCCCGGACCTGTCGATTTTGGTCAAAAATGAAAATGTCAAAAGTGCCCCAATTTCTGCTTTAAACTTTAGGTACTATCCCAAAATGTATCACTAAGGTGACAGAAGTTGATTTCGGAGCATGATTTTTGAACAGGAGCTTCAACTGTTTAGTAACTTCAACCGTTTTGTGGCATATGAGAAATTCCCTAAGCCCCGGACCTGTCGATTTTGGTCAAAAATGAAAATGTCAAAAGTGCCCCAATTTCTGCTTTAAACTTTAGGTACTATCCCAAAATGTATCACTAAGGTGACAGAAGTTGATTTCGGATTCTCATTTTTGAACATGAGCTTCAACCGTTTAGTGGCATATGAGAAATTCCCTAAGCCCCCGGACCTGTCGATTTTGGTCAAAAATGAAAATTTCAAAAGTGCCCCAATTTCTGCTTTGAACTTTAGGTACTATCCCAAAATGTATCACTAAGGTGACAAGTTGATTTCGGATCATCATTTTTGAACAGGAGCTTCAACCGTTTAGTGGCATATGAGAAATACCCTAAGCCCCGGACCTGTCGATTTTGGTCAAAAATAAAAATTTCAAAAGTGCCCCAATTTCTGCTTTAATCTTTAGGTGCTATACCAAAATGTATCACTAAGGTGACAGAAGTTGAATTTGGAGCATAATTTTTGAACAGGAGCTTCAACCGTTTAGTGGCATATGAGAAATTCCCTAAGCCCCGGACCTGTCGATTTTGGTCAAAAATGGAAATTTCAAAAGTGCTCCAATTTCTGCTTTAAACTTTAGGTACTATCCCAAAATCTATCACTAAGGTGACAGAAGTTGATTTCGGATCATCATTTTTGAACAGGAGCTTCAACCGTTTAGTGGCATATGAGAAATTCCCTAAGCCCCGGACCTGTCGATTTTGGTCAAAAATGAAAATTTCAAAAGTGCCACAATTTTTGCTTTAAACTTTAGGTGCTATCCCAAAATATATCACTAAGGTGACAGAAGTTGATTTCGGAGTATCATTTTTGAACAGGAGCTTCAACCGTTTAGTCGCATATGAGAAATTCCCTAAGCCCCGGACCTGTCGATTTTGGTCAAAAATGAAAATTTCAAAAGTGCCCCAATTTCTGCTTTAAACTTTAGGTACTATCCCAAAATGTATCACTAAGGTGACAGAAGTTGATTTCGGAGTATCATTTTTGAACAGGAGCTTCAACCGTTTAGTAGCTTCAACCGTTTTGTGGCATATGAGAAATTCCCTAAGCCCCGAACCTGTCGATTTTGGTCAAAAATAAAAATTTCAAAAGTGCCCCAATTTCTGCTTTAAACTTTAGGTACTATCCCAAAATGTATCACTAAGGTGACAGAAGGTGATTTTGGAGCATAATTTTTGAACAGGAGCTTCAACCGTTTTGTGGCATATGAGAAATTCCCTAAGCCCCGGACCTGTCGATTTTGGTCAAAAATGAAAATGTCAAAAGTGCCCCAATTTCTGCTTTAAACTTTAGGTACTATCCCAAAATGTATCACTAAGGTGACAGAAGTAGATTTCGGAGCATGATTTTTGAACAGGAGCTTCAACCGTTTAGTAGCTTCAACCGTTTTGTGGCATATGAGAAATTCCCTAAGCCCCGGACCTGTCGATTTTGGTCAAAAATAAAAATTTCAAAAGTGCCCCAATTTCTGCTTTAAACTTTAGGTACTATCCCAAAATGTATCACTAAGGTGACAGAAGGTGATTTTGGAGCATAATTTTTGAACAGGAGCTTCAACCGTTTAGTGGCATATGAGAAATTCCCTAAGCCCCGGACCTGTCGATTTTGGTCAAAAATGGAAATTTCAAAAGTGCTCCAATTTCTGCTTTAAACTTTAGGTACTATCCCAAAATGTATCACTAAGGTGACAGAAGTTGATTTCGGAGCATCATTTTTGAACAGGAGCTTCAACCGTTTTGTGGCATATGAGAAATTCCCTAAGCCCCGGACTTGTCGATTTTGGTCAAAAATGAAAATGTCAAAAGTGCCCCAATTTCTGCTTTAAACTTTAGGTACTATCCCAAAATGTATCACTAAGGTGACAGAAGTTGATTTCGGATCATCATTTTTGAACAGGAGCTTCAACCATTTTGTGGCATATGAGAAATTCCCTAAGCCCCGGAACTGTCGATTTTGGTCAAAAATGGAAATTTCAAAAGTGCTCCAATTTCTGCTTTAAACTTTAGGTACTATCCCAAAATGTATCACTAAGGTGACAGAAGTTGATTTTGGAGCATCATTTTTGAACAGGAGCTTCAACCGTTTTGTGGCATAAGAGAAATTCCCTAAGCCCCGGACCTGTCGATTTTGGTCAAAAATGAAAATGTCAAAAGTGCCCCAATTTCTGCTTTAAACTTTAGGTACTATCCCAAAATGTATCACTAAGGTGACAGAAGTTGATTTCGGAGCATGATTTTTGAACAGGAGCTTCAACTGTTTAGTAACTTCAACCGTTTTGTGGCATATGAGAAATTCCCTAAGCCCCGGACCTTTCGATTTTGGTCAAAAATGAAAATGTCAAAAGTGCCCCAATTTCTGCTTTAAACTTTAGGTACTATCCCAAAATGTATCACTAAGGTGACAGAAGTTGATTTCGGATTCTCATTTTTGAACATGAGCTTCAACCGTTTAGTGGCATATGAGAAATTCCCTAAGCCCCGGACCTGTCGATTTTGGTCAAAAATGAAAATTTCAAAAGTGCCCCAATTTCTGCTTTGAACTTTAGGTACTATCCCAAAATGTATCACTAAGGTGACAAGTTGATTTCGGATCATCATTTTTGAACAGGAGCTTCAACCGTTTAGTGGCATATGAGAAATACCCTAAGCCCCGGACCTGTCGATTTTGGTCAAAAATAAAAATTTCAAAAGTGCCCCAATTTCTGCTTTAATCTTTAGGTGCTATCCCAAAATGTATCACTAAGGTGACAGAAGTTGATTTTGGAGCATAATTTTTGAACAGGAGCTTCAACCGTTTAGTGGCATATGAGAAATTCCCTAAGCCCCGGACCTGTCGATTTTGGTCAAAAATGAAAATTTCAAAAGTGCCACAATTTTTGCTTTAAACTTTAGGTGCTATCCCAAAATGTATCACTAAGGTGACAGAAGTTGATTTCGGAGTATCATTTTTGAACAGGAGCTTCAACCGTTTAGTCGCATATGAGAAATTCCCTAAGCCCCGGACCTGTCGATTTTGGTCAAAAATGAAAATTTCAAAAGTGCCCCAATTTCTGCTTTAAACTTTAGGTACTATCCCAAAATGTATCACTAAGGTGACAGAAGTTGATTTCGGAGTATCATTTTTGAACAGGAGCTTCAACCGTTTAGTAGCTTCAACCGTTTTGTGGCATATGAGAAATTCCCTAAGCCCCGGACCTGTCGATTTTGGTCAAAAATAAAAATTTCAAAAGTGCCCCAATTTCTGCTTTAAACTTTAGGTACTATCCCAAAATGTATCACTAAGGTGACAGAAGGTGAATTTGGAGCATAATTTTTGAACAGGAGCTTCAACCGTTTTGTGGCATATGAGAAATTCCCTAAGCCCCGGACCTGTCGATTTTGGTCAAAAATGAAAATGTCAAAAGTGCCCCAATTTCTGCTTTAAACTTTAGGTACTATCCCAAAATGTATCACTAAGGTGACAGAAGTAGATTTCGGAGCATGATTTTTGAACAGGAGCTTCAACCGTTTAGTAGCTTCAACCGTTTTGTGGCATATGAGAAATTCCCTAAGCCCCGGACCTGTCGATTTTGGTCAAAAATAAAAATTTCAAAAGTGCCCCAATTTCTGCTTTAAACTTTAGGTACTATCCCAAAATGTATCACTAAGGTGACAGAAGGTGATTTTGGAGCATAATTTTTGAACAGGAGCTTCAACCGTTTAGTGGCATATGAGAAATTCCCTAAGCCCCGGACCTGTCGATTTTGGTCAAAAATGGAAATTTCAAAAGTGCTCCAATTTCTGCTTTAAACTTTAGGTACTATCCCAAAATGTATCACTAAGGTGACAGAAGTTGATTTCGGAGCATCATTTTTGAACAGGAGCTTCAACCGTTTTGTGGCATATGAGAAATTCCCTAAGCCCCGGACTTGTCGATTTTGGTCAAAAATGAAAATGTCAAAAGTGCCCCAATTTCTGCTTTAAACTTTAGGTACTATCCCAAAATGTATCACTAAGGTGACAGAAGTTGATTTTGGAGCATCATTTTTGAACAGGAGCTTCAACCGTTTTGTGGCATAAGAGAAATTCCCTAAGCCCCGGACCTGTCGATTTTGGTCAAAAATGAAAATGTCAAAAGTGCCCCAATTTCTGCTTTAAACTTTAGGTACTATCCCAAAATGTATCACTAAGGTGACAGAAGTTGATTTCGGAGCATGATTTTTGAACAGGAGCTTCAACTGTTTAGTAACTTCAACCGTTTTGTGGCATATGAGAAATTCCCTAAGCCCCGGACCTTTCGATTTTGGTCAAAAATGAAAATGTCAAAAGTGCCCCAATTTCTGCTTTAAACTTTAGGTACTATCCCAAAATGTATCACTAAGGTGACAGAAGTTGATTTCGGATTCTCATTTTTGAACATGAGCTTCAACCGTTTAGTGGCATATGAGAAATTCCCTAAGCCCCGGACCTGTCGATTTTGGTCAAAAATGAAAATTTCAAAAGTGCCCCAATTTCTGCTTTGAACTTTAGGTACTATCCCAAAATGTATCACTAAGGTGACAAGTTGATTTCGGATCATCATTTTTGAACAGGAGCTTCAACCGTTTAGTGGCATATGAGAAATACCCTAAGCCCCGGACCTGTCGATTTTGGTCAAAAATAAAAATTTCAAAAGTGCCCCAATTTCTGCTTTAATCTTTAGGTGCTATCCCAAAATGTATCACTAAGGTGACAGAAGTTGATTTTGGAGCATAATTTTTGAACAGGAGCTTCAACCGTTTAGTGGCATATGAGAAATTCCCTAAGCCCCGGACCTGTCGATTTTGGTCAAAAATGGAAATTTCAAAAGTGCTCCAATTTCTGCTTTAAACTTTAGGTACTATCCCAAAATGTATCACTAAGGTGACAGAAGTTGATTTCGGAGCATCATTTTTGAACAGGAGCTTTAACCGTTTAGTGGCATATGAGAAATTCCCTAAGCCCCGGACCTGTCGATTTTGGTCAAAAATGAAAATGTCAAAAGTGCCCCAATTTCTGCTTTAAACTTTAGGTACTATCCCAAAATGTATCACTAAGGTGACAGAAGTTGATTTCGGAGCATAATTTTTGAACAGGAGCTTCAACCGTTTAGTAGCTTCAACCGTTTTGTGGCATATGAGAAATTCTCTAAGCCCCGGACCTGTTGATTTTGGTCAAAAATGAAAATTTCAAAAGTGCCCCAATTTCTGCTTTAAACTTTAGGTACTATCCCAAAATGTATCACTAAGGTGACAGAAGTTGATTTCGGAGCATCATTTTTGAACAGGAGCTTCAACCGTTTTGTGGCATATGAGAAATTCCCTAAGCCCCGGACCTGTCGATTTTGGTCAAAAATGAAAATTTCAAAAGTGCCCCAATTTCTGCTTTAAACTTTAGGTACTATCCCAAAATCTATCACTAAGGTAACAGAAGTTGATTTCGGATCATCATTTTTGAACAGGAGCTTCAACCGTTTAGTGGCATATGAGAAATTCCCTAAGCCCCGGACCTGTCGATTTTGGTCAAAAATGAAAATTTCATAAGTGCCACAATTTTTGCTTTAAACTTTAGGTGCTATCCCAAAATGTATCACTAAGGTGACAGAAGTTGATTTCGGAGTATCATTTTTGAACAGGAGCTTCAACCGTTTAGTCGCATATGAGAAATTCCCTAAGCCCCGGACCTGTCGATTTTGGTCAAAAATGAAAATTTCAAAAGTGCCACAATTTCTGCTTTAAACTTTAGGTGCTATCCCAAAATGTATCACTAAGGTGACAGAAGTTGATTTCGGATCATCATTTTTGAACAGGAGCTTCAACCGTTTAGTGGCATATGAGAAATTCCCTAAGCCCCGGACCTGTCGATTTTGGTCAAAAATGAAAATGTCAAAAGTGCCCCAATTTCTGCTTTAAACTTTAGGTACTATCCCAAAATGTATCACTAAGGTGACAGAAGTAGATTTCGGAGCATGATTTTTGAACAGGAGCTTCAACCGTTTAGTAGCTTCAACCGTTTTGTGGCATATGAGAAATTCCCTAAGCCCCGGACCTGTCGATTTTGGTCAAAAATAAAAATTTCAAAAGTGCCCCAATTTCTGCTTTAAACTTTAGGTACTATCCCAAAATGTATCACTAAGGTGACAGAAGGTGATTTTGGAGCATAATTTTTGAACAGGAGCTTCAACCGTTTTGTGGCATATGAGAAATTCCCTAAGCCCCGGACCTGTCGATTTTGGTCAAAAATGAAAATGTCAAAAGTGCCCCAATTTCTGCTTTAAACTTTAGGTACTATCCCAAAATGTATCACTAAGGTGACAGAAGTAGATTTCGGAGCATGATTTTTGAACAGGAGCTTCAACCGTTTAGTAGCTTCAACCGTTTTGTGGCATATGAGAAATTCCCTAAGCCCCGGACCTGTCGATTTTGGTCAAAAATAAAAATTTCAAAAGTGCCCCAATTTCTGCTTTAAACTTTAGGTACTATCCCAAAATGTATCACTAAGGTGACAGAAGGTGATTTTGGAGCATAATTTTTGAACAGGAGCTTCAACCGTTTAGTGGCATATGAGAAATTCCCTAAGCCCCGGACCTGTCGATTTTGGTCAAAAATGGAAATTTCAAAAGTGCTCCAATTTCTGCTTTAAACTTTAGGTACTATCCCAAAATGTATCACTAAGGTGACAGAAGTTGATTTCGGAGCATCATTTTTGAACAGGAGCTTCAACCGTTTTGTGGCATATGAGAAATTCCCTAAGCCCCGGACTTGTCGATTTTGGTCAAAAATGAAAATGTCAAAAGTGCCCCAATTTCTGCTTTAAACTTTAGGTACTATCCCAAAATGTATCACTAAGGTGACAGAAGTTGATTTCGGATCATCATTTTTGAACAGGAGCTTCAACTGTTTTGTGGCATATGAGAAATTCCCTAAGCCCCGGATCTGCCGATTTTGGTCAAAAATGAAAATTTCAAAAGTGCCCCAATTTCTGCTTTAAACTTTAGGTACTATCCCTAAATGTATCACTAAGGTGACAGAAGTTGATTTCGGAGCATGATTTTTGAACAGGAGCTTCAACCGTTTAGTAGCTTCAACCGTTTTGTGGCATATGAGAAATTCCCTAAGCCCCGGACCTGTCGATTTTGGTCAAAAATGAAAATGTCAAAAGTGCCCCAATTTCTGCTTTAAACTTTAGGTACTATCCCAAAATGTATCACTAAGGTGACAGAAGTTGATTTCGGATTCTCATTTTTGAACATGAGCTTCAACCGTTTAGTGGCATATGAGAAATTCCCTAAGCCCCGGACCTGTCGATTTTGGTCAAAAATAAAAATTTCAAAAGTGCCCCAATTTCTGCTTTAAACTTTAGGTACTATCCCAAAATGTATCACTAAGGTGACAGAAGTTGATTTCGGAGCATCATTTTTGAACAGGAGCTTCAACCGTTTAGTGGCATATGAGAAATTCCCTAAGCCCCGGAACTGTCGATTTTGGTCAAAAATGAAAATGTCAAAAGTGCCCCAATTTCTGCTTTGAACTTTAGGTACTATCCCAAAATAAATCACTAAGGTGACAGAAGTTGATTTCGGATCATCATTTTTGAACAGGAGCTTCAACCGTTTAGTGGCATATGAGAAATACCCTAAGCCCCGGACCTGTCGATTTTGGTCAAAAATAAAAATTTCAAAAGTGCCCCAATTTCTGCTTTAAACTTTAGGTGCTATCCCAAAATGTATCACTAAGGTGACAGAAGTTGATTTTGGAGCATAATTTTTGAACAGGAGCTTCAACCGTTTAGTGGCATATGAGAAATTCCCTAAGCCCCGGACCTGTCGATTTTGGTCAAAAATGGAAATTTCAAAAGTGCTTCAATTTCTGCTTTAAACTTTAGGTACTATCCCAAAATGTATCACTAAGGTGACAGAAGTTGATTTCGGAGCATCATTTTTGAACAGGAGCTTCAACCGTTTTGTGGCATATGAGAAATTCCCTAAGCCCCGGACCTGTCGATTTTGGTCAAAAATGAAAATGTCAAAAGTGCCCCAATTTCTGCTTTAATCTTTAGGTACTATCCCAAAATGTATCACTAAGGTGACAGAAGTTGATTTCGGATCATCATTTTTGAACAGGAGCTTCAACTGTTTTGTGGCATATGAGAAATTCCCTAAGCCCCGAACCTGTCGATTTTGGTCAAAAATGAAAATTTCAAAAGTGCCCCAATTTCTGCTTTAAACTTTAGGTACTATCCCAAAATGTATCACTAAGGTGACAGAAGTTGATTTCGGAGCATCATTTTTGAACAGGAGCTTCAACCGTTTAGTGGCATATGAGAAATTCCCTAAGCCCCGGACCTGTCGATTTTGGTCAAAAATGAAAATTTCAAAAGTGCCCCAATTTCTGCTTTGAACTTTAGGTACTATCCCAAAATAAATCACTAAGGTGACAGAAGTTGATTTCGGATCATCATTTTTGAACAGGAGCTTCAACCGTTTAGTGGCATATGAGAAATACCCTAAGCCCCAAACCTGTCGATTTTGGTCAAAAATAAAAATTTCAAAAGTGCCCCAATTTCTGCTTTAAACTTTAGGTGCTATCCCAAAATGTATCACTAAGGTGACAGAAGTTGATTTTGGAGCATAATTTTTGAACAGGAGCTTCAACCGTTTAGTGGCATATGAGAAATTCCCTAAGCCCCGGACCTGTCGATTTTGGTCAAAAATGGAAATTTCAAAAGTGCTCCAATTTCTGCTTTAAACTTTAGGTACTATCCCAAAATGTATCACTAAGGTGACAGAAGTTGATTTCGGAGCATCATTTTTGAACAGGAGCTTCAACCGTTTTGTGGCATATGAGAAATTCCCTAAGCCCCGGACCTGTCGATTTTGGTCAAAAATGAAAATTTCAAAAGTGCCCCAATTTCTGCTTTGAACTTTAGGTACTATCCCAAAATGTATCACTAAGGTGACAGAAGTTGATTTCGGATCATCATTTTTGAACAGGAGCTTCAACCGTTTAGTGGCATATGAGAAATACCCTAAGCCCCGGACCTGTCGATTTTGGTCAAAAATAAAAATTTCAAAAGTGCCCCAATTTCTGCTTTAAACTTTAGGTACTATCCCAAAATGTATCACTAAGGTGACAGAAGTTGATTTCGGAGCATCATTTTTGAACAGGAGCTTCAACCGTTTAGTGGCATATGAGAAATTCCCTAAGCCCCGGACCTGTCGATTTTGGTCAAAAATGAAAATGTCAAAAGTGCCCCAATTTCTGCTTTGAACTTTAGGTACTATCCGAAAATAAATCACTAAGGTGACAGAAGTTGATTTCGGATCATCATTTTTGAACAGGAGCTTCAACCGTTTAGTGGCATATGAGAAATACCCTAAGCCCCGGACCTGTCGATTTTGGTCAAAAATGAAAATGTCAAAAGTGCCCCAATTTCTGCTTTAAACTTTAGGTACTATCCCAAAATATATCACTAAGGTGACAGAAGTTGATTTCGGATCATCATTTTTGAACAGGAGCTTCAACTGTTTTGTGGCATATGAGAAATTCCCTAAGCCCCGAACCTGTCGATTTTGGTCAAAAATGAAAATTTCAAAAGTGCCCCAATTTCTGCTTTGAACTTTAGGTACTATCCCAAAATAAATCACTAAGGTGACAGAAGTTGATTTCGGATCATCATTTTTGGACAGGAGCTTCAACCGTTTAGTGGCATATGAGAAATACCCTAAGCCCCAAACCTGTCGATTTTGGTCAAAAATAAAAATTTCAAAAGTGCCCCAATTTCTGCTTTAAACTTTAGGTGCTATCCCAAAATGTATCACTAAGGTGACAGAAGTTGATTTTGGAGCATAATTTTTGAACAGGAGCTTCAACCGTTTAGTGGCATATGAGAAATTCCCTAAGCCCCGGACCTGTCGATTTTGGTCAAAAATGGAAATTTCAAAAGTGCTCCAATTTCTGCTTTAAACTTTAGGTACTATCCCAAAATGTATCACTAAGGTGACAGAAGTTGATTTCGGAGCATCATTTTTGAACAGGAGCTTCAACCGTTTTGTGGCATATGAGAAATTCCCTAAGCCCCGGACCTGTCGATTTTGGTCAAAAATGAAAATGTCAAAAGTGCCCCAATTTCTGCTTTAAACTTTAGGTACTATCCCAAAGTGTATCACTAAGGTGACAGAAGTTGATTTCGGATCATCATTTTTGAAAAGGAGCTTCAACCGTTTAGTGGCATATGAGAAATACCCTAAGCCCCGGACCTGTCGATTTTGGTCAAAAATGAAAATGTCAAAAGTGCCCCAATTTCTGCTTTAAACTTTAGGTACTATCCCAAAATGTATCACTAAGGTGACAGAAGTTGATTTCGGATCATCATTTTTGAACAGGAGCTTCAACTGTTTTGTGGCATATGAGAAATTCCCTAAGCCCCGAACCTGTCGATTTTGGTCAAAAATGAAAATTTCAAAAGTGCCCCAATTTCTGCTTTGAACTTTAGGTACTATCCCAAAATGTATCACTAAGGTGACAGAAGTTGATTTCGGATCATCATTTTTGAACAGGAGCTTCAACCGTTTAGTGGCATATGAGAAATACCCTAAGCCCCGGACCTGTCGATTTTGGTCAAAAATAAAAATTTCAAAAGTGCCCCAATTTCTGCTTTAAACTTTAGGTACTATCCCAAAATGTATCACTAAGGTGACAGAAGTTGATTTCGGAGCATCATTTTTGAACAGGAGCTTCAACCGTTTAGTGGCATATGAGAAATTCCCTAAGCCCCGGACCTGTCGATTTTGGTCAAAAATGAAAATTTCAAAAGTGCCCCAATTTCTGCTTTGAACTTTAGGTACTATCCCAAAATAAATCACTAAGGTGACAGAAGTTGATTTCGGATCATCATTTTTGAACAGGAGCTTCAACCGTTTAGTGGCATATGAGAAATACCCTAAGCCCCAAACCTGTCGATTTTGGTCAAAAATAAAAATTTCAAAAGTGCCCCAATTTCTGCTTTAAACTTTAGGTGCTATCCCAAAATGTATCACTAAGGTGACAGAAGTTGATTTTGGAGCATAATTTTTGAACAGGAGCTTCAACCGTTTAGTGGCATATGAGAAATTCCCTAAGCCCCGGACCTGTCGATTTTGGTCAAAAATGGAAATTTCAAAAGTGCTCCAATTTCTGCTTTAAACTTTAGGTACTATCCCAAAATGTATCACTAAGGTGACAGAAGTTGATTTCGGAGCATCATTTTTGAACAGGAGCTTCAACCGTTTTGTGGCATATGAGAAATTCCCTAAGCCCCGGACCTGTCGATTTTGGTCAAAAATGAAAATGTCAAAAGTGCCCCAATTTCTGCTTTAAACTTTAGGTACTATACCAAAGTGTATCACTAAGGTGACAGAAGTTGATTTCGGATCATCATTTTTGAACAGGAGCTTCAACTGTTTTGTGGCATATGAGAAATTCCCTAAGCCCCGGATCTGTCGATTTTGGTCAAAAATGAAAATTTCAAAAGTGCCCCAATTTCTGCTTTAAACTTTAGGTACTATCCCAAAATGTATCACTAAGGTGACAGAAGTTGATTTCGGAGCATGATTTTTGAACAGGAGCTTTAACCGTTTAGTGGCATATGAGAAATTCCCTAAGCCCCGGACCTGTCGATTTTGGTCAAAAATGAAAATGTCAAAAGTGCCCCAATTTCTGCTTTAAACTTTAGGTACTATCCCAAAATGTATCACTAAGGTGACAGAAGTTGATTTCGGAGCATGATTTTTGAACAGGAGCTTCAACCGTTTAGTAGCTTCAACCATTTTGTGGCATATGAGAAATTCCCTAAGCCCCGGACCTGTCGATTTTGGTCAAAAATGAAAATTTCAAAAGTGCCCCAATTTCTGCTTTGAACTTTAGGTACTATCCCAAAATGTATCACTAAGGTGACAGAAGTTGATTTCGGATCATCATTTTTGAACAGGAGCTTCAACCGTTTAGTGGCATATGAGAAATTCCCTAAGCCCCGGACCTGTCGATTTTGGTCAAAAATAAAAATTTCAAAAGTGCCCCAATTTCTGCTTTAAACTTTAGGTGCTTTCCCAAAATGTATCACTAAGGTGACAGAAGTTGATTTCGGATCATCATTTTTGAACAGGAGCTTCAACTGTTTTGTGGCATATGAGAAATTCCCTAAGCCCCGGACCTGTCGATTTTGGTCAAAAATGGAAATTTCAAAAGTGCTCCAATTTCTGCTTTAAACTTTAGGTACTATCCCAAAATGTATCACTAAGGTGACAGAAGTTGATTTCGGCGCATCATTTTTGAACAGGAGCTTCAACCGTTTTGTGGCATATGAGAAATTCCCTAAGCCCCGGACCTGTCGATTTTGGTCAAAAATGAAAATGTCAAAAGTGCCCCAATTTCTGCTTTAAACTTTAGGTACTATCCCAAAATGTATCACTAAGGTGACAGAAGTTGATTTCGGATCATCATTTTTGAACAGGAGCTTCAACTGTTTTGTGGCATATGAGAAATTCCCTAAGCCCCGGATCTGTCGATTTTGGTCAAAAATGAAAATTTCAAAAGTGCCCCAATTTCTGCTTTAAACTTTAGGTACTATCCCAAAATGTATCACTAAGGTGACAGAAGTTGATTTCGGAGCATGATTTTTTAACAGGAGCTTTAACCGTTTAGTGGCATATGAGAAATTCCCTAAGCCCCGGCCCTGTCGATTTTGGTCAAAAATGAAAATGTCAAAAGTGCCCCAATTTCTGCTTTAAACTTTAGGTACTATCCCAAAATGTATCACTAGGGTGACAGAAGTTGATTTCGGAGCATCATTTTTGAACAGGAGCTTCAACCATTTTGTGGCATATGAGAAATTCCCTAAGCCCCGGATCTGTCGATTTTGGTCAAAAATGGAAATTTCAAAAGTGCTCCAATTTCTGCTTTAAACTTTAGGTACTATCCCAAAATGTATCACTAAGGTGACAGAAGTTGATTTCGGATTCTCATTTTTGAACATGAGCTTCAACCGTTTAGTGGCATATGAGAAATTCCCTAAGCCCCGGACCTGTCGATTTTGGTCAAAAATGAAAATTTTAAAAGTGCCCCAATTTCTGCTTTGAACTTTAGGTACTATCCCAAAATGTATCACTAAGGTGACAGAAGTTGATTTCGGATCATCATTTTTGAACAGGAGCTTCAACCGTTTAGTGGCATATGAGAAATACCCTAAGCCCCGGACCTGTCGATTTTGGTCAAAAATAAAAATTTCAAAAGTGCCCCAATTTCTGCTTTAAACTTTAGGTACTATCCCAAAATGTATCACTAAGGTGACAGAAGTTGATTTCGGAGCATGATTTTTGAACAGGAGCTTCAACCGTTTAGTAGCTTCAACCGTTTTGTGGCATATGAGAAATTCCCTAAGCCCCGGACCTGTCGATTTTGGTCAAAAATGAAAATGTCAAAAGTGCCCCAATTTCTGCTTTAAACTTTAGGTACTATCCCAAAATGTATCACTAAGGTGACAGAAGTTGATTTCGGAGCATCATTTTTGAACAGGAGCTTCAACCATTTTGTGGCATATGAGAAATTCCCTAAGCCCCGGACCTGTCGATTTTGGTCAAAAATGAAAATTTTAAAAGTGCCCCAATTTCTGCTTTGAACTTTAGGTACTATCCCAAAATGTATCACTAAGGTGACAGAAGTTGATTTCGGATCATCATTTTTGAACAGGAGCTTCAACCGTTTAGTGGCATATGAGAAATACCCTAAGCCCCGGACCTGTCGATTTTGGTCAAAAATAAAAATTTCAAAAGTGCCCCAATTTCTGCTTTAAACTTTAGGTACTATCCCAAAATGTATCACTAAGGTGACAGAAGTTGATTTCGGAGCATGATTTTTGAACAGGAGCTTCAACCGTTTAGTAGCTTCAACCGTTTTGTGGCATATGAGAAATTCCCTAAGCCCCGGACCTGTCGATTTTGGTCAAAAATGAAAATGTCAAAAGTGCCCCAATTTCTGCTTTAAACTTTAGGTACTATCCCAAAATGTATCACTAAGGTGACAGAAGTTGATTTCGGATTCTCATTTTTGAACATGAGCTTCAACCGTTTAGTGGCATATGAGAAATTCCCTAAGCCCCGGACCTGTCGATTTTGGTCAAAAATGAAAATTTTAAAAGTGCCCCAATTTCTGCTTTGAACTTTAGGTACTATCCCAAAATGTATCACTAAGGTGACAGAAGTTGATTTCGGATCATCATTTTTGAACAGGAGCTTCAACCGTTTAGTAGCTTCAACCGTTTTGTGGCATATGAGAAATTCCCTAAGCCCCGGACCTGTCGATTTTGGTCAAAAATAAAAATTTCAAAAGTGCCCCAATTTCTGCTTTAAACTTTAGGTACTATCCCAAAATGTATCACTAAGGTGACAGAAGTTGATTTCGGATCATCATTTTTGAACAGGAGCTTCAACCGTTTAGTGGCATATGAGAAATACCCTAAGCCCCGGACCTGTCAATTTTGGTCAAAAATAAAAATTTCAAAGTGCCCCAATTTCTGCTTTAAACTTTAGGTACTATCACAAAATGTATCACTAAGGTGACAGAAGTTGATTTTGGAGCATCATTTTTGAACAGGTGCTTCAACCGTTTTGTGGCATATGAGAAATTCCCTAAGCCCCGGACCAGTCGGTTTTGGTCAAAAATGAAAATTTCAAAAGTGCCCCAATTTCTGCTTTAAACTTTAGGTTCTATCCCAAAATGTATCACTAAGGTGACAGAAGTTGATTTCGGAGCATAATTTTTGAACAGGAGCTTCAACCGTTTAGTAGCTTCAACTGTTTAGTGGCATATGAGAAATACCCTAAGTCCCGGACCAGTCGATTTTGGTCAAAAATGAAAATTTCAAAAGCGCTCCAATTTCTGCTTTAAACTTTAGGTACTATCCCAAAATGTATCACTAAGTTGACAGAAGTTGATTTCGGAGCATCATTTTTGAACAGGAGCTTCAACTGTTTTGTGGCATATGAGAAATTCCCTAAGCCCCGGACCTGTCGATTTTGGTCAAAAATGAAAATTTCAAAAGTGCCCCAATTTCTGCTTTAAACTTTAGGTAATATCCCAAAATGTATCACTAAGGTGACAGAAGTTGATTTTGGAGCATAATTTTTGAACAGGAGCTTCAACCGTTTAGTGGCATATGAGAAATTCCCTAAGCCCCGGACCTGTCGATTTTGGTCAAAAATGAAAATGTCAAAAGTGCCCCAATTTCTGCTTTAAACTTTAGGTACTATCCCAAAATGTATCACTAAGGTGACAGAAGTTGATTTCGGAGCATCATTTTTGAACAGGAGCTTCAACCGTTTTGTGGCATATGAGAAATTCCCTAAGCCCCGGACCTGTCGATTTTGGTCAAAAATGAAAATGTCAAAAGTGCCCCAATTTCTGCTTTAAACTTTAGGTACTATCCCAAAATGTATCACTAAGGTGACAGAAGTTGATTTCGGATCATCATTTTTGAACAGGAGCTTCAACTATTTTGTGGCATATGAGAAATTCCCTAAGCCCCGGACCTGTCGATTTTGGTCAAAAATGGAAATTTCAAAAGTGCTCCAATTTCTGCTTTAAACTTTAGGTACTATCCCAAAATGTATCACTAAGGTGACAGAAGTTGATTTCGGAGCATCATTTTTGAACAGGAGCTTCAACCGTTTTGTGGCATATGAGAAATACCCTAAGCCCCGGACCTGTCGATTTTGGTCAAAAATAAAAATTTCAAAAGTGCCCCAATTTCTGCTTTAAACTTTAGGTGCTATCCCAAAATGTATCACTAAGGTGACAGAAGTTGATTTTGGAGCATAATTTTTGAACAGGAGCTTCAACCGTTTAGTGGCATATGAGAAATTCCCTAAGCCCCGGACCTGTCGATTTTGGTCAAAAATGGAAATTTCAAAAGTGCTTCAATTTCTGCTTTAAACTTTAGGTACTATCACAAAATGTATCACTAAGGTGACAGAAGTTGATTTCGGAGCATCATTTTTGAACAGGAGCTTCAACCGTTTTGTGGCATATGAGAAATTCCCTAAGCCCCGGACCAGTCGGTTTTGGTCAAAAATGAAAATTTCAAAAGTGCCCCAATTTCTGCTTTAAACTTTAGGTAATATACCAAAATGTATCACTAAGGTGACAGAAGTTGATTTCGGAGCATAATTTTTGAACAGGAGCTTCAACCGTTTAGTAGCTTCAACTGTTTAGTGGCATATGAGAAATACCCTAAGTCCCGGACCAGTCGATTTTGGTCAAAAATGAAAATTTCTAAAGTGCTCCAATTTCTGCTTTAAACTTTAGGTACTATCCCAAAATGTATCACTAAGTTGACAGAAGTTGATTTCGGAGCATCATTTTTGAACAGGAGCTTCAACTGTTTTGTGGCATATGAGAAATTCCCTAAGCCCCGGACCTGTCGATTTTGGTCAAAAATGAAAATTTCAAAAGTGCCCCAATTTCTGCTTTAAACTTTAGGTAATATACCAAAATGTATCACTAAGGTGACAGAAGTTGATTTCGGATTCTCATTTTTGAACATGAGCTTCAACCGTTTAGTGGCATATGAGAAATTCCCTAAGCCCCCGGACCTGTCGATTTTGGTCAAAAATGAAAATTTCAAAAGTGCCCCAATTTCTGCTTTGAACTTTAGGTACTATCCCAAAATGTATCACTAAGGTGACAGAAGTTGATTTCGGATCATCATTTTTGAACAGGAGCTTCAACCGTTTAGTGGCATATGAGAAATACCCTAAGCCCCACACCTGTCGATTTTGGTCAAAAATGGAAATTTCAAAAGTGCTCCAATTTCTGCTTTAAACTTTAGGTACTATCCCAAAATGTATCACTAAGGTGACAGAAGTTGATTTCGGATTCTCATTTTTGAACATGAGCTTCAACCGTTTAGTGGCATATGAGAAATTCCCTAAGCCCCGGACCTGTCGATTTTGGTCAAAAATAAAAATTTCAAAAGTGCCCCAATTTCTGCTTTAAACTTTAGGTGCTATCCCAAAATGTATCACTAAGGTGACAGAAGTTGATTTTGGAGCATAATTTTTGAACAGGAGCTTCAACCGTTTAGTGGCATATGAGAAATTCCCTAAGCCCCGGACCTGTCGATTTTGGTCAAAAATGGAAATTTCAAAAGTGCTTCAATTTCTGCTTTAAACTTTAGGTACTATCCCAAAATGTATCACTAGGGTGACAGAAGTTGATTTCGGAGCATCATTTTTGAACAGGAGCTTCAACCATTTTGTGGCATATGAGAAATTCCCTAAGCCCCGGACCTGTCGATTTTGGTCAAAAATGGAAATTTCAAAAGTGCTCCAATTTCTGCTTTAAACTTTAGGTACTATCCCAAAATGTATCACTAAGGTGACAGAAGTTGATTTCGGATCATCATTTTTGAACAGGAGCTTCAACTGTTTTGTGGCATATGAGAAATTCCCTAAGCCCCGGACCTGTCGATTTTGGTCAAAAATGGAAATTTCAAAAGTGCTCCAATTTCTGCTTTAAACTTTAGGTACTATCCCAAAATGTATCACTAAGGTGACAGAAGTTGATTTCGGAGCATCATTTTTGAACAGGAGCTTCAACCGTTTTGTGGCATATGAGAAATTCCCTAAGCCCCGGACCTGTCGATTTTGGTCAAAAATGAAAATGTCAAAAGTGCCCCAATTTCTGCTTTAAACTTTAGGTACTATCCCAAAATGTATCACTAAGGTGACAGAAGTTGATTTCGGATCATCATTTTTGAACAGGAGCTTCAACTGTTTTGTGGCATATGAGAAATTCCCTAAGCCCCGGATCTGTCGATTTTGGTCAAAAATGAAAATTTCAAAAGTGCCCCAATTTCTGCTTTAAACTTTAGGTACTATCCCAAAATGTATCACTAAGGTGACAGAAGTTGATTTCGGAGCATGATTTTTTAACAGGAGCTTTAACCGTTTAGTGGCATATGAGAAATTCCCTAAGCCCCGGACCTGTCGATTTTGGTCAAAAATGAAAATGTCAAAAGTGCCCCAATTTCTGCTTTAAACTTTAGGTACTATCCCAAAATGTATCACTAAGGTGACAGAAGTTGATTTCGGAGCATGATTTATGAACAGGAGCTTCAACCGTTTAGTAGCTTCAACCGTTTTGTGGCATATGAGAAATTCCCTAAGCCCCGGACCTGTCGATTTTGGTCAAAAATGGAAATTTCAAAAGTGCTTCAATTTCTGCTTTAAACTTTAGGTACTATCCCAAAATGTATCACTAGGGTGACAGAAGTTGATTTCGGAGCATCATTTTTGAACAGGAGCTTCAACCATTTTGTGGCATATGAGAAATTCCCTAAGCCCCGGACCTGTCGATTTTGGTCAAAAATGGAAATTTCAAAAGTGCTCCAATTTCAGCTTTAAACTTTAGGTACTATCCCAAAATGTATCACTAAGGTGACAGAAGTTGATTTCGGATTCTCATTTTTGAACATGAGCTTCAACCGTTTAGTGGCATATGAGAAATTCCCTAAGCCCCGGACCTGTCGATTTTGGTCAAAAATGAAAATTTTAAAAGTGCCCCAATTTCTGCTTTGAACTTTAGGTACTATCCCAAAATGTATCACTAAGGTGACAGAAGTTGATTTCGGATCATCATTTTTGAACAGGAGCTTAACCGTTTAGTGGCATATGAGAAATACCCAAAGCCCCGGACCTGTCGATTTTGGTCAAAAATAAAAATTTCAAAAGTGCCCCAATTTCTGCTTTAAACTTTAGGTACTATCCCAAAATGTATCACTAAGGTGACAGAAGTTGATTTCGGAGCATGATTTTTGAACAGGAGCTTCAACCGTTTAGTAGCTTCAACCGTTTTGTGGCATATGAGAAATTCCCTAAGCCCCGGACCTGTCGATTTTGGTCAAAAATGAAAATGTCAAAAGTGCCCCAATTTCTGCTTTAAACTTTAGGTACTATCCCAAAATGTATCACTAAGGTGACAGAAGTTGATTTCGGAGCATCATTTTTGAACAGGAGCTTCAACCGTTTAGTAGCTTCAACCGTTTTGTCGCATATGAGAAATTCCCTAAGCCCCGGACCTGTCGATTTTGGTCAAAAATGAAAATGTCAAAAGTGCCCCAATTTCTGCTTTAAACTTTAGGTACTATCCCAAAATGTATCACTAAGGTGACAGAAGTTGATTTCGGATTCTCATTTTTGAACATGAGCTTCAACCGTTTAGTGGCATATGAGAAATTCCCTAAGCCCCGGACCTGTCGATTTTGGTCAAAAATGAAAATTTTAAAAGTGCCCCAATTTCTGCTTTGAACTTTAGGTACTATCCCAAAATGTATCACTAAGGTGACAGAAGTTGATTTCGGATCATCATTTTTGAACAGGAGCTTCAACCGTTTAGTAGCTTCAACCGTTTTGTGGCATATGAGAAATTCCCTAAGCCCCGGACCTGTCGATTTTGGTCAAAAATAAAAATTTCAAAAGTGCCCCAATTTCTGCTTTAAACTTTAGGTACTATCCCAAAATGTATCACTAAGGTGACAGAAGTTGATTTCGGATCATCATTTTTGAACAGGAGCTTCAACCGTTTAGTGGCATATGAGAAATACCCTAAGCCCCGGACCTGTAAATTTTGGTCAAAAATAAAAATTTCAAAAGTGCCCCAATTTCTGCTTTAAACTTTAGGTACTATCACAAAATGTATCACTAAGGTGACAGAAGTTGATTTTGGAGCATCATTTTTGAACAGGTGCTTCAACCGTTTTGTGGCATATGAGAAATTCCCTAAGCCCCGGACCAGTCGGTTTTGGTCAAAAATGAAAATTTCAAAAGTGCCCCAATTTCTGCTTTAAACTTTAGGTTCTATCCCAAAATGTATCACTAAGGTGACAGAAGTTGATTTCGGAGCATAATTTTTGAACAGGAGCTTCAACCGTTTAGTAGCTTCAACTGTTTAGTGGCATATGAGAAATACCCTAAGTCCCGGACCAGTCGATTTTGGTCAAAAATGAAAATTTCAAAAGTGCCCCAATTTCTGCTTTAAACTTTAGGTTCTATCCCAAAATGTATCACTAAGGTGACAGAAGTTGATTTCGGAGCATAATTTTTGAACAGGAGCTTCAACCGTTTAGTAGCTTCAACTGTTTAGTGGCATATGAGAAATTCCCTAAGCCCCGGACCTGTCGATTTTGGTCAAAAATGAAAATGTCAAAAGTGCCCCAATTTCTGCTTTAAACTTTAGGTACTATCCCAAAATGTATCACTAAGGTGACAGAAGTTGATTTCGGAGCATCATTTTTGAACAGGAGCTTCAACCGTTTTGTGGCATATGAGAAATTCCCTAAGCCCCGGACCTGTCGATTTTGGTCAAAAATGAAAATGTCAAAAGTGCCCCAATTTCTGCTTTAAACTTTAGGTACTATCCCAAAATGTATCACTAAGGTGACAGAAGTTGATTTCGGATCATCATTTTTGAACAGGAGCTTCAACTATTTTGTGGCATATGAGAAATTCCCTAAGCCCCGGACCTGTCGATTTTGGTCAAAAATGGAAATTTCAAAAGTGCTCCAATTTCTGCTTTAAACTTTAGGTACTATCCCAAAATGTATCACTAAGGTGACAGAAGTTGATTTCGGAGCATCATTTTTGAACAGGAGCTTCAACCGTTTTGTGGCATATGAGAAATACCCTAAGCCCCGGACCTGTCGATTTTGGTCAAAAATAAAAATTTCAAAAGTGCCCCAATTTCTGCTTTAAACTTTAGGTGCTATCCCAAAATGTATCACTAAGGTGACAGAAGTTGATTTCGGATCATCATTTTTGAACAGGAGCTTCAACCGTTTAGTGGCATATGAGAAATTCCCTAAGCCCCGGACCTGTCGATTTTGGTCAAAAATGGAAATTTCAAAAGTGCTTCAATTTCTGCTTTAAACTTTAGGTACTATCACAAAATGTATCACTAAGGTGACAGAAGTTGATTTCGGAGCATCATTTTTGAACAGGAGCTTCAACCGTTTTGTGGCATATGAGAAATTCCCTAAGCCCCGGACCAGTCGGTTTTGGTCAAAAATGAAAATTTCAAAAGTGCCCCAATTTCTGCTTTAAACTTTAGGTAATATACCAAAATGTATCACTAAGGTGACAGAAGTTGATTTCGGAGCATAATTTTTGAACAGGAGCTTCAACCGTTTAGTAGCTTCAACTGTTTAGTGGCATATGAGAAATACCCTAAGTCCCGGACCAGTCGATTTTGGTCAAAAATGAAAATTTCTAAAGTGCTCCAATTTCTGCTTTAAACTTTAGGTACTATCCCAAAATGTATCACTAAGTTGACAGAAGTTGATTTCGGAGCATCATTTTTGAACAGGAGCTTCAACTGTTTTGTGGCATATGAGAAATTCCCTAAGCCCCGGACCTGTCGATTGTGGTCAAAAATGAAAATTTCAAAAGTGCCCCAATTTCTGCTTTAATCTTTAGGTGCTATCCCAAAATGTATCACTAAGGTGACAGAAGTTGATTTCGGATCATCATTTTTGAACAGGAGCTTCAACCGTTTAGTGGCATATGAGAAATACCCTAAGCCCCCGGACCTGTCGATTTTGGTCAAAAATGAAAATTTCAAAAGTGCCCCAATTTCTGCTTTGAACTTTAGGTACTATCCCAAAATGTATCACTAAGGTGACAGAAGTTGATTTCGGATCATCATTTTTGAACAGGAGCTTCAACCGTTTAGTGGCATATGAGAAATACCCTAAGCCCCACACCTGTCGATTTTGGTCAAAAATAAAAATTTCAAAAGTGCCCCAATTTCTGCTTTAATCTTTAGGTGCTATCCCAAAATGTATCACTAAGGTGACAGAAGTTGATTTTGGAGCATAATTTTTGAACAGGAGCTTCAACCGTTTAGTGGCATATGAGAAATTCCCTAAGCCCCGGACCTGTCGATTTTGGTCAAAAATGGAAATTTCAAAAGTGCTCCAATTTCTGCTTTAAACTTTAGGTACTATCCCAAAATGTATCACTAAGGTGACAGAAGTTGATTTCGGATTCTCATTTTTGAACATGAGCTTCAACCGTTTAGTGGCATATGAGAAATTCCCTAAGCCCCGGACCTGTCGATTTTGGTCAAAAATAAAAATTTCAAAAGTGCCCCAATTTCTGCTTTAAACTTTAGGTGCTATCCCAAAATGTATCACTAAGGTGACAGAAGTTGATTTTGGAGCATAATTTTTGAACAGGAGCTTCAACCGTTTAGTGGCATATGAGAAATTCCCTAAGCCCCGGACCTGTCGATTTTGGTCAAAAATGGAAATTTCAAAAGTGCTTCAATTTCTGCTTTAAACTTTAGGTACTATCCCAAAATGTATCACTAGGGTGACAGAAGTTGATTTCGGAGCATCATTTTTGAACAGGAGCTTCAACCATTTTGTGGCATATGAGAAATTCCCTAAGCCCCGGACCTGTCGATTTTGGTCAAAAATGGAAATTTCAAAAGTGCTCCAATTTCTGCTTTAAACTTTAGGTACTATCCCAAAATGTATCACTAAGGTGACAGAAGTTGATTTCGGATCATCATTTTTGAACAGGAGCTTCAACTGTTTTGTGGCATATGAGAAATTCCCTAAGCCCCGGATCTGTCGATTTTGGTCAAAAATGAAAATTTCAAAAGTGCCCCAATTTCTGCTTTAAACTTTAGGTACTATCCCAAAATGTATCACTAAGGTGACAGAAGTTGATTTCGGAGCATGATTTTTTAACAGGAGCTTTAACCGTTTAGTGGCATATGAGAAATTCCCTAAGCCCCGGACCTGTCGATTTTGGTCAAAAATGAAAATGTCAAAAGTGCCCCAATTTCTGCTTTAAACTTTAGGTACTATCCAAAAATGTATCACTAAGGTGACAGAAGTTGATTTCGGAGCATGATTTATGAACAGGAGCTTCAACCGTTTAGTAGCTTCAACCGTTTTGTGGCATATGAGAAATTCCCTAAGCCCCGGACCTGTCGATTTTGGTCAAAAATGGAAATTTCAAAAGTGCTTCAATTTCTGCTTTAAACTTTAGGTACTATCCCAAAATGTATCACTAGGGTGACAGAAGTTGATTTCGGAGCATCATTTTTGAACAGGAGCTTCAACCATTTTGTGGCATATGAGAAATTCCCTAAGCCCCGGACCTGTCGATTTTGGTCAAAAATGGAAATTTCAAAAGTGCTCCAATTTCTGCTTTAAACTTTAGGTACTATCCCAAAATGTATCACTAAGGTGACAGAAGTTGATTTCGGATTCTCATTTTTGAACATGAGCTTCAACCGTTTAGTGGCATATGAGAAATTCCCTAAGCCCCGGACCTGTCGATTTTGGTCAAAAATGAAAATTTTAAAAGTGCCCCAATTTCTGCTTTGAACTTTAGGTACTATCCCAAAATGTATCACTAAGGTGACAGAAGTTGATTTCGGATCATCATTTTTGAACAGGAGCTTAACCGTTTAGTGGCATATGAGAAATACCCTAAGCCCCGGACCTGTCGATTTTGGTCAAAAATAAAAATTTCAAAAGTGCCCCAATTTCTGCTTTAAACTTTAGGTACTATCCCAAAATGTATCACTAAGGTGACAGAAGTTGATTTCGGAGCATGATTTTTGAACAGGAGCTTCAACCGTTTAGTAGCTTCAACCGTTTTGTGGCATATGAGAAATTCCCTAAGCCCCGGACCTGTCGATTTTGGTCAAAAATGAAAATGTCAAAAGTGCCCCAATTTCTGCTTTAAACTTTAGGTACTATCCCAAAATGTATCACTAAGGTGACAGAAGTTGATTTCGGAGCATCATTTTTGAACAGGAGCTTCAACCATTTTGTGGCATATGAGAAATTCCCTAAGCCCCGGACCTGTCGATTTTGGTCAAAAATGAAAATTTTAAAAGTGCCCCAATTTCTGCTTTGAACTTTAGGTACTATCCCAAAATGTATCACTAAGGTGACAGAAGTTGATTTCGGATCATCATTTTTGAACAGGAGCTTCAACCGTTTAGTGGCATATGAGAAATACCCTAAGCCCCGGCCCTGTCGATTTTGGTCAAAAATAAAAATTTCAAAAGTGCCCCAATTTCTGCTTTAAACTTTAGGTACTATCCCAAAATGTATCACTAAGGTGACAGAAGTTGATTTCGGAGCATGATTTTTGAACAGGAGCTTCAACCGTTTAGTAGCTTCAACCGTTTTGTGGCATATGAGAAATTCCCTAAGCCCCGGACCTGTCGATTTTGGTCAAAAATGAAAATGTCAAAAGTGCCCCAATTTCTGCTTTAAACTTTAGGTACTATCCCAAAATGTATCACTAAGGTGACAGAAGTTGATTTCGGATTCTCATTTTTGAACATGAGCTTCAACCGTTTAGTGGCATATGAGAAATCCCCTAAGCCCCGGACCTGTCGATTTTGGTCAAAAATGAAATTTTTAAAAGTGCCCCAATTTCTGCTTTGAACTTTAGGTACTATCCCAAAATGTATCACTAAGGTGACAGAAGTTGATTTCGGATCATCATTTTTGAACAGGAGCTTCAACCGTTTAGTAGCTTCAAACGTTTTGTGGCATATGAGAAATTCCCTAAGCCCCGGACCTGTCGATTTTGGTCAAAAATAAAAATTTCAAAAGTGCCCCAATTTCTGCTTTAAACTTTAGGTACTATCCCAAAATGTATCACTAAGGTGACAGAAGTTGATTTCGGATCATCATTTTTGAACAGGAGCTTCAACCGTTTAGTGGCATATGAGAAATACCCTAAGCCCCGGACCTGTCAATTTTGGTCAAAAATAAAAATTTCAAAAGTGCCCCAATTTCTGCTTTAAACTTTAGGTACTATCACAAAATGTATCACTAAGGTGACAGAAGTTGATTTTGGAGCATCATTTTTGAACAGGTGCTTCAACCGTTTTGTGGCATATGAGAAATTCCCTAAGCCCCGGACCAGTCGGTTTTGGTCAAAAATGAAAATTTCAAAAGTGCCCCAATTTCTGCTTTAAACTTTAGGTTCTATCCCAAAATGTATCACTAAGGTGACAGAAGTTGATTTCGGATCATCATTTTTGAACAGGAGCTTCAACCGTTTAGTGGCATATGAGAAATTCCTTAAGCCCCGGACCTGTCGATTTTGGTCAAAAATGAAAATGTCAAAAGTGCCCCAATTTCTGCTTTGAACTTTAGGTACTATCCCAAAATAAATCACTAAGGTGACAGAAGTTGATTTCGGATCATCATTTTTGAACAGGAGCTTCAACCGTTTAGTGGCATATGAGAAATACCCTAAGCCCCGGACCTGTCGATTTTGGTCAAAAATAAAAATTTCAAAAGTGCCCCAATTTCTGCTTTAAACTTTAGGTGCTATCCCAAAATGTATCACTAAGGTGACAGAAGTTGATTTTGGAGCATAATTTTTGAACAGGAGCTTCAACCGTTTAGTGGCATATGAGAAATTCCCTAAGCCCCGGACCTGTCGATTTTGGTCAAAAATGGAAATTTCAAAAGTGCTTCAATTTCTGCTTTAAACTTTAGGTACTATCCCAAAATGTATCACTAAGGTGACAGAAGTTGATTTCGGAGCATCATTTTTGAACAGGAGCTTCAACCGTTTTGTGGCATATGAGAAATTCCCTAAGCCCCGGACCTGTCGATTTTGGTCAAAAATGAAAATGTCAAAAGTGCCCCAATTTCTGCTTTAAACTTTAGGTACTATCCCAAAATGTATCACTAAGGTGACAGAAGTTGATTTCGGATCATCATTTTTGAACAGGAGCTTCAACTGTTTTGTGGCATATGAGAAATTCCCTAAGCCCCGAACCTGTCGATTTTGGTCAAAAATGAAAATTTCAAAAGTGCCCCAATTTCTGCTTTGAACTTTAGGTACTATCCCAAAATGTATCACTAAGGTGACAGAAGTTGATTTCGGATCATCATTTTTGAACAGGAGCTTCAACCGTTTAGTGGCATATGAGAAATTCTCTAAGCCCCGGACCTGTCGATTTTGGTCAAAAATGAAAATTTCAAAAGTGCC
Source organism: Pseudophryne corroboree (assembly GCF_028390025.1). NCBI lineage: Eukaryota > Metazoa > Chordata > Amphibia > Anura > Myobatrachidae > Pseudophryne > Pseudophryne corroboree. Next base: position 171,125 of record NW_026970111.1, read on the forward strand.
CCAATTTCTGCTTTGAACTTTAGGTACTATCCCAAAATAAATCACTAAGGTGGCAGAAGTTGATTTCGGATCATCATTTTTGGACAGGAGCTTCAACCGTTTAGTGGCATATGAGAAATACCCTAAGCCCCAAACCTGTCGATTTTGGTCAAAAATAAAAATTTCAAAAGTGCCCCAATTTCTGCTTTAAACTTTAGGTGCTATCCCAAAATGTATCACTAAGGTGACAGAAGTTGATTTTGGAGCATAATTTTTGAACAGGAGCTTCAACCGTTTAGTGGCATATGAGAAATTCCCTAAGCCCCGGACCTGTCGATTTTGGTCAAAAATGGAAATGTCAAAAGTGCCCCAATTTCTGCTTTAAACTTTAGGTACTATCCCAAAGTGTATCACTAAGGTGACAGAAGTTGATTTCGGATCATCATTTTTGAAAAGGAGCTTCAACCGTTTAGTGGCATATAAGAAATACCCTAAGCCCCGGACCTGTCGATTTTGGTCAAAAATGAAAATGTCAAAAGTGCCCCAATTTCTGCTTTAAACTTTAGGTACTATCCCAAAATGTATCACTAAGGTGACAGAAGTTGATTTCGGATCATCATTTTTGAACAGGAGCTTCAACTGTTTTGTGGCATATGAGAAATTCCCTAAGCCCCGAACCTGTCGATTTTGGTCAAAAATGAAAATTTCAAAAGTGCCCCAATTTCTGCTTTGAACTTTAGGTACTATCCCAAAATGTATCACTAAGGTGACAGAAGTTGATTTCGGATCATCATTTTTGAACAGGAGCTTCAACCGTTTAGTGGCATATGAGAAATACCCTAAGCCCCGGACCTGTCGATTTTGGTCAAAAATAAAAATTTCAAAAGTGCCCCAATTTCTGCTTTAAACTTTAGGTACTATCCCAAAATGTATCACTAAGGTGACAGAAGTTGATTTCGGAGCATCATTTTTGAACAGGAGCTTCAACCGTTTAGTGGCTTCAAACGTTTTGTGGCATATGAGAAATTCCCTAAGCCCCGGACCTGTCGATTTTGGTCAAAAATAAAAATTTCAAAAGTGCCCCAATTTCTGCTTTAAACTTTAGGTACTATCCCAAAATGTATCACTAAGGTGACAGAAGTTGATTTCGGATCATCATTTTTGAACAGGAGCTTCAACCGTTTAGTGGCATATGAGAAATACCCTAAGCCCCGGACCTGTCGATTTTGGTCAAAAATAAAAATTTCAAAAGTGCCCCAATTTCTGCTTTAAACTTTAGGTACTATCACAAAATGTATCACTAAGGTGACAGAAGTTGATTTTGGAGCATCATTTTTGAACAGGTGCTTCAACCGTTTTGTGGCATATGAGAAATTCCCTAAGCCCCGGACCAGTCGGTTTTGGTCAAAAATGAAAATTTCAAAAGTGCCCCAATTTCTGCTTTAAACTTTAGGTTCTATCCCAAAATGTATCACTAAGGTGACAGAAGTTGATTTCGGATCATCATTTTTGAACAGGAGCTTCAACCGTTTAGTGGCATATGAGAAATTCCCTAAGCCCCGGGCCTGTCGATTTTGGTCAAAAATGAAAATGTCAAAAGTGCCCCAATTTCTGCTTTGAACTTTAGGTACTATCCCAAAATAAATCACTAAGGTGACAGAAGTTGATTTCGGATCATCATTTTTGAACAGGAGCTTCAACCGTTTAGTGGCATATGAGAAATACCCTAAGCCCCGGACCTGTCGATTTTGGTCAAAAATAAAAATTTCAAAAGTGCCCCAATTTCTGCTTTAAACTTTAGGTACTATCCCAAAATGTATCACTAAGGTGACAGAAGTTGATTTCGGATCATCATTTTTGAACTGGAGCTTCAACTGTTTTGTGGCATATGAGAAATTCCCTAAGCCCCGAACCTGTCGATTTTGGTCAAAAATGAAAATTTCAAAAGTGCCCCAATTTCTGCTTTGAACTTTAGGTACTATCCCAAAATGTATCACTAAGGTGACAGAAGTTGATTTCGGATCATCATTTTTGAACAGGAGCTTCAACCGTTTAGTGGCATATGAGAAATACCCTAAGCCCCGGACCTGTCGATTTTGGTCAAAAATAAAAATTTCAAAAGTGCCCCAATTTCTGCTTTAAACTTTAGGTACTATCCCAAAATGTATCACTAAGGTGACAGAAGTTGATTTCGGAGCATCATTTTTGAACAGGAGCTTCAACCGTTTAGTGGCATATGAGAAATTCTCTAAGCCCCGGACCTGTCGATTTTGGTCAAAAATGAAAATTTCAAAAGTGCCCCAATTTCTGCTTTGAACTTTAGGTACTATCCCAAAATAAATCACTAAGGTGACAGAAGTTGATTTCGGATCATCATTTTTGGACAGGAGCTTCAACCGTTTAGTGGCATATGAGAAATACCCTAAGCCCCAAACCTGTCGATTTTGGTCAAAAATAAAAATTTCAAAAGTGCCCCAATTTCTGCTTTAAACTTTAGGTGCTATCCCAAAATGTATCACTAAGGTGACAGAAGTTGATTTTGGAGCATAATTTTTGAACAGGAGCTTCAACCGTTTAGTGGCATATGAGAAATTCCCTAAGCCCCGGACCTGTCGATTTTGGTCAAAAATGGAAATGTCAAAAGTGCCCCAATTTCTGCTTTAAACTTTAGGTACTATCCCAAAGTGTATCACTAAGGTGACAGAAGTTGATTTCGGATCATCATTTTTGAAAAGGAGCTTCAACCGTTTAGTGGCATATGAGAAATACCCTAAGCCCCGGACCTGTCGATTTTGGTCAAAAATGAAAATGTCAAAAGTGCCCCAATTTCTGCTTTAAACTTTAGGTACTATCCCAAAATGTATCACTAAGGTGACAGAAGTTGATTTCGGATCATCATTTTTGAACAGGAGCTTCAACTGTTTTGTGGCATATGAGAAATTCCCTAAGCCCCGAACCTGTCGATTTTGGTCAAAAATGAAAATTTCAAAAGTGCCCCAATTTCTGCTTTGAACTTTAGGTACTATCCCAAAATGTATCACTAAGGTGACAGAAGTTGATTTCGGATCATCATTTTTGAACAGGAGCTTCAACCGTTTAGTGGCATATGAGAAATACCCTAAGCCCCGGACCTGTCGATTTTGGTCAAAAATAAAAATTTCAAAAGTGCCCCAATTTCTGCTTTAAACTTTAGGTACTATCCCAAAATGTATCACTAAGGTGACAGAAGTTGATTTCGGAGCATCATTTTTGAACAGGAGCTTCAACCGTTTAGTGGCATATGAGAAATTCCCTAAGCCCCGGACCTGTCGATTTTGGTCAAAAATGAAAATTTCAAAAGTGCCCCAATTTCTGCTTTGAACTTTAGGTACTATCCCAAAATAAATCACTAAGGTGACAGAAGTTGATTTCGGATCATCATTTTTGAACAGGAGCTTCAACTGTTTTGTGGCATATGAGAAATTCCCTAAGCCCCGGATCTGTCGATTTTGGTCAAAAATGAAAATTTCAAAAGTGCCCCAATTTCTGCTTTAAACTTTAGGTACTATCCCAAAATGTATCACTAAGGTGACAGAAGTTGATTTCGGAGCATGATTTTTGAACAGGAGCTTTAACCGTTTAGTGGCATATGAGAAATTCCCTAAGCCCCGGACCTGTCGATTTTGGTCAAAAATGAAAATGTCAAAAGTGCCCCAATTTCTGCTTTAAACTTTAGGTACTATCCCAAAATGTATCACTAAGGTGACAGAAGTTGATTTCGGAGCATGATTTTTGAACAGGAGCTTCAACCGTTTAGTAGCTTCAACCGTTTTGTGGCATATGAGAAATTCCCTAAGCCCCGGACCTGTCGATTTTGGTCAAAAATAAAAATGTCAAAAGTGCCCCAATTTCTGCTTTAAACTTTAGGTACTATCCCAAAATGTATCACTAAGGTGACAGAAGTTGATTTCGGATCATCATTTTTGAACAGGAGCTTCAACTGTTTTGTGGCATATGAGAAATTCCCTAAGCCCCGGATCTGTCGATTTTGGTCAAAAATGAAAATTTCAAAAGTGCCCCAATTTCTGCTTTAAACTTTAGGTACTATCCCAAAATGTATCACTAAGGTGACAGAAGTTGATTTCGGAGCATGATTTTTTAACAGGAGCTTTAACCGTTTAGTGGCATATGAGAAATTCCCTAAGCCCCGGACCTGTCGATTTTGGTCAAAAATGAAAATGTCAAAAGTGCCCCAATTTCTGCTTTAAACTTTAGGTACTATCCCAAAATGTATCACTAAGGTGACAGAAGTTGATTTCGGAGCATGATTTATGAACAGGAGCTTCAACCGTAAGGTAGCTTCAACCGTTTTGTGGCATATGAGAAATTCCCTAAGCCCCGGACCTGTCGATTTTGGTCAAAAATGGAAATTTCAAAAGTGCTTCAATTTCTGCTTTAAACTTTAGGTACTATCCCAAAATGTATCACTAGGGTGACAGAAGTTGATTTCGGAGCATCATTTTTGAACAGGAGCTTCAACCATTTTGTGGCATATGAGAAATTCCCTAAGCCCCGGACCTGTCGATTTTGGTCAAAAATGGAAATTTCAAAAGTGCTCCAATTTCTGCTTTAAACTTTAGGTACTATCCCAAAATGTATCACTAAGGTGACAGAAGTTGATTTCGGATCATCATTTTTGAACAGGAGCTTCAACCGTTTAGTGGCATATGAGAAATTCCCTAAGCCCCGGACCTGTCGATTTTGGTCAAAAATGAAAATGTCAAAAGTGCCCCAATTTCTGCTTTAAACTTTAGGTACTATCCCAAAATGTATCACTAAGGTGACAGAAGTTGATTTCGGAGCATGATTTTTGAACAGGAGCTTCAACCGTTTAGTAGCTTCAACCGTTTTGTGGCATATGAGAAATTCCCTAAGCCCCGGACCTGTCGATTTTGGTCAAAAATGAAAATGTCAAAAGTGCCCCAATTTCTGCTTTAAACTTTAGGTACTATCCCAAAATGTATCACTAAGGTGACAGAAGTTGATTTCGGATTCTCATTTTTGAACATGAGCTTCAACCGTTTAGTGGCATATGAGAAATTCCCTAAGCCCCGGACCTGTCGATTTTGGTCAAAAATGAAAATTTTAAAAGTGCCCCAATTTCTGCTTTGAACTTTATTTACTATCCCAAAATGTATCACTAAGGTGACAGAAGTTGATTTCGGATCATCATTTTTGAACAGGAGCTTCAACCGTTTAGTAGCTTCAACCGTTTTGTGGCATATGAGAAATTCCCTAAGCCCCGGACCTGTCGATTTTGGTCAAAAATAAAAATTTCAAAAGTGCCCCAATTTCTGCTTTAAACTTTAGGTACTATCCCAAAATGTATCACTAAGGTGACAGAAGTTGATTTCGGATCATCATTTTTGAACAGGAGCTTCAACCGTTTAGTGGCATATGAGAAATACCCTAAGCCCCGGACCTGTCAATTTTGGTCAAAAATAAAAATTTCAAAAGTGCCCCAATTTCTGCTTTAAACTTTAGGTACTATCACAAAATGTATCACTAAGGTGACAGAAGTTGATTTTGGAGCATCATTTTTGAACAGGTGCTTCAACCGTTTTGTGGCATATGAGAAATTCCCTAAGCCCCGGACCAGTCGGTTTTGGTCAAAAATGAAAATTTCAAAAGTGCCCCAATTTCTGCTTTAAACTTTAGGTTCTATCCCAAAATGTATCACTAAGGTGACAGAAGTTGATTTCGGAGCATAATTTTTGAACAGGAGCTTCAACCGTTTAGTAGCTTCAACTGTTTAGTGGCATATGAGAAATACCCTAAGTCCCGGACCAGTCGATTTTGGTCAAAAATGAAAATTTCAAAAGCGCTCCAATTTCTGCTTTAAACTTTAGGTACTATCCCAAAATGTATCACTAAGTTGACAGAAGTTGATTTCGGAGCATCATTTTTGAACAGGAGCTTCAACTGTTTTGTGGCATATGAGAAATTCCCTAAGCCCCGGACCTGTCGATTTTGGTCAAAAATGAAAATTTCAAAAGTGCCCCAATTTCTGCTTTAAACTTTAGGTAATATCCCAAAATGTATCACTAAGGTGACAGAAGTTGATTTTGGAGCATAATTTTTGAACAGGAGCTTCAACCGTTTAGTGGCATATGAGAAATTCCCTAAGCCCCGGACCTGTCGATTTTGGTCAAAAATGAAAATGTCAAAAGTGCCCCAATTTCTGCTTTAAACTTTAGGTACTATCCCAAAATGTATCACTAAGGTGACAGAAGTTGATTTCGGAGCATCATTTTTGAACAGGAGCTTCAACCGTTTTGTGGCATATGAGAAATTCCCTAAGCCCCGGACCTGTCGATTTTGGTCAAAAATGAAAATGTCAAAAGTGCCCCAATTTCTGCTTTAAACTTTAGGTACTATCCCAAAATGTATCACTAAGGTGACAGAAGTTGATTTCGGATCATCATTTTTGAACAGGAGCTTCAACTATTTTGTGGCATATGAGAAATTCCCTAAGCCCCGGACCTGTCGATTTTGGTCAAAAATGGAAATTTCAAAAGTGCTCCAATTTCTGCTTTAAACTTTAGGTACTATCCCAAAATGTATCACTAAGGTGACAGAAGTTGATTTCGGAGCATCATTTTTGAACAGGAGCTTCAACCGTTTAGTAGCTTCAACCGTTTTGTCGCATATGAGAAATTCCCTAAGCCCCGGACCTGTCGATTTTGGTCAAAAATGAAAATGTCAAAAGTGCCCCAATTTCTGCTTTAAACTTTAGGTACTATCCCAAAATGTATCACTAAGGTGACAGAAGTTGATTTCGGATTCTCATTTTTGAACATGAGCTTCAACCGTTTAGTGGCATATGAGAAATTCCCTAAGCCCCGGACCTGTCGATTTTGGTCAAAAATGAAAATTTTAAAAGTGCCCCAATTTCTGCTTTGAACTTTAGGTACTATCCCAAAATGTATCACTAAGGTGACAGAAGTTGATTTCGGATCATCATTTTTGAACAGGAGCTTCAACCGTTTAGTAGCTTCAACCGTTTTGTGGCATATGAGAAATTCCCTAAGCCCCGGACCTGTCGATTTTGGTCAAAAATGAAAATGTCAAAAGTGCCCCAATTTCTGCTTTAAACTTTAGGTACTATACCAAAGTGTATCACTAAGGTGACAGAAGTTGATTTCGGATCATCATTTTTGAACAGGAGCTTCAACTGTTTTGTGGCATATGAGAAATTCCCTAAGCCCCGGATCTGTCGATTTTGGTCAAAAATGAAAATTTCAAAAGTGCCCCAATTTCTGCTTTAAACTTTAGGTACTATCCCAAAATGTATCACTAAGGTGACAGAAGTTGATTTCGGAGCATGATTTTTGAACAGGAGCTTTAACCGTTTAGTGGCATATGAGAAATTCCCTAAGCCCCGGACCTGTCGATTTTGGTCAAAAATGAAAATGTCAAAAGTGCCCCAATTTCTGCTTTAAACTTTAGGTACTATCCCAAAATGTATCACTAAGGTGACAGAAGTTGATTTCGGAGCATGATTTTTGAACAGGAGCTTCAACCGTTTAGTAGCTTCAACCGTTTTGTGGCATATGAGAAATTCCCTAAGCCCCGGACCTGTCGATTTTGGTCAAAAATAAAAATTTCAAAAGTGCCCCAATTTCTGCTTTAAACTTTAGGTGCTATCCCAAAATGTATCACTAAGGTGACAGAAGTTGATTTCGGATCATCATTTTTGAACAGGAGCTTCAACTGTTTTGTGGCATATGAGAAATTCCCTAAGCCCCGGACCTGTCGATTTTGGTCAAAAATGGAAATTTCAAAAGTGCTCCAATTTCTGCTTTAAACTTTAGGTACTATCCCAAAATGTATCACTAAGGTGACAGAAGTTGATTTCGGAGCATCATTTTTGAACAGGAGCTTCAACCGTTTTGTGGCATATGAGAAATTCCCTAAGCCCCGGACCTGTCGATTTTGGTCAAAAATGAAAATGTCAAAAGTGCCCCAATTTCTGCTTTAAACTTTAGGTACTATCCCAAAATGTATCACTAAGGTGACAGAAGTTGATTTCGGATCATCATTTTTGAACAGGAGCTTCAACTGTTTTGTGGCATATGAGAAATTCCCTAAGCCCCGGATCTGTCGATTTTGGTCAAAAATGAAAATTTCAAAAGTGCCCCAATTTCTGCTTTAAACTTTAGGTACTATCCCAAAATGTATCACTAAGGTGACAGAAGTTGATTTCGGATCATCATTTTTGAACAGGAGCTTCAACCGTTTAGTGGCATATGAGAAATTCCCTAAGCCCCGGACCTGTCGATTTTGGTCAAAAATGAAAATTTTAAAAGTGCCCCAATTTCTGCTTTGAACTTTAGGTACTATCCCAAAATGTATCACTAAGGTGACAGAAGTTGATTTCGGATCATCATTTTTGAACAGGAGCTTCAACCGTTTAGTAGCTTCAACCGTTTTGTGGCATATGAGAAATTCCCTAAGCCCCGGACCTGTCGATTTTGGTCAAAAATGAAAATGTCAAAAGTGCCCCAATTTCTGCTTTAAACTTTAGGTACTATACCAAAGTGTATCACTAAGGTGACAGAAGTTGATTTCGGATCATCATTTTTGAACAGGAGCTTCAACTGTTTTGTGGCATATGAGAAATTCCCTAAGCCCCGGATCTGTCGATTTTGGTCAAAAATGAAAATTTCAAAAGTGCCCCAATTTCTGCTTTAAACTTTAGGTACTATCCCAAAATGTATCACTAAGGTGACAGAAGTTGATTTCGGAGCATGATTTTTGAACAGGAGCTTTAACCGTTTAGTGGCATATGAGAAATTCCCTAAGCCCCGGACCTGTCGATTTTGGTCAAAAATGAAAATGTCAAAAGTGCCCCAATTTCTGCTTTAAACTTTAGGTACTATCCCAAAATGTATCACTAAGGTGACAGAAGTTGATTTCGGAGCATGATTTTTGAACAGGAGCTTCAACCGTTTAGTAGCTTCAACCGTTTTGTGGCATATGAGAAATTCCCTAAGCCCCGGACCTGTCGATTTTGGTCAAAAATAAAAATTTCAAAAGTGCCCCAATTTCTGCTTTAAACTTTAGGTGCTATCCCAAAATGTATCACTAAGGTGACAGAAGTTGATTTCGGATCATCATTTTTGAACAGGAGCTTCAACTGTTTTGTGGCATATGAGAAATTCCCTAAGCCCCGGACCTGTCGATTTTGGTCAAAAATGGAAATTTCAAAAGTGCTCCAATTTCTGCTTTAAACTTTAGGTACTATCCCAAAATGTATCACTAAGGTGACAGAAGTTGATTTCGGAGCATCATTTTTGAACAGGAGCTTCAACCGTTTTGTGGCATATGAGAAATTCCCTAAGCCCCGGACCTGTCGATTTTGGTCAAAAATGAAAATGTCAAAAGTGCCCCAATTTCTGCTTTAAACTTTAGGTACTATCCCAAAATGTATCACTAAGGTGACAGAAGTTGATTTCGGATCATCATTTTTGAACAGGAGCTTCAACTGTTTTGTGGCATATGAGAAATTCCCTAAGCCCCGGATCTGTCGATTTTGGTCAAAAATGAAAATTTCAAAAGTGCCCCAATTTCTGCTTTAAACTTTAGGTACTATCCCAAAATGTATCACTAAGGTGACAGAAGTTGATTTCGGATCATCATTTTTGAACAGGAGCTTCAACCGTTTAGTAGCTTCAACCGTTTTGTGGCATATGAGAAATTCCCTAAGCCCCGGACCTGTCGATTTTGGTCAAAAATGAAAATGTCAAAAGTGCCCCAATTTCTGCTTTAAACTTTAGGTACTATACCAAAGTGTATCACTAAGGTGACAGAAGTTGATTTCGGATCATCATTTTTGAACAGGAGCTTCAACTGTTTTGTGGCATATGAGAAATTCCCTAAGCCCCGGATCTGTCGATTTTGGTCAAAAATGAAAATTTCAAAAGTGCCCCAATTTCTGCTTTAAACTTTAGGTACTATCCCAAAATGTATCACTAAGGTGACAGAAGTTGATTTCGGAGCATGATTTTTGAACAGGAGCTTTAACCGTTTAGTGGCATATGAGAAATTCCCTAAGCCCCGGACCTGTCGATTTTGGTCAAAAATGAAAATGTCAAAAGTGCCCCAATTTCTGCTTTAAACTTTAGGTACTATCCCAAAATGTATCACTAAGGTGACAGAAGTTGATTTCGGAGCATGATTTTTGAACAGGAGCTTCAACCGTTTAGTAGCTTCAACCGTTTTGTGGCATATGAGAAATTCCCTAAGCCCCGGACCTGTCGATTTTGGTCAAAAATAAAAATTTCAAAAGTGCCCCAATTTCTGCTTTAAACTTTAGGTGCTATCCCAAAATGTATCACTAAGGTGACAGAAGTTGATTTCGGATCATCATTTTTGAACAGGAGCTTCAACTGTTTTGTGGCATATGAGAAATTCCCTAAGCCCCGGACCTGTCGATTTTGGTCAAAAATGGAAATTTCAAAAGTGCTCCAATTTCTGCTTTAAACTTTAGGTACTATCCCAAAATGTATCACTAAGGTGACAGAAGTTGATTTCGGAGCATCATTTTTGAACAGGAGCTTCAACCGTTTTGTGGCATATGAGAAATTCCCTAAGCCCCGGACCTGTCGATTTTGGTCAAAAATGAAAATGTCAAAAGTGCCCCAATTTCTGCTTTAAACTTTAGGTACTATCCCAAAATGTATCACTAAGGTGACAGAAGTTGATTTCGGATCATCATTTTTGAACAGGAGCTTCAACTGTTTTGTGGCATATGAGAAATTCCCTAAGCCCCGGATCTGTCGATTTTGGTCAAAAATGAAAATTTCAAAAGTGCCCCAATTTCTGCTTTAAACTTTAGGTACTATCCCAAAATGTATCACTAAGGTGACAGAAGTTGATTTCGGAGCATGATTTTTTAACAGGAGCTTTAACCGTTTAGTGGCATATGAGAAATTCCCTAAGCCCCGGACCTGTCGATTTTGGTCAAAAATGAAAATGTCAAAAGTGCCCCAATTTCTGCTTTAAACTTTAGGTACTATCCCAAAATGTATCACTAAGGTGACAGAAGTTGATTTCGGAGCATGATTTATGAACAGGAGCTTCAACCGTAAGGTAGCTTCAACCGTTTTGTGGCATATGAGAAATTCCCTAAGCCCCGGACCTGTCGATTTTGGTCAAAAATGGAAATTTCAAAAGTGCTTCAATTTCTGCTTTAAACTTTAGGTACTATCCCAAAATGTATCACTAGGGTGACAGAAGTTGATTTCGGAGCATCATTTTTGAACAGGAGCTTCAACCATTTTGTGGCATATGAGAAATTCCCTAAGCCCCGGACCTGTCGATTTTGGTCAAAAATGGAAATTTCAAAAGTGCTCCAATTTCTGCTTTAAACTTTAGGTACTATCCCAAAATGTATCACTAAGGTGACAGAAGTTGATTTCGGATCATCATTTTTGAACAGGAGCTTCAACCGTTTAGTGGCATATGAGAAATTCCCTAAGCCCCGGACCTGTCGATTTTGGTCAAAAATGAAAATGTCAAAAGTGCCCCAATTTCTGCTTTAAACTTTAGGTACTATCCCAAAATGTATCACTAAGGTGACAGAAGTTGATTTCGGAGCATGATTTTTGAACAGGAGCTTCAACCGTTTAGTAGCTTCAACCGTTTTGTGGCATATGAGAAATTCCCTAAGCCCCGGACCTGTCGATTTTGGTCAAAAATGAAAATGTCAAAAGTGCCCCAATTTCTGCTTTAAACTTTAGGTACTATCATAAAATGTATCACTAAGGTGACAGAAGTTGATTTCGGATTCTCATTTTTGAACATGAGCTTCAACCGTTTAGTGGCATATGAGAAATTCCCTAAGCCCCGGACCTGTCGATTTTGGTCAAAAATGAAAATTTTAAAAGTGCCCCAATTTCTGCTTTGAACTTTAGGTACTATCCCAAAATGTATCACTAAGGTGACAGAAGTTGATTTCGGATCATCATTTTTGAACAGGAGCTTCAACCGTTTAGTAGCTTCAACCGTTTTGTGGCATATGAGAAATTCCCTAAGCCCCGGACCTGTCGATTTTGGTCAAAAATAAAAATTTCAAAAGTGCCCCAATTTCTGCTTTAAACTTTAGGTACTATCCCAAAATGTATCACTAAGGTGACAGAAGTTGATTTCGGATCATCATTTTTGAACAGGAGCTTCAACCGTTTAGTGGCATATGAGAAATACCCTAAGCCCCGGACCTGTCAATTTTGGTCAAAAATAAAAATTTCAAAAGTGCCCCAATTTCTGCTTTAAACTTTAGGTACTATCACAAAATGTATCACTAAGGTGACAGAAGTTGATTTTGGAGCATCATTTTTGAACAGGTGCTTCAACCGTTTTGTGGCATATGAGAAATTCCCTAAGCCCCGGACCAGTCGGTTTTGGTCAAAAATGAAAATTTCAAAAGTGCCCCAATTTCTGCTTTAAACTTTAGGTTCTATCCCAAAATGTATCACTAAGGTGACAGAAGTTGATTTCGGAGCATAATTTTTGAACAGGAGCTTCAACCGTTTAGTAGCTTCAACTGTTTAGTGGCATATGAGAAATACCCTAAGTCCCGGACCAGTCGATTTTGGTCAAAAATGAAAATTTCAAAAGCGCTCCAATTTCTGCTTTAAACTTTAGGTACTATCCCAAAATGTATCACTAAGTTGACAGAAGTTGATTTCGGAGCATCATTTTTGAACAGGAGCTTCAACTGTTTTGTGGCATATGAGAAATTCCCTAAGCCCCGGACCTGTCGATTTTGGTCAAAAATGAAAATTTCAAAAGTGCCCCAATTTCTGCTTTAAACTTTAGGTAATATCCCAAAATGTATCACTAAGGTGACAGAAGTTGATTTTGGAGCATAATTTTTGAACAGGAGCTTCAACCGTTTAGTGGCATATGAGAAATTCCCTAAGCCCCGGACCTGTCGATTTTGGTCAAAAATGAAAATGTCAAAAGTGCCCCAATTTCTGCTTTAAACTTTAGGTACTATCCCAAAATGTATCACTAAGGTGACAGAAGTTGATTTCGGAGCATCATTTTTGAACAGGAGCTTCAACCGTTTTGTGGCATATGAGAAATTCCCTAAGCCCCGGACCTGTCGATTTTGGTCAAAAATGAAAATGTCAAAAGTGCCCCAATTTCTGCTTTAAACTTTAGGTACTATCCCAAAATGTATCACTAAGGTGACAGAAGTTGATTTCGGATCATCATTTTTGAACAGGAGCTTCAACTATTTTGTGGCATATGAGAAATTCCCTAAGCCCCGGACCTGTCGATTTTGGTCAAAAATGGAAATTTCAAAAGTGCTCCAATTTCTGCTTTAAACTTTAGGTACTATCCCAAAATGTATCACTAAGGTGACAGAAGTTGATTTCGGAGCATCATTTTTGAACAGGAGCTTCAACCGTTTAGTAGCTTCAACCGTTTTGTCGCATATGAGAAATTCCCTAAGCCCCGGACCTGTCGATTTTGGTCAAAAATGAAAATGTCAAAAGTGCCCCAATTTCTGCTTTAAACTTTAGGTACTATCCCAAAATGTATCACTAAGGTGACAGAAGTTGATTTCGGAGCATGATTTTTGAACAGGAGCTTCAACCGTTTAGTAGCTTCAACCGTTTTGTGGCATATGAGAAATTCCCTAAGCCCCGGACCTGTCGATTTTGGTCAAAAATAAAAATTTCAAAAGTGCCCCAATTTCTGCTTTAAACTTTAGGTGCTATCCCAAAATGTATCACTAAGGTGACAGAAGTTGATTTCGGATCATCATTTTTGAACAGGAGCTTCAACTGTTTTGTGGCATATGAGAAATTCCCTAAGCCCCGGACCTGTCGATTTTGGTCAAAAATGGAAATTTCAAAAGTGCTCCAATTTCTGCTTTAAACTTTAGGTACTATCCCAAAATGTATCACTAAGGTGACAGAAGTTGATTTCGGAGCATCATTTTTGAACAGGAGCTTCAACCGTTTTGTGGCATATGAGAAATTCCCTAAGCCCCGGACCTGTCGATTTTGGTCAAAAATGAAAATGTCAAAAGTGCCCCAATTTCTGCTTTAAACTTTAGGTACTATCCCAAAATGTATCACTAAGGTGACAGAAGTTGATTTCGGATCATCATTTTTGAACAGGAGCTTCAACTGTTTTGTGGCATATGAGAAATTCCCTAAGCCCCGGATCTGTCGATTTTGGTCAAAAATGAAAATTTCAAAAGTGCCCCAATTTCTGCTTTAAACTTTAGGTACTATCCCAAAATGTATCACTAAGGTGACAGAAGTTGATTTCGGAGCATGATTTTTTAACAGGAGCTTTAACCGTTTAGTGGCATATGAGAAATTCCCTAAGCCCCGGACCTGTCGATTTTGGTCAAAAATGAAAATGTCAAAAGTGCCCCAATTTCTGCTTTAAACTTTAGGTACTATCCCAAAATGTATCACTAAGGTGACAGAAGTTGATTTCGGAGCATGATTTATGAACAGGAGCTTCAACCGTAAGGTAGCTTCAACCGTTTTGTGGCATATGAGAAATTCCCTAAGCCCCGGACCTGTCGATTTTGGTCAAAAATGGAAATTTCAAAAGTGCTTCAATTTCTGCTTTAAACTTTAGGTACTATCCCAAAATGTATCACTAGGGTGACAGAAGTTGATTTCGGAGCATCATTTTTGAACAGGAGCTTCAACCATTTTGTGGCATATGAGAAATTCCCTAAGCCCCGGACCTGTCGATTTTGGTCAAAAATGGAAATTTCAAAAGTGCTCCAATTTCTGCTTTAAACTTTAGGTACTATCCCAAAATGTATCACTAAGGTGACAGAAGTTGATTTCGGATCATCATTTTTGAACAGGAGCTTCAACCGTTTAGTGGCATATGAGAAATTCCCTAAGCCCCGGACCTGTCGATTTTGGTCAAAAATGAAAATGTCAAAAGTGCCCCAATTTCTGCTTTAAACTTTAGGTACTATCCCAAAATGTATCACTAAGGTGACAGAAGTTGATTTCGGAGCATGATTTTTGAACAGGAGCTACAACCGTTTAGTAGCTTCAACCGTTTTGTGGCATATGAGAAATTCCCTAAGCCCCGGACCTGTCGATTTTGGTCAAAAATGAAAATGTCAAAAGTGCCCCAATTTCTGCTTTAAACTTTAGGTACTATCCCAAAATGTATCACTAAGGTGACAGAAGTTGATTTCGGATTCTCATTTTTGAACATGAGCTTCAACCGTTTAGTGGCATATGAGAAATTCCCTAAGCCCCGGACCTGTCGATTTTGGTCAAAAATGAAAATTTTAAAAGTGCCCCAATTTCTGCTTTGAACTTTAGGTACTATCCCAAAATGTATCACTAAGGTGACAGAAGTTGATTTCGGATCATCATTTTTGAACAGGAGCTTCAACCGTTTAGTAGCTTCAACCGTTTTGTGGCATATGAGAAATTCCCTAAGCCCCGGACCTGTCGATTTTGGTCAAAAATAAAAATTTCAAAAGTGCCCCAATTTCTGCTTTAAACTTTAGGTACTATCCCAAAATGTATCACTAAGGTGACAGAAGTTGATTTCGGATCATCATTTTTGAACAGGAGCTTCAACCGTTTAGTGGCATATGAGAAATACCCTAAGCCCCGGACCTGTCAATTTTGGTCAAAAATAAAAATTTCAAAAGTGCCCCAATTTCTGCTTTAAACTTTAGGTACTATCACAAAATGTATCACTAAGGTGACAGAAGTTGATTTTGGAGCATCATTTTTGAACAGGTGCTTCAACCGTTTTGTGGCATATGAGAAATTCCCTAAGCCCCGGACCAGTCGGTTTTGGTCAAAAATGAAAATTTCAAAAGTGCCCCAATTTCTGCTTTAAACTTTAGGTTCTATCCCAAAATGTATCACTAAGGTGACAGAAGTTGATTTCGGAGCATAATTTTTGAACAGGAGCTTCAACCGTTTAGTAGCTTCAACTGTTTAGTGGCATATGAGAAATACCCTAAGTCCCGGACCAGTCGATTTTGGTCAAAAATGAAAATTTCAAAAGCGCTCCAATTTCTGCTTTAAACTTTAGGTACTATCCCAAAATGTATCACTAAGTTGACAGAAGTTGATTTCGGAGCATCATTTTTGAACAGGAGCTTCAACTGTTTTGTGGCATATGAGAAATTCCCTAAGCCCCGGACCTGTCGATTTTGGTCAAAAATGAAAATTTCAAAAGTGCCCCAATTTCTGCTTTAAACTTTAGGTAATATCCCAAAATGTATCACTAAGGTGACAGAAGTTGATTTTGGAGCATAATTTTTGAACAGGAGCTTCAACCGTTTAGTGGCATATGAGAAATTCCCTAAGCCCCGGACCTGTCGATTTTGGTCAAAAATGAAAATGTCAAAAGTGCCCCAATTTCTGCTTTAAACTTTAGGTACTATCCCAAAATGTATCACTAAGGTGACAGAAGTTGATTTCGGAGCATCATTTTTGAACAGGAGCTTCAACCGTTTTGTGGCATATGAGAAATTCCCTAAGCCCCGGACCTGTCGATTTTGGTCAAAAATGAAAATGTCAAAAGTGCCCCAATTTCTGCTTTAAACTTTAGGTACTATCCCAAAATGTATCACTAAGGTGACAGAAGTTGATTTCGGATCATCATTTTTGAACAGGAGCTTCAACCGTTTAGTAGCTTCAACCGTTTTGTCGCATATGAGAAATTCCCTAAGCCCCGGACCTGTCGATTTTGGTCAAAAATGAAAATGTCAAAAGTGCCCCAATTTCTGCTTTAAACTTTAGGTACTATCCCAAAATGTATCACTAAGGTGACAGAAGTTGATTTCGGATTCTCATTTTTGAACATGAGCTTCAACCGTTTAGTGGCATATGAGAAATTCCCTAAGCCCCGGACCTGTCGATTTTGGTCAAAAATGAAAATTTTAAAAGTGCCCCAATTTCTGCTTTGAACTTTAGGTACTATCCCAAAATGTATCACTAAGGTGACAGAAGTTGATTTCGGATCATCATTTTTGAACAGGAGCTTCAACCGTTTAGTAGCTTCAACCGTTTTGTGGCATATGAGAAATTCCCTAAGCCCCGGACCTGTCGATTTTGGTCAAAAATAAAAATTTCAAAAGTGCCCCAATTTCTGCTTTAAACTTTAGGTACTATCCCAAAATGTATCACTAAGGTGACAGAAGTTGATTTCGGATCATCATTTTTGAACAGGAGCTTCAACCGTTTAGTGGCATATGAGAAATACCCTAAGCCCCGGACCTGTAAATTTTGGTCAAAAATAAAAATTTCAAAAGTGCCCCAATTTCTGCTTTAAACTTTAGGTACTATCACAAAATGTATCACTAAGGTGACAGAAGTTGATTTTGGAGCATCATTTTTGAACAGGTGCTTCAACCGTTTAGTGGCATATGAGAAATTCCCTAAGCCCTGGACCTGTCGATTTTGGTCAAAAATGGAAATTTCAAAAGTGCTCCAATTTCTGCTTTAAACTTTAGGTACTATCCCAAAATGTATCACTAAGGTGACAGAAGTTGATTTCGGAGCATCATTTTTGAACAGGAGCTTGAACCGTTTAGTAGCTTCAACCGTTTTGTCGCATATGAGAAATTCCCTAAGCCCCGGACCTGTCGATTTTGGTCAAAAATGAAAATGTCAAAAGTGCCCCAATTTCTGCTTTAAACTTTAGGTACTATCCCAAAATGTATCACTAAGGTGACAGAAGTTGATTTCGGATTCTCATTTTTGAACATGAGCTTCAACCGTTTAGTGGCATATGAGAAATTCCCTAAGCCCCGGACCTGTCGATTTTGGTCAAAAATGAAAATTTTAAAAGTGCCCCAATTTCTGCTTTGAACTTTAGGTACTATCCCAAAATGTATCACTAAGGTGACAGAAGTTGATTTCGGATCATCATTTTTGAACAGGAGCTTCAACCGTTTAGTAGCTTCAACCGTTTTGTGGCATATGAGAAATTCCCTAAGCCCCGGACCTGTCGATTTTGGTCAAAAATAAAAATTTCAAAAGTGCCCCAATTTCTGCTTTAAACTTTAGGTACTATCCCAAAATGTATCACTAAGGTGACAGAAGTTGATTTCGGATCATCATTTTTGAACAGGAGCTTCAACCGTTTAGTGGCATATGAGAAATACCCTAAGCCCCGGACCTGTAAATTTTGGTCAAAAATAAAAATTTCAAAAGTGCCCCAATTTCTGCTTTAAACTTTAGGTACTATCACAAAATGTATCACTAAGGTGACAGAAGTTGATTTTGGAGCATCATTTTTGAACAGGTGCTTCAACCGTTTAGTGGCATATGAGAAATTCCCTAAGCCCCGGACCTGTCGATTTTGGTCAAAAATGGAAATTTCAAAAGTGCTCCAATTTCTGCTTTAAACTTTAGGTACTATCCCAAAATGTATCACTAAGGTGACAGAAGTTGATTTCGGAGCATCATTTTTGAACAGGAGCTTCAACCGTTTTGTGGCATATGAGAAATTCCCTAAGCCCCGGACCTGTCGATTTTGGTCAAAAATGAAAATGTCAAAAGTGCCCCAATTTCTGCTTTAAACTTTAGGTACTATACCAAAGTGTATCACTAAGGTGACAGAAGTTGATTTCGGATCATCATTTTTGAACAGGAGCTTCAACTGTTTTGTGGCATATGAGAAATTCCCTAAGCCCCGGATCTGTCGATTTTGGTCAAAAATGAAAATTTCAAAAGTGCCCCAATTTCTGCTTTAAACTTTAGGTACTATCCCAAAATGTATCACTAAGGTGACAGAAGTTGATTTCGGAGCATGATTTTTGAACAGGAGCTTTAACCGTTTAGTGGCATATGAGAAATTCCCTAAGCCCCGGACCTGTCGATTTTGGTCAAAAATGAAAATGTCAAAAGTGCCCCAATTTCTGCTTTAAACTTTAGGTACTATCCCAAAATGTATCACTAAGGTGACAGAAGTTGATTTCGGAGCATGATTTTTGAACAGGAGCTTCAACCGTTTAGTAGCTTCAACCGTTTTGTGGCATATGAGAAATTCCCTAAGCCCCGGACCTGTCGATTTTGGTCAAAAATAAAAATTTCAAAAGTGCCCCAATTTCTGCTTTAAACTTTAGGTGCTATCCCAAAATGTATCACTAAGGTGACAGAAGTTGATTTCGGATCATCATTTTTGAACAGGAGCTTCAACTGTTTTGTGGCATATGAGAAATTCCCTAAGCCCCGGACCTGTCGATTTTGGTCAAAAATGGAAATTTCAAAAGTGCTCCAATTTCTGCTTTAAACTTTAGGTACTATCCCAAAATGTATCACTAAGGTGACAGAAGTTGATTTCGGAGCATCATTTTTGAACAGGAGCTTCAACCGTTTTGTGGCATATGAGAAATTCCCTAAGCCCCGGACCTGTCGATTTTGGTCAAAAATGAAAATGTCAAAAGTGCCCCAATTTCTGCTTTAAACTTTAGGTACTATCCCAAAATGTATCACTAAGGTGACAGAAGTTGATTTCGGATCATCATTTTTGAACAGGAGCTTCAACTGTTTTGTGGCATATGAGAAATTCCCTAAGCCCCGGATCTGTCGATTTTGGTCAAAAATGAAAATTTCAAAAGTGCCCCAATTTCTGCTTTAAACTTTAGGTACTATCCCAAAATGTATCACTAAGGTGACAGAAGTTGATTTCGGAGCATGATTTTTTAACAGGAGCTTTAACCGTTTAGTGGCATATGAGAAATTCCCTAAGCCCCGGACCTGTCGATTTTGGTCAAAAATGAAAATGTCAAAAGTGCCCCAATTTCTGCTTTAAACTTTAGGTACTATCCCAAAATGTATCACTAAGGTGACAGAAGTTGATTTCGGAGCATGATTTATGAACAGGAGCTTCAACCGTAAGGTAGCTTCAACCGTTTTGTGGCATATGAGAAATTCCCTAAGCCCCGGACCTGTCGATTTTGGTCAAAAATGGAAATTTCAAAAGTGCTTCAATTTCTGCTTTAAACTTTAGGTACTATCCCAAAATGTATCACTAGGGTGACAGAAGTTGATTTCGGAGCATCATTTTTGAACAGGAGCTTCAACCATTTTGTGGCATATGAGAAATTCCCTAAGCCCCGGACCTGTCGATTTTGGTCAAAAATGGAAATTTCAAAAGTGCTCCAATTTCTGCTTTAAACTTTAGGTACTATCCCAAAATGTATCACTAAGGTGACAGAAGTTGATTTCGGATCATCATTTTTGAACAGGAGCTTCAACCGTTTAGTGGCATATGAGAAATTCCCTAAGCCCCGGACCTGTCGATTTTGGTCAAAAATGAAAATGTCAAAAGTGCCCCAATTTCTGCTTTAAACTTTAGGTACTATCCCAAAATGTATCACTAAGGTGACAGAAGTTGATTTCGGAGCATGATTTTTGAACAGGAGCTTCAACCGTTTAGTAGCTTCAACCGTTTTGTGGCATATGAGAAATTCCCTAAGCCCCGGACCTGTCGATTTTGGTCAAAAATAAAAATGTCAAAAGTGCCCCAATTTCTGCTTTAAACTTTAGGTACTATCCCAAAATGTATCACTAAGGTGACAGAAGTTGATTTCGGATTCTCATTTTTGAACATGAGCTTCAACCGTTTAGTGGCATATGAGAAATTCCCTAAGCCCCGGACCTGTCGATTTTGGTCAAAAATGAAAATTTTAAAAGTGCCCCAATTTCTGCTTTGAACTTTAGGTACCATCCCAAAATGTATCACTAAGGTGACAGAAGTTGATTTCGGATCATCATTTTTGAACAGGAGCTTCAACCGTTTAGTAGCTTCAACCGTTTTGTGGCATATGAGAAATTCCCTAAGCCCCGGACCTGTCGATTTTGGTCAAAAATAAAAATTTCAAAAGTGCCCCAATTTCTGCTTTAAACTTTAGGTACTATCCCAAAATGTATCACTAAGGTGACAGAAGTTGATTTCGGATCATCATTTTTGAACAGGAGCTTCAACCGTTTAGTGGCATATGAGAAATACCCTAAGCCCCGGACCTGTCAATTTTGGTCAAAAATAAAAATTTCAAAAGTGCCCCAATTTCTGCTTTAAACTTTAGGTACTATCACAAAATGTATCACTAAGGTGACAGAAGTTGATTTTGGAGCATCATTTTTGAACAGGTGCTTCAACCGTTTTGTGGCATATGAGAAATTCCCTAAGCCCCGGACCAGTCGGTTTTGGTCAAAAATGAAAATTTCAAAAGTGCCCCAATTTCTGCTTTAAACTTTAGGTTCTATCCCAAAATGTATCACTAAGGTGACAGAAGTTGATTTTGGAGCATAATTTTTGAACAGGAGCTTCAACCGTTTAGTAGCTTCAACTGTTTAGTGGCATATGAGAAATACCCTAAGTCCCGGACCAGTCGATTTTGGTCAAAAATGAAAATTTCAAAAGCGCTCCAATTTCTGCTTTAAACTTTAGGTACTATCCCAAAATGTATCACTAAGTTGACAGAAGTTGATTTCGGAGCATCAATTTTGAACAGGAGCTTCAACTGTTTTGTGGCATATGAGAAATTCCCTAAGCCCCGGACCTGTCGATTTTGGTCAAAAATGAAAATTTCAAAAGTGCCCCAATTTCTGCTTTAAACTTTAGGTAATATCCCAAAATGTATCACTAAGGTGACAGAAGTTGATTTTGGAGCATAATTTTTGAACAGGAGCTTCAACCGTTTAGTGGCATATGAGAAATTCCCTAAGCCCCGGACCTGTCGATTTTGGTCAAAAATGAAAATGTCAAAAGTGCCCCAATTTCTGCTTTAAACTTTAGGTACTATCCCAAAATGTATCACTAAGGTGACAGAAGTTGATTTCGGAGCATCATTTTTGAACAGGAGCTTCAACCGTTTTGTGGCATATGAGAAATTCCCTAAGCCCCGGACCTGTCGATTTTGGTCAAAAATGAAAATGTCAAAAGTGCCCCAATTTCTGCTTTAAACTTTAGGTACTATCCCAAAATGTATCACTAAGGTGACAGAAGTTGATTTCGGATCATCATTTTTGAACAGGAGCTTCAACCGTTTAGTAGCTTCAACCGTTTTGTCGCATATGAGAAATTCCCTAAGCCCCGGACCTGTCGATTTTGGTCAAAAATGAAAATGTCAAAAGTGCCCCAATTTCTGCTTTAAACTTTAGGTACTATCCCAAAATGTATCACTAAGGTGACAGAAGTTGATTTCGGATTCTCATTTTTGAACATGAGCTTCAACCGTTTAGTGGCATATGAGAAATTCCCTAAGCCCCGGACCTGTCGATTTTGGTCAAAAATGAAAATTTTAAAAGTGCCCCAATTTCTGCTTTGAACTTTAGGTACTATCCCAAAATGTATCACTAAGGTGACAGAAGTTGATTTCGGATCATCATTTTTGAACAGGAGCTTCAACCGTTTAGTAGCTTCAACCGTTTTGTGGCATATGAGAAATTCCCTAAGCCCCGGACCTGTCGATTTTGGTCAAAAATAAAAATTTCAAAAGTGCCCCAATTTCTGCTTTAAACTTTAGGTACTATCCCAAAATGTATCACTAAGGTGACAGAAGTTGATTTCGGATCATCATTTTTGAACAGGAGCTTCAACCGTTTAGTGGCATATGAGAAATACCCTAAGCCCCGGACCTGTAAATTTTGGTCAAAAATAAAAATTTCAAAAGTGCCCCAATTTCTGCTTTAAACTTTAGGTACTATCACAAAATGTATCACTAAGGTGACAGAAGTTGATTTTGGAGCATCATTTTTGAACAGGTGCTTCAACCGTTTAGTGGCATATGAGAAATTCCCTAAGCCCTGGACCTGTCGATTTTGGTCAAAAATGGAAATTTCAAAAGTGCTCCAATTTCTGCTTTAAACTTTAGGTACTATCCCAAAATGTATCACTAAGGTGACAGAAGTTGATTTCGGAGCATCATTTTTGAACAGGAGCTTGAACCGTTTAGTAGCTTCAACCGTTTTGTCGCATATGAGAAATTCCCTAAGCCCCGGACCTGTCGATTTTGGTCAAAAATGAAAATGTCAAAAGTGCCCCAATTTCTGCTTTAAACTTTAGGTACTATCCCAAAATGTATCACTAAGGTGACAGAAGTTGATTTCGGATTCTCATTTTTGAACATGAGCTTCAACCGTTTAGTGGCATATGAGAAATTCCCTAAGCCCCGGACCTGTCGATTTTGGTCAAAAATGAAAATTTTAAAAGTGCCCCAATTTCTGCTTTGAACTTTAGGTACTATCCCAAAATGTATCACTAAGGTGACAGAAGTTGATTTCGGATCATCATTTTTGAACAGGAGCTTCAACCGTTTAGTAGCTTCAACCGTTTTGTGGCATATGAGAAATTCCCTAAGCCCCGGACCTGTCGATTTTGGTCAAAAATAAAAATTTCAAAAGTGCCCCAATTTCTGCTTTAAACTTTAGGTACTATCCCAAAATGTATCACTAAGGTGACAGAAGTTGATTTCGGATCATCATTTTTGAACAGGAGCTTCAACCGTTTAGTGGCATATGAGAAATACCCTAAGCCCCGGACCTGTAAATTTTGGTCAAAAATAAAAATTTCAAAAGTGCCCCAATTTCTGCTTTAAACTTTAGGTACTATCACAAAATGTATCACTAAGGTGACAGAAGTTGATTTTGGAGCATCATTTTTGAACAGGTGCTTCAACCGTTTAGTGGCATATGAGAAATTCCCTAAGCCCCGGACCTGTCGATTTTGGTCAAAAATGGAAATTTCAAAAGTGCTCCAATTTCTGCTTTAAACTTTAGGTACTATCCCAAAATGTATCACTAAGGTGACAGAAGTTGATTTCGGAGCATCATTTTTGAACAGGAGCTTCAACCGTTTTGTGGCATATGAGAAATTCCCTAAGCCCCGGACCTGTCGATTTTGGTCAAAAATGAAAATGTCAAAAGTGCCCCAATTTCTGCTTTAAACTTTAGGTACTATACCAAAGTGTATCACTAAGGTGACAGAAGTTGATTTCGGATCATCATTTTTGAACAGGAGCTTCAACTGTTTTGTGGCATATGAGAAATTCCCTAAGCCCCGGATCTGTCGATTTTGGTCAAAAATGAAAATTTCAAAAGTGCCCCAATTTCTGCTTTAAACTTTAGGTACTATCCCAAAATGTATCACTAAGGTGACAGAAGTTGATTTCGGAGCATGATTTTTGAACAGGAGCTTTAACCGTTTAGTGGCATATGAGAAATTCCCTAAGCCCCGGACCTGTCGATTTTGGTCAAAAATGAAAATGTCAAAAGTGCCCCAATTTCTGCTTTAAACTTTAGGTACTATCCCAAAATGTATCACTAAGGTGACAGAAGTTGATTTCGGAGCATGATTTTTGAACAGGAGCTTCAACCGTTTAGTAGCTTCAACCGTTTTGTGGCATATGAGAAATTCCCTAAGCCCCGGACCTGTCGATTTTGGTCAAAAATAAAAATTTCAAAAGTGCCCCAATTTCTGCTTTAAACTTTAGGTGCTATCCCAAAATGTATCACTAAGGTGACAGAAGTTGATTTCGGATCATCATTTTTGAACAGGAGCTTCAACTGTTTTGTGGCATATGAGAAATTCCCTAAGCCCCGGACCTGTCGATTTTGGTCAAAAATGGAAATTTCAAAAGTGCTCCAATTTCTGCTTTAAACTTTAGGTACTATCCCAAAATGTATCACTAAGGTGACAGAAGTTGATTTCGGAGCATCATTTTTGAACAGGAGCTTCAACCGTTTTGTGGCATATGAGAAATTCCCTAAGCCCCGGACCTGTCGATTTTGGTCAAAAATGAAAATGTCAAAAGTGCCCCAATTTCTGCTTTAAACTTTAGGTACTATCCCAAAATGTATCACTAAGGTGACAGAAGTTGATTTCGGATCATCATTTTTGAACAGGAGCTTCAACTGTTTTGTGGCATATGAGAAATTCCCTAAGCCCCGGATCTGTCGATTTTGGTCAAAAATGAAAATTTCAAAAGTGCCCCAATTTCTGCTTTAAACTTTAGGTACTATCCCAAAATGTATCACTAAGGTGACAGAAGTTGATTTCGGAGCATGATTTTTTAACAGGAGCTTTAACCGTTTAGTGGCATATGAGAAATTCCCTAAGCCCCGGACCTGTCGATTTTGGTCAAAAATGAAAATGTCAAAAGTGCCCCAATTTCTGCTTTAAACTTTAGGTACTATCCCAAAATGTATCACTAAGGTGACAGAAGTTGATTTCGGAGCATGATTTATGAACAGGAGCTTCAACCGTAAGGTAGCTTCAACCGTTTTGTGGCATATGAGAAATTCCCTAAGCCCCGGACCTGTCGATTTTGGTCAAAAATGGAAATTTCAAAAGTGCTTCAATTTCTGCTTTAAACTTTAGGTACTATCCCAAAATGTATCACTAGGGTGACAGAAGTTGATTTCGGAGCATCATTTTTGAACAGGAGCTTCAACCATTTTGTGGCATATGAGAAATTCCCTAAGCCCCGGACCTGTCGATTTTGGTCAAAAATGGAAATTTCAAAAGTGCTCCAATTTCTGCTTTAAACTTTAGGTACTATCCCAAAATGTATCACTAAGGTGACAGAAGTTGATTTCGGATCATCATTTTTGAACAGGAGCTTCAACCGTTTAGTGGCATATGAGAAATTCCCTAAGCCCCGGACCTGTCGATTTTGGTCAAAAATGAAAATGTCAAAAGTGCCCCAATTTCTGCTTTAAACTTTAGGTACTATCCCAAAATGTATCACTAAGGTGACAGAAGTTGATTTCGGAGCATGATTTTTGAACAGGAGCTTCAACCGTTTAGTAGCTTCAACCGTTTTGTGGCATATGAGAAATTCCCTAAGCCCCGGACCTGTCGATTTTGGTCAAAAATAAAAATGTCAAAAGTGCCCCAATTTCTGCTTTAAACTTTAGGTACTATCCCAAAATGTATCACTAAGGTGACAGAAGTTGATTTCGGATTCTCATTTTTGAACATGAGCTTCAACCGTTTAGTGGCATATGAGAAATTCCCTAAGCCCCGGACCTGTCGATTTTGGTCAAAAATGAAAATTTTAAAAGTGCCCCAATTTCTGCTTTGAACTTTAGGTACCATCCCAAAATGTATCACTAAGGTGACAGAAGTTGATTTCGGATCATCATTTTTGAACAGGAGCTTCAACCGTTTAGTAGCTTCAACCGTTTTGTGGCATATGAGAAATTCCCTAAGCCCCGGACCTGTCGATTTTGGTCAAAAATAAAAATTTCAAAAGTGCCCCAATTTCTGCTTTAAACTTTAGGTACTATCCCAAAATGTATCACTAAGGTGACAGAAGTTGATTTCGGATCATCATTTTTGAACAGGAGCTTCAACCGTTTAGTGGCATATGAGAAATACCCTAAGCCCCGGACCTGTCAATTTTGGTCAAAAATAAAAATTTCAAAAGTGCCCCAATTTCTGCTTTAAACTTTAGGTACTATCACAAAATGTATCACTAAGGTGACAGAAGTTGATTTTGGAGCATCATTTTTGAACAGGTGCTTCAACCGTTTTGTGGCATATGAGAAATTCCCTAAGCCCCGGACCAGTCGGTTTTGGTCAAAAATGAAAATTTCAAAAGTGCCCCAATTTCTGCTTTAAACTTTAGGTTCTATCCCAAAATGTATCACTAAGGTGACAGAAGTTGATTTTGGAGCATAATTTTTGAACAGGAGCTTCAACCGTTTAGTAGCTTCAACTGTTTAGTGGCATATGAGAAATACCCTAAGTCCCGGACCAGTCGATTTTGGTCAAAAATGAAAATTTCAAAAGCGCTCCAATTTCTGCTTTAAACTTTAGGTACTATCCCAAAATGTATCACTAAGTTGACAGAAGTTGATTTCGGAGCATCAATTTTGAACAGGAGCTTCAACTGTTTTGTGGCATATGAGAAATTCCCTAAGCCCCGGACCTGTCGATTTTGGTCAAAAATGAAAATTTCAAAAGTGCCCCAATTTCTGCTTTAAACTTTAGGTAATATCCCAAAATGTATCACTAAGGTGACAGAAGTTGATTTTGGAGCATAATTTTTGAACAGGAGCTTCAACCGTTTAGTGGCATATGAGAAATTCCCTAAGCCCCGGACCTGTCGATTTTGGTCAAAAATGAAAATGTCAAAAGTGCCCCAATTTCTGCTTTAAACTTTAGGTACTATCCCAAAATGTATCACTAAGGTGACAGAAGTTGATTTCGGAGCATCATTTTTGAACAGGAGCTTCAACCGTTTTGTGGCATATGAGAAATTCCCTAAGCCCCGGACCTGTCGATTTTGGTCAAAAATGAAAATGTCAAAAGTGCCCCAATTTCTGCTTTAAACTTTAGGTACTATCCCAAAATGTATCACTAAGGTGACAGAAGTTGATTTCGGATCATCATTTTTGAACAGGAGCTTCAACTATTTTGTGGCATATGAGAAATTCCCTAAGCCCCGGACCTGTCGATTTTGGTCAAAAATGGAAATTTCAAAAGTGCTCCAATTTCTGCTTTAAACTTTAGGTACTATCCCAAAATGTATCACTAAGGTGACAGAAGTTGATTTCGGAGCATCATTTTTGAACAGGAGCTTCAACCGTTTAGTAGCTTCAACCGTTTTGTCGCATATGAGAAATTCCCTAAGCCCCGGACCTGTCGATTTTGGTCAAAAATGAAAATGTCAAAAGTGCCCCAATTTCTGCTTTAAACTTTAGGTACTATCCCAAAATGTATCACTAAGGTGACAGAAGTTGATTTCGGATTCTCATTTTTGAACATGAGCTTCAACCGTTTAGTGGCATATGAGAAATTCCCTAAGCCCCGGACCTGTCGATTTTGGTCAAAAATGAAAATTTTAAAAGTGCCCCAATTTCTGCTTTGAACTTTAGGTACTATCCCAAAATGTATCACTAAGGTGACAGAAGTTGATTTCGGATCATCATTTTTGAACAGGAGCTTCAACCGTTTAGTAGCTTCAACCGTTTTGTGGCATATGAGAAATTCCCTAAGCCCCGGACCTGTCGATTTTGGTCAAAAATAAAAATTTCAAAAGTGCCCCAATTTCTGCTTTAAACTTTAGGTACTATCCCAAAATGTATCACTAAGGTGACAGAAGTTGATTTCGGATCATCATTTTAGAACAGGAGCTTCAACCGTTTAGTGGCATATGAGAAATACCCTAAGCCCCGGACCTGTAAATTTTGGTCAAAAATAAAAATTTCAAAAGTGCCCCAATTTCTGCTTTAAACTTTAGGTACTATCACAAAATGTATCACTAAGGTGACAGAAGTTGATTTTGGAGCATCATTTTTGAACAGGTGCTTCAACCGTTTTGTGGCATATGAGAAATTCCCTAAGCCCCGGACCAGTCGGTTTTGGTCAAAAATGAAAATTTCAAAAGTGCCCCAATTTCTGCTTTAAACTTTAGGTTCTATCCCAAAATGTATCACTAAGGTGACAGAAGTTGATTTCGGAGCATCATTTTTGAACAGGAGCTTCAACCGTTTAGTAGCTTCAACTGTTTAGTGGCATATGAGAAATACCCTAAGTCCCGGACCAGTCGATTTTGGTCAAAAATGAAAATTTCAAAAGCGCTCCAATTTCTGCTTTAAACTTTAGGTACTATCCCAAAATGTATCACTAAGGTGACAGAAGTTGATTTCGGATCATCATTTTTGAACAGGAGCTTCAACCGTTTAGTAGCTTCAACCGTTTTGTGGCATATGAGAAATTCCCTAAGCCCCGGACCTGTCGATTTTGGTCAAAAATAAAAATGTCAAAAGTGCCCCAATTTCTGCTTTAAACTTTAGGTACTATCCCAAAATGTATCACTAAGGTGACAGAAGTTGATTTCGGATTCTCATTTTTGAACATGAGCTTCAACCGTTTAGTGGCATATGAGAAATTCCCTAAGCCCCGGACCTGTCGATTTTGGTCAAAAATGAAAATTTTAAAAGTGCCCCAATTTCTGCTTTGAACTTTAGGTACTATCCCAAAATGTATCACTAAGGTGACAGAAGTTGATTTCGGATCATCATTTTTGAACAGGAGCTTCAACCGTTTAGTAGCTTCAACCGTTTTGTGGCATATGAGAAATTCCCTAAGCCCCGGACCTGTCGATTTTGGTCAAAAATAAAAATTTCAAAAGTGCCCCAATTTCTGCTTTAAACTTTAGGTACTATCCCAAAATGTATCACTAAGGTGACAGAAGTTGATTTCGGATCATCATTTTTGAACAGGAGCTTCAACCGTTTAGTGGCATATGAGAAATACCCTAAGCCCCGGACCTGTCAATTTTGGTCAAAAATAAAAATTTCAAAAGTGCCCCAATTTCTGCTTTAAACTTTAGGTACTATCACAAAATGTATCACTAAGGTGACAGAAGTTGATTTTGGAGCATCATTTTTGAACAGGTGCTTCAACCGTTTTGTGGCATATGAGAAATTCCCTAAGCCCCGGACCAGTCGGTTTTGGTCAAAAATGAAAATTTCAAAAGTGCCCCAATTTCTGCTTTAAACTTTAGGTTCTATCCCAAAATGTATCACTAAGGTGACAGAAGTTGATTTTGGAGCATAATTTTTGAACAGGAGCTTCAACCGTTTAGTAGCTTCAACTGTTTAGTGGCATATGAGAAATACCCTAAGTCCCGGACCAGTCGATTTTGGTCAAAAATGAAAATTTCAAAAGCGCTCCAATTTCTGCTTTAAACTTTAGGTACTATCCCAAAATGTATCACTAAGTTGACAGAAGTTGATTTCGGAGCATCAATTTTGAACAGGAGCTTCAACTGTTTTGTGGCATATGAGAAATTCCCTAAGCCCCGGACCTGTCGATTTTGGTCAAAAATGAAAATTTCAAAAGTGCCCCAATTTCTGCTTTAAACTTTAGGTAATATCCCAAAATGTATCACTAAGGTGACAGAAGTTGATTTTGGAGCATAATTTTTGAACAGGAGCTTCAACCGTTTAGTGGCATATGAGAAATTCCCTAAGCCCCGGACCTGTCGATTTTGGTCAAAAATGAAAATGTCAAAAGTGCCCCAATTTCTGCTTTAAACTTTAGGTACTATCCCAAAATGTATCACTAAGGTGACAGAAGTTGATTTCGGAGCATCATTTTTGAACAGGAGCTTCAACCGTTTTGTGGCATATGAGAAATTCCCTAAGCCCCGGACCTGTCGATTTTGGTCAAAAATGAAAATGTCAAAAGTGCCCCAATTTCTGCTTTAAACTTTAGGTACTATCCCAAAATGTATCACTAAGGTGACAGAAGTTGATTTCGGAGCATCATTTTTGAACAGGAGCTTCAACCGTTTAGTAGCTTCAACCGTTTTGTCGCATATGAGAAATTCCCTAAGCCCCGGACCTGTCGATTTTGGTCAAAAATGAAAATGTCAAAAGTGCCCCAATTTCTGCTTTAAACTTTAGGTACTATCCCAAAATGTATCACTAAGGTGACAGAAGTTGATTTCGGATTCTCATTTTTGAACATGAGCTTCAACCGTTTAGTGGCATATGAGAAATTCCCTAAGCCCCGGACCTGTCGATTTTGGTCAAAAATGAAAATTTTAAAAGTGCCCCAATTTCTGCTTTGAACTTTAGGTACTATCCCAAAATGTATCACTAAGGTGACAGAAGTTGATTTCGGATCATCATTTTTGAACAGGAGCTTCAACCGTTTAGTAGCTTCAACCGTTTTGTGGCATATGAGAAATTCCCTAAGCCCCGGACCTGTCGATTTTGGTCAAAAATAAAAATTTCAAAAGTGCCCCAATTTCTGCTTTAAACTTTAGGTACTATCCCAAAATGTATCACTAAGGTGACAGAAGTTGATTTCGGATCATCATTTTAGAACAGGAGCTTCAACCGTTTAGTGGCATATGAGAAATACCCTAAGCCCCGGACCTGTAAATTTTGGTCAAAAATAAAAATTTCAAAAGTGCCCCAATTTCTGCTTTAAACTTTAGGTACTATCACAAAATGTATCACTAAGGTGACAGAAGTTGATTTTGGAGCATCATTTTTGAACAGGTGCTTCAACCGTTTTGTGGCATATGAGAAATTCCCTAAGCCCCGGACCAGTCGGTTTTGGTCAAAAATGAAAATTTCAAAAGTGCCCCAATTTCTGCTTTAAACTTTAGGTTCTATCCCAAAATGTATCACTAAGGTGACAGAAGTTGATTTCGGAGCATCATTTTTGAACAGGAGCTTCAACCGTTTAGTAGCTTCAACTGTTTAGTGGCATATGAGAAATACCCTAAGTCCCGGACCAGTCGATTTTGGTCAAAAATGAAAATTTCAAAAGCGCTCCAATTTCTGCTTTAAACTTTAGGTACTATCCCAAAATGTATCACTAAGTTGACAGAAGTTGATTTCGGAGCATCATTTTTGAACAGGAGCTTCAACTGTTTTGTGGCATATGAGAAATTCCCTAAGCCCCGGACCTGTCGATTTTGGTCAAAAATGAAAATTTCAAAAGTGCCCCAATTTCTGCTTTAAACTTTACGTAATATCCCAAAATCTATCACTAAGGTGACAGAAGTTGATTTTGGAGCATAATTTTTGAACAGGAGCTTCAACCGTTTAGTGGCATATGAGAAATTCCCTAAGCCCCGGACCTGTCGATTTTGGTCAAAAATGAAAATGTCAAAAGTGCCCCAATTTCTGCTTTAAACTTTAGGTACTATCCCAAAATGTATCACTAAGGTGACAGAAGTTGATTTCGGAGCATCATTTTTGAACAGGAGCTTCAACCGTTTTGTGGCATATGAGAAATTCCCTAAGCCCCGGACCTGTCGATTTTGGTCAAAAATGAAAATGTCAAAAGTGCCCCAATTTCTGCTTTAAACTTTAGGTACTATCCCAAAATGTATCACTAAGGTGACAGAAGTTGATTTCGGATCATCATTTTTGAACAGGAGCTTCAACTATTTTGTGGCATATGAGAAATTCCCTAAGCCCCGGACCTGTCGATTTTGGTCAAAAATGGAAATTTCAAAAGTGCTCCAATTTCTGCTTTAAACTTTAGGTACTATCCCAAAATGTATCACTAAGGTGACAAAAGTTGATTTCGGAGCATCATTTTTGAACAGGAGCTTCAACCGTTTTGTGGCATATGAGAAATACCCTAAGCCCCGGACCTGTCGATTTTGGTCAAAAATAAAAATTTCAAAAGTGCCCCAATTTCTGCTTTAAACTTTAGGTGCTATCCCAAAATGTATCACTAAGGTGACAGAAGTTGATTTTGGAGCATAATTTTTGAACAGGAGCTTCAACCGTTTAGTGGCATATGAGAAATTCCCTAAGCCCCGGACCTGTCGATTTTGGTCAAAAATGGAAATTTCAAAAGTGCTTCAATTTCTGCTTTAAACTTTAGGTACTATCACAAAATGTATCACTAAGGTGACAGAAGTTGATTTCGGAGCATCATTTTTGAACAGGAGCTTCAACCGTTTTGTGGCATATGAGAAATTCCCTAAGCCCCGGACCAGTCGGTTTTGGTCAAAAATGAAAATTTCAAAAGTGCCCCAATTTCTGCTTTAAACTTTAGGTTCTATCCCAAAATGTATCACTAAGGTGACAGAAGTTGATTTCGGAGCATAATTTTTGAACAGGAGCTTCAACCGTTTAGTAGCTTCAACTGTTTAGTGGCATATGAGAAATACCCTAAGTCCCGGACCAGTCGATTTTGGTCAAAAATGAAAATTTCTAAAGTGCTCCAATTTCTGCTTTAAACTTTAGGTACTATCCCAAAATGTATCACTAAGTTGACAGAAGTTGATTTCGGAGCATCATTTTTGAACAGGAGCTTCAACTGTTTTGTGGCATATGAGAAATTCCCTAAGCCCCGGACCTGTCGATTTTGGTCAAAAATGAAAATGTCAAAAGTGCCCCAATTTCTGCTTTAAACTTTAGGTACTATCCCAAAATGTATCACTAAGGTGACAGAAGTTGATTTCGGATCATCATTTTTGAACAGGAGCTTCAACTATTTTGTGGCATATGAGAAATTCCCTAAGCCCCGGACCTGTCGATTTTGGTCAAAAATGAAAATTTCAAAAGTGCCCCAATTTCTGCTTTGAACTTTAGGTACTATCCCAAAATGTATCACTAAGGTGACAGAAGTTGATTTCGGATCATCATTTTTGAACAGGAGCTTCAACCGTTTAGTGGCATATGAGAAATACCCTAAGCCCCACACCTGTCGATTTTGGTCAAAAATAAAAATTTCAAAAGTGCCCCAATTTCTGCTTTAATCTTTAGGTGCTATCCCAAAATGTATCACTAAGGTGACAGAAGTTGATTTTGGAGCATAATTTTTGAACAGGAGCTTCAACCGTTTAGTGGCATATGAGAAATTCCCTAAGCCCCGGACCTGTCGATTTTGGTCAAAAATGGAAATTTCAAAAGTGCTCCAATTTCTGCTTTAAACTTTAGGTACTATCCCAAAATGTATCACTAAGGTGACAGAAGTTGATTTCGGATTCTCATTTTTGAACATGAGCTTCAACCGTTTAGTGGCATATGAGAAATTCCCTAAGCCCCGGACCTGTCGATTTTGGTCAAAAATGGAAATTTCAAAAGTGCTCCAATTTCTGCTTTAAACTTTAGGTACTATCCCAAAATGTATCACTAAGGTGACAGAAGTTGATTTCGGATTCTCATTTTTGAACATGAGCTTCAACCGTTTAGTGGCATATGAGAAATTCCCTAAGCCCCGGACCAGTCGGTTTTGGTCAAAAATGAAAATTTCAAAAGTGCCCCAATTTCTGCTTTAAACTTTAGGTTCTATCCCAAAATGTATCACTAAGGTGACAGAAGTTGATTTCGGAGCATAATTTTTGAACAGGAGCTTCAACCGTTTAGTAGCTTCAACTGTTTAGTGGCATATGAGAAATACCCTAAGTCCCGGACCAGTCGATTTTGGTCAAAAATGAAAATTTCAAAAGCGCTCCAATTTCTGCTTTAAACTTTAGGTACTATCCCAAAATGTATCACTAAGTTGACAGAAGTTGATTTCGGAGCATCATTTTTGAACAGGAGCTTCAACTGTTTTGTGGCATATGAGAAATTCCCTAAGCCCCGGACCTGTCGATTTTGGTCAAAAATGAAAATTTCAAAAGTGCCCCAATTTCTGCTTTAAACTTTAGGTAATATCCCAAAATGTATCACTAAGGTGACAGAAGTTGATTTTGGAGCATAATTTTTGAACAGGAGCTTCAACCGTTTAGTGGCATATGAGAAATTCCCTAAGCCCCGGACCTGTCGATTTTGGTCAAAAATGAAAATGTCAAAAGTGCCCCAATTTCTGCTTTAAACTTTAGGTACTATCCCAAAATGTATCACTAAGGTGACAGAAGTTGATTTCGGAGCATCATTTTTGAACAGGAGCTTCAACCGTTTTGTGGCATATGAGAAATTCCCTAAGCCCCGGACCTGTCGATTTTGGTCAAAAATGAAAATGTCAAAAGTGCCCCAATTTCTGCTTTAAACTTTAGGTACTATCCCAAAATGTATCACTAAGGTGACAGAAGTTGATTTCGGATCATCATTTTTGAACAGGAGCTTCAACTATTTTGTGGCATATGAGAAATTCCCTAAGCCCCGGACCTGTCGATTTTGGTCAAAAATGGAAATTTCAAAAGTGCTCCAATTTCTGCTTTAAACTTTAGGTACTATCCCAAAATGTATCACTAAGGTGACAGAAGTTGATTTCGGAGCATCATTTTTGAACAGGAGCTTCAACCGTTTAGTAGCTTCAACCGTTTTGTCGCATATGAGAAATTCCCTAAGCCCCGGACCTGTCGATTTTGGTCAAAAATGAAAATGTCAAAAGTGCCCCAATTTCTGCTTTAAACTTTAGGTACTATCCCAAAATGTATCACTAAGGTGACAGAAGTTGATTTCGGATTCTCATTTTTGAACATGAGCTTCAACCGTTTAGTGGCATATGAGAAATTCCCTAAGCCCCGGACCTGTCGATTTTGGTCAAAAATGAAAATTTTAAAAGTGCCCCAATTTCTGCTTTGAACTTTAGGTACTATCCCAAAATGTATCACTAAGGTGACAGAAGTTGATTTCGGATCATCATTTTTGAACAGGAGCTTCAACCGTTTAGTAGCTTCAACCGTTTTGTGGCATATGAGAAATTCCCTAAGCCCCGGACCTGTCGATTTTGGTCAAAAATAAAAATTTCAAAAGTGCCCCAATTTCTGCTTTAAACTTTAGGTACTATCCCAAAATGTATCACTAAGGTGACAGAAGTTGATTTCGGATCATCATTTTAGAACAGGAGCTTCAACCGTTTAGTGGCATATGAGAAATACCCTAAGCCCCGGACCTGTAAATTTTGGTCAAAAATAAAAATTTCAAAAGTGCCCCAATTTCTGCTTTAAACTTTAGGTACTATCACAAAATGTATCACTAAGGTGACAGAAGTTGATTTTGGAGCATCATTTTTGAACAGGTGCTTCAACCGTTTTGTGGCATATGAGAAATTCCCTAAGCCCCGGACCAGTCGGTTTTGGTCAAAAATGAAAATTTCAAAAGTGCCCCAATTTCTGCTTTAAACTTTAGGTTCTATCCCAAAATGTATCACTAAGGTGACAGAAGTTGATTTCGGAGCATCATTTTTGAACAGGAGCTTCAACCGTTTAGTAGCTTCAACTGTTTAGTGGCATATGAGAAATACCCTAAGTCCCGGACCAGTCGATTTTGGTCAAAAATGAAAATTTCAAAAGCGCTCCAATTTCTGCTTTAAACTTTAGGTACTATCCCAAAATGTATCACTAAGTTGACAGAAGTTGATTTCGGAGCATCATTTTTGAACAGGAGCTTCAACTGTTTTGTGGCATATGAGAAATTCCCTAAGCCCCGGACCTGTCGATTTTGGTCAAAAATGAAAATTTCAAAAGTGCCCCAATTTCTGCTTTAAACTTTACGTAATATCCCAAAATCTATCACTAAGGTGACAGAAGTTGATTTTGGAGCATAATTTTTGAACAGGAGCTTCAACCGTTTAGTGGCATATGAGAAATTCCCTAAGCCCCGGACCTGTCGATTTTGGTCAAAAATGAAAATGTCAAAAGTGCCCCAATTTCTGCTTTAAACTTTAGGTACTATCCCAAAATGTATCACTAAGGTGACAGAAGTTGATTTCGGAGCATCATTTTTGAACAGGAGCTTCAACCGTTTTGTGGCATATGAGAAATTCCCTAAGCCCCGGACCTGTCGATTTTGGTCAAAAATGAAAATGTCAAAAGTGCCCCAATTTCTGCTTTAAACTTTAGGTACTATCCCAAAATGTATCACTAAGGTGACAGAAGTTGATTTCGGATCATCATTTTTGAACAGGAGCTTCAACTATTTTGTGGCATATGAGAAATTCCCTAAGCCCCGGACCTGTCGATTTTGGTCAAAAATGGAAATTTCAAAAGTGCTCCAATTTCTGCTTTAAACTTTAGGTACTATCCCAAAATGTATCACTAAGGTGACAGAAGTTGATTTCGGAGCATCATTTTTGAACAGGAGCTTCAACCGTTTTGTGGCATATGAGAAATACCCTAAGCCCCGGACCTGTCGATTTTGGTCAAA
Organism: Pseudophryne corroboree; assembly: GCF_028390025.1. NCBI lineage: Eukaryota > Metazoa > Chordata > Amphibia > Anura > Myobatrachidae > Pseudophryne > Pseudophryne corroboree. The sequence continues at coordinate 207,709 of NW_026970111.1, forward strand.
AATAAAAATTTCAAAAGTGCCCCAATTTCTGCTTTAAACTTTAGGTGCTATCCCAAAATGTATCACTACGGTGACAGAAGTTGATTTTGGAGCATAATTTTTGAACAGGAGCTTCAACCGTTTAGTGGCATATGAGAAATTCCCTAAGCCCCGGACCTGTCGATTTTGGTCAAAAATGGAAATTTCAAAAGTGCTTCAATTTCTGCTTTAAACTTTAGGTACTATCACAAAATGTATCACTAAGGTGACAGAAGTTGATTTCGGAGCATCATTTTTGAACAGGAGCTTCAACCGTTTTGTGGCATATGAGAAATTCCCTAAGCCCCGGACCAGTCGGTTTTGGTCAAAAATGAAAATTTCAAAAGTGCCCCAATTTCTGCTTTAAACTTTAGGTTCTATCCCAAAATGTATCACTAAGGTGACAGAAGTTGATTTCGGAGCATAATTTTTGAACAGGAGCTTCAACCGTTTAGTAGCTTCAACTGTTTAGTGGCATATGAGAAATACCCTAAGTCCCGGACCAGTCGATTTTGGTCAAAAATGAAAATTTCTAAAGTGCTCCAATTTCTGCTTTAAACTTTAGGTACTATCCCAAAATGTATCACTAAGTTGACAGAAGTTGATTTCGGAGCATCATTTTTGAACAGGAGCTTCAACTGTTTTGTGGCATATGAGAAATTCCCTAAGCCCCGGACCTGTCGATTTTGGTCAAAAATGAAAATGTCAAAAGTGCCCCAATTTCTGCTTTAAACTTTAGGTACTATCCCAAAATGTATCACTAAGGTGACAGAAGTTGATTTCGGATCATCATTTTTGAACAGGAGCTTCAACTATTTTGTGGCATATGAGAAATTCCCTAAGCCCCGGACCTGTCGATTTTGGTCAAAAATGAAAATTTCAAAAGTGCCCCAATTTCTGCTTTGAACTTTAGGTACTATCCCAAAATGTATCACTAAGGTGACAGAAGTTGATTTCGGATCATCATTTTTGAACAGGAGCTTCAACCGTTTAGTGGCATATGAGAAATACCCTAAGCCCCACACCTGTCGATTTTGGTCAAAAATAAAAATTTCAAAAGTGCCCCAATTTCTGCTTTAATCTTTAGGTGCTATCCCAAAATGTATCACTAAGGTGACAGAAGTTGATTTTGGAGCATAATTTTTGAACAGGAGCTTCAACCGTTTAGTGGCATATGAGAAATTCCCTAAGCCCCGGACCTGTCGATTTTGGTCAAAAATGGAAATTTCAAAAGTGCTCCAATTTCTGCTTTAAACTTTAGGTACTATCCCAAAATGTATCACTAAGGTGACAGAAGTTGATTTCGGATTCTCATTTTTGAACATGAGCTTCAACCGTTTAGTGGCATATGAGAAATTCCCTAAGCCCCGGACCTGTCGATTTTGGTCAAAAATAAAAATTTCAAAAGTGCCCCAATTTCTGCTTTAAACTTTAGGTGCTATCCCAAAATGTATCACTAAGGTGACAGAAGTTGATTTTGGAGCATAATTTTTGAACAGGAGCTTCAACCGTTTAGTGGCATATGAGAAATTCCCTAAGCCCCGGACCTGTCGATTTTGGTCAAAAATGGAAATTTCAAAAGTGCTTCAATTTCTGCTTTAAACTTTAGGTACTATCCCAAAATGTATCACTAGGGTGACAGAAGTTGATTTCGGAGCATCATTTTTGAACTGGAGCTTCAACCATTTTGTGGCATATGAGAAATTCCCTAAGCCCCGGACCTGTCGATTTTGGTCAAAAATGGAAATTTCAAAAGTGCTCCAATTTCTGCTTTAAACTTTAGGTACTATCCCAAAATGTATCACTAAGGTGACAGAAGTTGATTTCGGAGCATCATTTTTGAACAGGAGCTTCAACCGTTTTGTGGCATATGAGAAATTCCCTAAGCCCCGGACCTGTCGATTTTGGTCAAAAATGAAAATGTCAAAAGTGCCCCAATTTCTGCTTTAAACTTTAGGTACTATCCCAAAATGTATTACTAAGGTGACAGAAGTTGATTTCGGATCATCATTTTTGAACAGGAGCTTCAACTGTTTTGTGGCATATGAGAAATTCCCTAAGCCCCGGATCTGTCGATTTTGGTCAAAAATGAAAATTTCAAAAGTGCCCCAATTTCTGCTTTAAACTTTAGGTACTATCCCAAAATGTATCACTAAGGTGACAGAAGTTGATTTCGGAGCATGATTTTTTAACAGGAGCTTTAACCGTTTAGTGGCATATGAGAAATTCCCTAAGCCCCGGACCTGTCGATTTTGGTCAAAAATGAAAATGTCAAAAGTGCCCCAATTTCTGCTTTAAACTTTAGGTACTATCCCAAAATGTATCACTAAGGTGACAGAAGTTGATTTCGGAGCATGATTTATGAACAGGAGCTTCAACCGTTTAGTAGCTTCAACCGTTTTGTGGCATATGAGAAATTCCCTAAGCCCCGGACCTGTCGATTTTGGTCAAAAATGGAAATTTCAAAAGTGCTTCAATTTCTGCTTTAAACTTTAGGTACTATCCCAAAATGTATCACTAGGGTGACAGAAGTTGATTTCGGAGCATCATTTTTGAACAGGAGCTTCAACCATTTTGTGGCATATGAGAAATTCCCTAAGCCCCGGACCTGTCGATTTTGGTCAAAAATGGAAATTTCAAAAGTGCTCCAATTTCTGCTTTAAACTTTAGGTACTATCCCAAAATGTATCACTAAGGTGACAGAAGTTGATTTCGGATTCTCATTTTTGAACATGAGCTTCAACCGTTTAGTGGCATATGAGAAATTCCCTAAGCCCCGGACCTGTCGATTTTGGTCAAAAATGAAAATTTTAAAAGTGCCCCAATTTCTGCTTTGAACTTTAGGTACTATCCCAAAATGTATCACTAAGGTGACAGAAGTTGATTTCGGATCATCATTTTTGAACAGGAGCTTCAACCGTTTAGTGGCATATGAGAAATACCCTAAGCCCCGGACCTGTCGATTTTGGTCAAAAATAAAAATTTCAAAAGTGCCCCAATTTCTGCTTTAAACTTTAGGTACTATCCCAAAATGTATCACTAAGGTGACAGAAGTTGATTTCGGAGCATGATTTTTGAACAGGAGCTTCAACCGTTTAGTAGCTTCAACCATTTTGTGGCATATGAGAAATTCCCTAAGCCCCGGACCTGTCGATTTTGGTCAAAAATGAAAATGTCAAAAGTGCCCCAATTTCTGCTTTAAACTTTAGGTACTATCCCAAAATGTATCACTAAGGTGACAGAAGTTGATTTCGGAGCATCATTTTTGAACAGGAGCTTCAACCATTTTGTGGCATATGAGAAATTCCCTAAGCCCCGGACCTGTTGATTTTGGTCAAAAATGAAAATTTTAAAAGTGCCCCAATTTCTGCTTTGAACTTTAGGTACTATCCCAAAATGTATCACTAAGGTGACAGAAGTTGATTTCGGATCATCATTTTTGAACAGGAGCTTCAACCGTTTAGTGGCATATGAGAAATACCCTAAGCCCCGGCCCTGTCGATTTTGGTCAAAAATAAAAATTTCAAAAGTGCCCCAATTTCTGCTTTAAACTTTAGGTACTATCCCAAAATGTATCACTAAGGTGACAGAAGTTGATTTCGGAGCATGATTTTTGAACAGGAGCTTCAACCGTTTAGTAGCTTCAACCGTTTTGTGGCATATGAGAAATTCCCTAAGCCCCGGACCTGTCGATTTTGGTCAAAAATGAAAATGTCAAAAGTGCCCCAATTTCTGCTTTAAACTTTAGGTACTATCCCAAAATGTATCACTAAGGTGACAGAAGTTGATTTCGGATTCTCATTTTTGAACATGAGCTTCAACCGTTTAGTGGCATATGAGAAATCCCCTAAGCCCCGGACCTGTCGATTTTGGTCAAAAATGAAATTTTTAAAAGTGCCCCAATTTCTGCTTTGAACTTTAGGTACTATCCCAAAATGTATCACTAAGGTGACAGAAGTTGATTTCGGATCATCATTTTTGAACAGGAGCTTCAACCGTTTAGTAGCTTCAAACGTTTTGTGGCATATGAGAAATTCCCTAAGCCCCGGACCTGTCGATTTTGGTCAAAAATAAAAATTTCAAAAGTGCCCCAATTTCTGCTTTAAACTTTAGGTACTATCACAAAATGTATCACTAAGGTGACAGAAGTTGATTTTGGAGCATCATTTTTGAACAGGTGCTTCAACCGTTTTGTGGCATATGAGAAATTCCCTAAGCCCCGGACCAGTCGGTTTTGGTCAAAAATGAAAATTTCAAAAGTGCCCCAATTTCTGCTTTAAACTTTAGGTTCTATCCCAAAATGTATCACTAAGGTGACAGAAGTTGATTTCGGATTCTCATTTTTGAACATGAGCTTCAACCGTTTAGTGGCATATGAGAAATTCCCTAAGCCCCCGGACCTGTCGATTTTGGTCAAAAATGAAAATTTCAAAAGTGCCCCAATTTCTGCTTTGAACTTTAGGTACTATCCCAAAATGTATCACTAAGGTGACAGAAGTTGATTTCGGATCATCATTTTTGAACAGGAGCTTCAACCGTTTAGTGGCATATGAGAAATACCCTAAGCCCCACACCTGTCGATTTTGGTCAAAAATGGAAATTTCAAAAGTGCTCCAATTTCTGCTTTAAACTTTAGGTACTATCCCAAAATGTATCACTAAGGTGACAGAAGTTGATTTCGGAGCATCATTTTTGAACAGGAGCTTTAACCGTTTAGTGGCATATGACAAATTCCCTAAGCCCCGGACCTGTCGATTTTGGTCAAAAATGAAAATTTCAAAAGTGCCCTATTTCTGCTTTAAACTTTAGGTACTATCCCAAAATGTATCACTAAGGTGACAGAAGTTGATTTCGGATCATCATTTTTGAACATGAGCTTCAACCGTTTAGTGGCATATGAGAAATTCCCTAAGCCCCGGACCTGTCGATTTTGGTCAAAAATGAAAATTTCAAAAGTGCCACAATTTCTGCTTTAAACTTTAGGTGCTATCCCAAAATGTATCACTAAGGTGACAGAAGTTGATTTCGGAGCATAATTTTTGAACAGGAGCTTCAACCGTTTAGTGGCATATGAGAAATTCCCAAAGCCCCGGACCTGTCAATTTTGGTCAAAAATGTGAATTTCAAAAGTGCCCCAATTTCTGCTTTAAACTTTAGGTACTATCCCAAAATGTATCACTAAGGTGACAGAAGTTGATTTTGGAGCATCATTTTTGAACAGGAGCTTCAACCGTTTTGTGGCATATGAGAAATTCCCTAAGCCCCGGACCTGTCGATTTTGGTCAAAAATGAAAATGTCAAAAGTGCCCCAATTTCTGCTTTAAACTTTAGGTACTATCCCAAAATGTATCTCTAAGGTGACAGAAGTTGATTTCGGATCATCATTTTTGAACAGGAGCTTCAACTGTTTTGTGGCATATGAGAAATTCCCTAAGCCCTGGATCTGTCGATTTTGGTCAAAAATGAAAATTTCAAAAGTGCCCCAATTTCTGCTTTAAACTTTAGGTACTATCCCAAAATGTATCTCTAAGGTGACAGAAGTTGATTTCGGATCATCATTTTTGAACAGGAGCTTCAACCGTTTAGTGGCATATGAGAAATACCCTAAGCCCCGGACCTGTCGATTTTGGTCAAAAATAAAAATTTCAAAAGTGCCCCAATTTCTGCTTTAAACTTTAGGTGCTATCCCAAAATGTATCACTAAGGTGACAGAAGTTGATTTCGGAGCATAATTTTTGAACAGGAGCTTCAACCGTTTAGTAGCTTCAACTGTTTAGTGGCATATGAGAAATACCCTAAGTCCCGGACCAGTCGATTTTGGTCAAAAATGAAAATTTCAAAAGTGCTCCAATTTCTGCTTTAAACTTTAGGTACTATCCCAAAATGTATCACTAAGGTGACAGAAGTTGATTTTGGAGCATAATTTTTGAACAGGAGCTTCAACCGTTTAGTGGCATATGAGAAATTCCCTAAGCCCCGGACCTGTCGATTTTGGTCAAAAATGGAAATTTCAAAAGTGCTTCAATTTCTGCTTTAAACTTTAGGTACTATCACAAAATGTATCACTAAGGTGACAGAAGTTGATTTCGGAGCATCATTTTTGAACAGGAGCTTCAACCGTTTTGTGGCATATGAGAAATTCCCTAAGCCCCGGACCAGTCGGTTTTGGTCAAAAATGAAAATTTCAAAAGTGCCCCAATTTCTGCTTTAAACTTTAGGTTCTATACCAAAATGTATCACTAAGGTGACAGAAGTTGATTTCGGAGCATAATTTTTGAACAGGAGCTTCAACCGTTTAGTAGCTTCAACTGTTTAGTGGCATATGAGAAATACCCTAAGTCCCGGACCAGTCGATTTTGGTCAAAAATGAAAATTTCAAAAGTGCTCCAATTTCTGCTTTAAACTTTAGGTTCTATACCAAAATGTATCACTAAGGTGACAGAAGTTGATTTCGGAGCATAATTTTTGAACAGGAGCTTCAACCGTTTAGTAGCTTCAACCGTTTAGTGGCATATGAGAAATTCCCTAAGCCCCGGACCTGTCGATTTTGGTCAAAAATGGAAATTTCAAAAGTGCTCCAATTTCTGCTTTAAACTTTAGGTACTATCCCAAAATGTATCACTAAGGTGACAGAAGTTGATTTCGGAGCATCATTTTTGAACAGGAGCTTCAACCGTTTTGTGGCATATGAGAAATTCCCTAAGCCCCGGACCTGTCGATTTTGGTCAAAAATGAAAATGTCAAAAGTGCCCCAATTTCTGCTTTAAACTTTAGGTACTATCCCAAAATGTATCACTAAGGTGACAGAAGTTGATTTCGGATTCTCATTTTTGAACATGAGCTTCAACCGTTTAGTGGCATATGAGAAATTCCCTAAGCCCCCGGACCTGTCGATTTTGGTCAAAAATGAAAATTTCAAAAGTGCCCCAATTTCTGCTTTGAACTTTAGGTACTATCCCAAAATGTATCACTAAGGTGACAGAAGTTGATTTCGGAACATCATTTTTGAACAGGAGCTTCAACCGTTTAGTGGCATATGAGAAATACCCTAAGCCCCGGACCTGTCGATTTTGGTCAAAAATAAAAATTTCAAAAGTGCCCCAATTTCTGCTTTAATCTTTAGGTGCTATCCCAAAATGTATCACTAAGGTGACAGAAGTTGATTTTGGAGCATAATTTTTGAACAGGAGCTTCAACCGTTTAGTGGCATATGAGAAATTCCCTAAGCCCCGGACCTGTCGATTTTGGTCAAAAATGGAAATTTCAAAAGTGCTCCAATTTCTGCTTTAAACTTTAGGTACTATCCCAAAATGTATCACTAAGGTGACAGAAGTTGATTTCGGAGCATCATTTTTGAACAGGAGCTTTAACCGTTTAGTGGCATATGAGAAATTCCCTAAGCCCCGGACCTGTCGATTTTGGTCAAAAATGAAAATTTCAAAAGTGCCACAATTTCTGCTTTAAACTTTAGGTGCTATCCCAAAATGTATCACTAAGGTGACAGAAGTTGATTTCGGAGCATAATTTTTGAACAGGAGCTTCAACCGTTTAGTGGCATATGAGAAATTCCCAAAGCCCTGGACCTGTCAATTTTGGTCAAAAATGAGAATTTCAAAAGTGCCCCAATTTCTGCTTTAAACTTTAGGTACTATCCCAAAATGTATCACTAAGGTGACAGAAGTTGATTTCGGATCATCATTTTTGAACAGGAGCTTCAACCGTTTAGTGGCATATGAGAAATTCCCTAAGCCCCGGACCTGTCGATTTTGGTCAAAAATGAAAATTTCAAAAGTGCCACAATTTCTGCTTTAAACTTTAGGTGCTATCCCAAAATGTATCACTAAGGTGACAGAAGTTGATTTCGGAGCATAATTTTTGAACAGGAGCTTCAACCGTTTAGTGGCATATGAGAAATTCCCTAAGCCCCGGCCGGACCTGTCGATTTTGGTCAAAAATGAAAATGTCAAAAGTGCCCCAATTTCTGCTTTAAACTTTAGGTACTATCCCAAAATGTATCACTAAGGTGACAGAAGTTGATTTCGGAGCATCATTTTTGAACAGGAGCTTCAACCGTTTTGTGGCATATGAGAAATTCCCTAAGCCCCGGACCTGTCGATTTTGGTCAATAATGAAAATGTCAAAAGTGCCCCAATTTCTGCTTTAAACTTTAGGTACTATCCCAAAATGTATCACTAAGGTGACAGAAGTTGATTTCGGATCATCATTTTTGAACAGGAGCTTCAACTATTTTGTGGCATATGAGAAATTCCCTAAGCCCCGGACCTGTCGATTTTGGTCAAAAATGGAAATTTCAAAAGTGCTCCAATTTCTGCTTTAAACTTTAGGTACTATCCCAAAATGTATCACTAAGGTGACAGAAGTTGATTTCGGAGCATCATTTTTGAACAGGAGCTTCAACCGTTTTGTGGCATATGAGAAATTCCCTAAGCCCCGGACCTGTCGATTTTGGTCAAAAATGAAAATGTCAAAAGTGCCCCAATTTCTGCTTTAAACTTTAGGTACTATCCCAAAATGTATCACTAAGGTGACAGAAGTTGATTTCGGATCATCATTTTTGAACAGGAGCTTCAACTGTTTTGTGGCATATGAGAAATTCCCTAAGCCCCGGACCTGTCGATTTTGGTCAAAAATGGAAATTTCAAAAGTGCTCCAATTTCTGCTTTAAACTTTAGGTACTATCCCAAAATGTATCACTAAGGTGACAGAAGTTGATTTCGGAGCATCATTTTTGAACAGGAGCTTCAACCGTTTTGTGGCATATGAGAAATTCCCTAAGCCCCGGACCTGTCGATTTTGGTCAAAAATGAAAATGTCAAAAGTGCCCCAATTTCTGCTTTAAACTTTAGGTACTATCCCAAAATGTATCTCTAAGGTGACAGAAGTTGATTTCGGATCATCACTTTTGAACAGGAGCTTCAACTGTTTTGTGGCATATGAGAAATTCCCTAAGCCCTGGATCTGTCGATTTTGGTCAAAAATGGAAATTTCAAAAGTGCTCCAATTTCTGCTTTAAACTTTAGGTACTATCCCAAAATGTATCACTAAGGTGACAGAAGTTGATTTCGGGGCATCATTTTTGAACAGGAGCTTCAACCGTTTTGTGGCATATGAGAAATTCCCTAAGCCCCGGACCTGTCGATTTTGGTCAAAAATGAAAATTTTAAAAGTGCCCCAATTTCTGCTTTGAACTTTAGGTACTATCCCAAAATGTATCACTAAGGTGACAGAAGTTGATTTCGGATCATCATTTTTGAACAGGAGCTTCAACCGTTTAGTGGCATATGAGAAATACCCTAAGCCCCGGACCTGTCGATTTTGGTCAACAATAAAAATTTCAAAAGTGCCCCAATTTCTGCTTTAAACTTTAGGTACTGTCCCAAAATGTATTACTAAGGTGACAGAAGTTGATTTCGGAGCATCATTTTTGAACAGGAGCTTTAACCGTTTAGTGGCATATGACAAATTCCCTAAGCCCCGGACCTGTCGATTTTGGTCAAAAATGAAAATTTCAAAAGTGCCCTATTTCTGCTTTAAACTTTAGGTACTATCCCAAAATGTATCACTAAGGTGACAGAAGTTGATTTCGGATCATCATTTTTGAACATGAGCTTCAACCGTTTAGTGGCATATGAGAAATTCCCTAAGCCCCGGACCTGTCGATTTTGGTCAAAAATGAAAATGTCAAAAGTGCCCCAATTTCTGCTTTAAACTTTAGGTACTATCCCAAAATGTATCTCTAAGGTGACAGAAGTTGATTTCGGATCATCACTTTTGAACAGGAGCTTCAACTGTTTTGTGGCATATGAGAAATTCCCTAAGCCCTGGATCTGTCGATTTTGGTCAAAAATGAAAATTTCAAAAGTGCCCCAATTTCTGCTTTAAACTTTAGGTACTATCCCAAAATGTATCTCTAAGGTGACAGAAGTTGATTTCGGATCATCATTTTTGAACAGGAGCTTCAACCGTTTAGTGGCATATGAGAAATACCCTAAGCCCCGGACCTGTCGATTTTGGTCAAAAATGAAAATTTTAAAAGTGCCCCAATTTCTGCTTTAAACTTTAGGTGCTATCCCAAAATGTATCACTAAGGTGACAGAAGTTGATTTCGGAGCATAATTTTTGAACAGGAGCTTCAACCGTTTAGTAGCTTCAACTGTTTAGTGGCATATGAGAAATACCCTAAGTCCCGGACCAGTCGATTTTGGTCAAAAATGAAAATTTCAAAAGTGCTCCAATTTCTGCTTTAAACTTTAGGTACTATCCCAAAATGTATCACTAAGGTGACAGAAGTTGATTTTGGAGCATAATTTTTGAACAGGAGCTTCAACCGTTTAGTGGCATATGAGAAATTCCCTAAGCCCCGGACCTGTCGATTTTGGTCAAAAATGGAAATTTCAAAAGTGCTTCAATTTCTGCTTTAAACTTTAGGTACTATCACAAAATGTATCACTAAGGTGACAGAAGTTGATTTCGGAGCATCATTTTTGAACAGGAGCTTCAACCGTTTTGTGGCATATGAGAAATTCCCTAAGCCCCGGACCAGTCGGTTTTGGTCAAAAATGAAAATTTCAAAAGTGCCCCAATTTCTGCTTTAAACTTTAGGTTCTATACCAAAATGTATCACTAAGGTGACAGAAGTTGATTTCGGAGCATAATTTTTGAACAGGAGCTTCAACCGTTTAGTAGCTTCAACTGTTTAGTGGCATATGAGAAATACCCTAAGCCCCGGACCTGTCGATTTTGGTCAAAAATGAAAATGTCAAAAGTGCCCCAATTTCTGCTTTAAACTTTAGGTACTATCCCAAAATGTATCACTAAGGTGACAGAAGTTGATTTCGGATCATCATTTTTGAACAGGAGCTTCAACTGTTTTGTGGCATATGAGAAATTCCCTAAGCCCCGGATCTGTCGATTTTGGTCAAAAATGAAAATTTCAAAAGTGCCCCAATTTCTGCTTTAAACTTTAGGTACTATCCCAAAATGTATCACTAAGGTGACAGAAGATGATTTCGGAGCATGATTTTTGAACAGGAGCTTCAACCGTTTAGTAGCTTCAACCGTTTTGTGGCATATGAGAAATTCCCTAAGCCCCGGACCTGTCGATTTTGGTCAAAAATGAAAATGTCAAAAGTGCCCCAATTTCTGCTTTAAACTTTAGGTACTATCCCAAAATGTATCACTAAGGTGACAGAAGTTGATTTCGGATTCTCATTTTTGAACATGAGCTTCAACCGTTTAGTGGCATATGAGAAATTCCCTAAGCCCCGGACCTGTCGATTTTGGTCAAAAATGAAAATTTTAAAAGTGCCCCAATTTCTGCTTTGAACTTTAGGTACTATCCCAAAATGTATCACTAAGGTGACAGAAGTTGATTTCGGATCATCATTTTTGAACAGGAGCTTCAACCGTTTAGTGGCATATGAGAAATACCCTAAGCCCCGGACCTGTCGATTTTGGTCAAAAATAAAAATTTCAAAAGTGCCCCAATTTCTGCTTTAAACTTTAGGTACTATCCCAAAATGTATCACTAAGGTGACAGAAGTTGATTTCGGAGCATCATTTTTGAACAGGAGCTTTAACCGTTTAGTGGCATATGACAAATTCCCTAAGCCCCGGACCTGTCGATTTTGGTCAAAAATGAAAATTTCAAAAGTGCCCTATTTCTGCTTTAAACTTTAGGTACTATCCCAAAATGTATCACTAAGGTGACAGAAGTTGATTTCGGATCATCATTTTTGAACATGAGCTTCAACCGTTTAGTGGCATATGAGAAATTCCCTAAGCCCCGGACCTGTCGATTTTGGTCAAAAATGAAAATTTCAAAAGTGCCACAATTTCTGCTTTAAACTTTAGGTGCTATCCCAAAATGTATCACTAAGGTGACAGAAGTTGATTTCGGAGCATAATTTTTGAACAGGAGCTTCAACCGTTTAGTGGCATATGAGAAATTCCCAAAGCCCCGGACCTGTCAATTTTGGTCAAAAATGTGAATTTCAAAAGTGCCCCAATTTCTGCTTTAAACTTTAGGTACTATCCCAAAATGTATCACTAAGGTGACAGAAGTTGATTTTGGAGCATCATTTTTGAACAGGAGCTTCAACCGTTTTGTGGCATATGAGAAATTCCCTAAGCCCTGAATCTGTCGATTTTGGTCAAAAATGAAAATTTCAAAAGTGCCCCAATTTCTGCTTTAAACTTTAGGTACTATCCCAAAATGTATCTCTAAGGTGACAGAAGTTGATTTCGGATCATCATTTTTGAACAGGAGCTTCAACCGTTTAGTGGCATATGAGAAATACCCTAAGCCCCGGACCTGTCGATTTTGGTCAAAAATAAAAATTTCAAAAGTGCCCCAATTTCTGCTTTAAACTTTAGGTGCTATCCCAAAATGTATCACTAAGGTGACAGAAGTTGATTTCGGAGCATAAATTTTGAACAGGAGCTTCAACCGTTTAGTAGCTTCAACTGTTTAGTGGCATATGAGAAATACCCTAAGTCCCGGACCAGTCGATTTTGGTCAAAAATGAAAATTTCAAAAGTGCTCCAATTTCTGCTTTAAACTTTAGGTACTATCCCAAAATGTATCACTAAGGTGACAGAAGTTGATTTTGGAGCATAATTTTTGAACAGGAGCTTCAACCGTTTAGTGGCATATGAGAAATTCCCTAAGCCCCGGACCTGTCGATTTTGGTCAAAAATGGAAATTTCAAAAGTGCTTCAATTTCTGCTTTAAACTTTAGGTACTATCACAAAATGTATCACTAAGGTGACAGAAGTTGATTTCGGAGCATCATTTTTGAACAGGAGCTTCAACCGTTTTGTGGCATATGAGAAATTCCCTAAGCCCCGGACCAGTCGGTTTTGGTCAAAAATGAAAATTTCAAAAGTGCCCCAATTTCTGCTTTAAACTTTAGGTTCTATACCAAAATGTATCACTAAAGTGACAGAAGTTGATTTCGGAGCATAATTTTTGAACAGGAGCTTCAACCGTTTAGTAGCTTCAACTGTTTAGTGGCATATGAGAAATACCCTAAGTCCCGGACCAGTCGATTTTGGTCAAAAATGAAAATTTCAAAAGTGCTCCAATTTCTGCTTTAAACTTTAGGTACTATCCCAAAATGTATCACTAAGGTGACAGAAGTTGATTTCGGAGCATCATTTTTGAACAGGAGCTTCAACCGTTTTGTGGCATATGAGAAATTCCCTAAGCCCCGGACCTGTCGATTTTGGTCAAAAATGAAAATGTCAAAAGTGCCCCAATTTCTGCTTTAAACTTTAGGTACTATCCCAAAATGTATCACTAAGGTGACAGAAGTTGATTTCGGATTCTCATTTTTGAACATGAGCTTCAACCGTTTAGTGGCATATGAGAAATTCCCTAAGCCCCCGGACCTGTCGATTTTGGTCAAAAATTAAAATTTCAAAAGTGCCCCAATTTCTGCTTTGAACTTTAGGTACTATCCCAAAATGTATCACTAAGGTGACAGAAGTTGATTTCGGAACATCATTTTTGAACAGGAGCTTCAACCGTTTAGTGGCATATGAGAAATACCCTAAGCCCCGGACCTGTCGATTTTGGTCAAAAATAAAAATTTCAAAAGTGCCCCAATTTCTGCTTTAATCTTTAGGTGCTATCCCAAAATGTATCACTAAGGTGACAGAAGTTGATTTTGGAGCATAATTTTTGAACAGGAGCTTCAACCGTTTAGTGGCATATGAGAAATTCCCTAAGCCCCGGACCTGTCGATTTTGGTCAAAAATGAAAATGTCAAAAGTGCCCCAATTTCTGCTTTAAACTTTAGGTACTATCCCAAAATGTATCACTAAGGTGACAGAAGTTGATTTCGGATTCTCATTTTTGAACATGAGCTTCAACCGTTTAGTGGCATATGAGAAATTCCCTAAGCCCCGGACCTGTCGATTTTGGTCAAAAATAAAAATTTCAAAAGTGCCCCAATTTCTGCTTTAATCTTTAGGTGCTATCCCAAAATGTATCACTAAGGTGACAGAAGTTGATTTTGGAGCATAATTTTTGAACAGGAGCTTCAACCGTTTAGTGGCATATGAGAAATTCCCTAAGCCCCGGACCTGTCGATTTTGGTCAAAAATGGAAATTTCAAAAGTGCTCCAATTTCTGCTTTAAACTTTAGGTACTATCCCAAAATGTATCACTAAGGTGACAGAAGTTGATTTCGGAGCATCATTTTTGAACAGGAGCTTTAACCGTTTAGTGGCATATGAGAAATTCCCTAAGCCCCGGACCTGTCGATTTTGGTCAAAAATGAAAATTTCAAAAGTGCCACAATTTCTGCTTTAAACTTTAGGTGCTATCCCAAAATGTATCACTAAGGTGACAGAAGTTGATTTCGGAGCATAATTTTTGAACAGGAGCTTCAACCGTTTAGTGGCATATGAGAAATTCCCAAAGCCCTGGACCTGTCAATTTTGGTCAAAAATGAGAATTTCAAAAGTGCCCCAATTTCTGCTTTAAACTTTAGGTGCTATCCCAAAATGTATCACTAAGGTGACAGAAGTTGATTTCGGATCATCATTTTTGAACAGGAGCTTCAACCGTTTAGTGGCATATGAGAAATTCCCTAAGCCCCGGACCTGTCGATTTTGGTCAAAAATGAAAATTTCAAAAGTGCCACAATTTCTGCTTTAAACTTTAGGTGCTATCCCAAAATGTATCACTAAGGTGACAGAAGTTGATTTCGGAGCATAATTTTTGAACAGGAGCTTCAACCGTTTAGTGGCATATGAGAAATTCCCTAAGCCCCGGACCTGTCGATTTTGGTCAAAAATGAAAATGTCAAAAGTGCCCCAATTTCTGCTTTAAACTTTAGGTACTATCCCAAAATGTATCACTAAGGTGACAGAAGTTGATTTCGGAGCATCATTTTTGAACAGGAGCTTCAACCGTTTTGTGGCATATGAGAAATTCCCTAAGCCCCGGACCTGTCGATTTTGGTCAATAATGAAAATGTCAAAAGTGCCCCAATTTCTGCTTTAAACTTTAGGTACTATCCCAAAATGTATCACTAAGGTGACAGAAGTTGATTTTGGATCATCATTTTTGAACAGGAGCTTCAACTATTTTGTGGCATATGAGAAATTCCCTAAGCCCCGGACCTGTCGATTTTGGTCAAAAATGGAAATTTCAAAAGTGCTCCAATTTCTGCTTTAAACTTTAGGTACTATCCCAAAATGTATCACTAAGGTGACAGAAGTTGATTTCGGAGCATCATTTTTGAACAGGAGCTTCAACCGTTTTGTGGCATATGAGAAATTCCCTAAGCCCCGGACCTGTCGATTTTGGTCAAAAATGAAAATGTCAAAAGTGCCCCAATTTCTGCTTTAAACTTTAGGTACTATCCCAAAATGTATCACTAAGGTGACAGAAGTTGATTTCGGATCATCATTTTTGAACAGGAGCTTCAACTGTTTTGTGGCATATGAGAAATTCCCTAAGCCCCGGACCTGTCGATTTTGGTCAAAAATGGAAATTTCAAAAGTGCTCCAATTTCTGCTTTAAACTTTAGGTACTATCCCAAAATGTATCACTAAGGTGACAGAAGTTGATTTCGGAGCATCATTTTTGAACAGGAGCTTCAACCGTTTTGTGGCATATGAGAAATTCCCTAAGCCCCGGACCTGTCGATTTTGGTCAAAAATGAAAATGTCAAAAGTGCCCCAATTTCTGCTTTAAACTTTAGGTACTATCCCAAAATGTATCACTAAGGTGACAGAAGTTGATTTCGGATCATCATTTTTGAACAGGAGCTTCAACTGTTTTGTGGCATATGAGAAATTCCCTAAGCCCCGGATCTGTCGATTTTGGTCAAAAATGAAAATTTCAAAAGTGCCCCAATTTCTGCTTTAAACTTTAGGTACTATCCCAAAATGTATCACTAAGGTGACAGAAGATGATTTCGGAGCATGATTTTTGAACAGGAGCTTCAACCGTTTAGTAGCTTCAACCGTTTTGTGGCATATGAGAAATTCCCTAAGCCCCGGACCTGTCGATTTTGGTCAAAAATGAAAATGTCAAAAGTGCCCCAATTTCTGCTTTAAACTTTAGGTACTATCCCAAAATGTATCACTAAGGTGACAGAAGTTGATTTCGGATCATCATTTTTGAACAGGAGCTTCAACCGTTTAGTGGCATATGAGAAATACCCTAAGCCCCGGACCTGTCGATTTTGGTCAAAAATAAAAATTTCAAAAGTGCCCCAATTTCTGCTTTAAACTTTAGGTACTATCCCAAAATGTATCACTAAGGTGACAGAAGTTGATTTCGGATCATCATTTTTGAACAGGAGCTTCAACCGTTTAGTGGCATATGAGAAATACCCTAAGCCCCGAACCTGTCGATTTTGGTCAAAAATAAAAATTTCAAAAGTGCCCCAATTTCTGCTTTAAACTTTAGGTGCTATCCCAAAATGTATCACTAAGGTGACAGAAGTTGATTTTGGAGCATAATTTTTGAACAGGAGCTTCAACCGTTTAGTGGCATATGAGAAATTCCCTAAGCCCCGGACCTGTCGATTTTGGTCAAAAATGGAAATTTCAAAAGTGCTTCAATTTCTGCTTTAAACTTTAGGTACTATCACAAAATGTATCACTAAGGTGACAGAAGTTGATTTCGGAGCATCATTTTTGAACAGGAGCTTCAACCGTTTTGTGGCATATGAGAAATTCCCTAAGCCCCGGACCAGTCGGTTTTGGTCAAAAATGAAAATTTCAAAAGTGCCCCAATTTCTGCTTTAAACTTTAGGTTCTATCCCAAAATGTATCACTAAGGTGACAGAAGTTGATTTCGGAGCATAATTTTTGAACAGGAGCTTCAACCGTTTAGTAGCTTCAACTGTTTAGTGGCATATGAGAAATACCCTAAGTCCCGGACCAGTCGATTTTGGTCAAAAATGAAAATTTCTAAAGTGCTCCAATTTCTGCTTTAAACTTTAGGTACTATCCCAAAATGTATCACTAAGTTGACAGAAGTTGATTTCGGAGCATCATTTTTGAACAAGAGCTTCAACTGTTTTGTGGCATATGAGAAATTCCCTAAGCCCCGGACCTGTCGATTTTGGTCAAAAATGAAAATTTCAAAAGTGCCCCAATTTCTGCTTTAAACTTTAGGTAATATCCCAAAATGTATCACTAAGGTGACAGAAGTTGATTTCGGATTCTCATTTTTGAACATGAGCTTCAACCGTTTAGTGGCATATGAGAAATTCCCTAAGCCCCCGGACCTGTCGATTTTGGTCAAAAATGAAAATTTCAAAAGTGCCCCAATTTCTGCTTTGAACTTTAGGTACTATCCCAAAATGTATCACTAAGGTGACAGAAGTTGATTTCGGATCATCATTTTTGAACAGGAGCTTCAACCGTTTAGTGGCATATGAGAAATACACCTGTCGATTTTGGTCAAAAATAAAAATTTCAAAAGTGCCCCAATTTCTGCTTTAATCTTTAGGTGCTATTCCAAAATGTATCACTAAGGTGACAGAAGTTGATTTTGGAGCATAATTTTTGAACAGGAGCTTCAACCGTTTAGTGGCATATGAGAAATTCCCTAAGCCCCGGACCTGTCGATTTTGGTCAAAAATGGAAATTTCAAAAGTGCTCCAATTTCTGCTTTAAACTTTAGGTACTATCCCAAAATGTATCACTAAGGTGACAGAAGTTGATTTCGGAGCATAATTTTTGAACAGGAGCTTTAACCATTTAGTGGCATATGAGAAATTCCCTAAGCCCCGGACCTGTCGATTTTGGTCAAAAATGAAAATTTCAAAAGTGCCCTATTTCTGCTTTAAACTTTAGGTACTATCCCAAAATGTATCACTAAGGTGACAGAAGTTGATTTCGGATCATCATTTTTGAACAGGAGCTTCAACCGTTTAGTGGCATATGAGAAATTCCCTAAGCCCCGGACCTGTCGATTTTGGTCAAAAATGAAAATTTCAAAAGTGCCACAATTTCT
Source organism: Pseudophryne corroboree (assembly GCF_028390025.1). Classification (NCBI taxonomy): domain Eukaryota; kingdom Metazoa; phylum Chordata; class Amphibia; order Anura; family Myobatrachidae; genus Pseudophryne; species Pseudophryne corroboree. The sequence continues at coordinate 225,734 of NW_026970111.1, forward strand.
GCTTTAAACTTTAGGTGCTATCCCAAAATGTATCACTAAGGTGACAGAAGTTGATTTCGGAGCATAATTTTTGAACAGGAGCTTCAACCGTTTAGTGGCATATGAGAAATTCCCAAAGCCCCGGACCTGTCAATTTTGGTCAAAAATGTGAATTTCAAAAGTGCCCCAATTTCTGCTTTAAACTTTAGGTACTATCCCAAAATGTATCACTAAGGTGACAGAAGTTGATTTTGGAGCATCATTTTTGAACAGTAGCTTCAACCGTTTTGTGGCATATGAGAAATTCCCTAAGCCCCGGACCTGTCAATTTTGGTCAAAAATGAAAATTTAAAAAGTGCCCCAATTTCTGCTTTAAACTTAGGTACTATCCCAAAATGTATCACTAAGGTGACAGAAGTTGATTTCGGATCATCATTTTTGAACAGGAGCTTCAACCGTTTAGTGGCATATGAGAAATTCCCTAAGCCCCGGACCTGTCGATTTTGGTCAAAAATGAAAATGTCAAAAGTGCCCCAATTTCTGCTTTAAACTTTAGGTACTATCACAAAATGTATCACTAAGGTGACAGAAGTTGATTTCGGAGCATCATTTTTGAACAGGAGCTTCAACCGTTTTGTGGCATATGAGAAATTCCCTAAGCCCCGGACCAGTCGGTTTTGGTCAAAAATGAAAATTTCAAAAGTGCCCCAATTTCTGCTTTAAACTTTAGGTTCTATCCCAAAATGTATCACTAAGGTGACAGAAGTTGATTTCGGAGCATAATTTTTGAACAGGAGCTTCAACCGTTTAGTAGCTTCAACTGTTTAGTGGCATATGAGAAATACCCTAAGTCCCGGACCAGTCGATTTTGGTCAAAAATGAAAATTTCTAAAGTGCTCCAATTTCTGCTTTAAACTTTAGGTACTATCCCAAAATGTATCACTAAGTTGACAGAAGTTGATTTCGGAGCATCATTTTTGAACAAGAGCTTCAACTGTTTTGTGGCATATGAGAAATTCCCTAAGCCCCGGACCTGTCGATTTTGGTCAAAAATGAAAATTTCAAAAGTGCCCCAATTTCTGCTTTAAACTTTAGGTAATATCCCAAAATGTATCACTAAGGTGACAGAAGTTGATTTCGGATTCTCATTTTTGAACATGAGCTTCAACCGTTTAGTGGCATATGAGAAATTCCCTAAGCCCCCGGACCTGTCGATTTTGGTCAAAAATGAAAATTTCAAAAGTGCCCCAATTTCTGCTTTGAACTTTAGGTACTATCCCAAAATGTATCACTAAGGTGACAGAAGTTGATTTCGGATCATCATTTTTGAACAGGAGCTTCAACCGTTTAGTGGCATATGAGAAATACACCTGTCGATTTTGGTCAAAAATAAAAATTTCAAAAGTGCCCCAATTTCTGCTTTAATCTTTAGGTGCTATTCCAAAATGTATCACTAAGGTGACAGAAGTTGATTTTGGAGCATAATTTTTGAACAGGAGCTTCAACCGTTTAGTGGCATATGAGAAATTCCCTAAGCCCCGGACCTGTCGATTTTGGTCAAAAATGGAAATTTCAAAAGTGCTCCAATTTCTGCTTTAAACTTTAGGTACTATCCCAAAATGTATCACTAAGGTGACAGAAGTTGATTTCGGAGCATCATTTTTGAACAGGAGCTTTAACCATTTAGTGGCATATGAGAAATTCCCTAAGCCCCGGACCTGTCGATTTTGGTCAAAAATGAAAATTTCAAAAGTGCCCTATTTCTGCTTTAAACTTTAGGTACTATCCCAAAATGTATCACTAAGGTGACAGAAGTTGATTTCGGATCATCATTTTTGAACAGGAGCTTCAACCGTTTAGTGGCATATGAGAAATTCCCTAAGCCCCGGACCTGTCGATTTTGGTCAAAAATGAAAATTTCAAAAGTGCCACAATTTCTGCTTTAAACTTTAGGTGCTATCCCAAAATGTATCACTAAGGTGACAGAAGTTGATTTCGGAGCATAATTTTTGAACAGGAGCTTCAACCGTTTAGTGGCATATGAGAAATTCCCAAAGCCCCGGACCTGTCAATTTTGGTCAAAAATGTGAATTTCAAAAGTGCCCCAATTTCTGCTTTAAACTTTAGGTACTATCCCAAAATGTATCACTAAGGTGACAGAAGTTGATTTTGGAGCATCATTTTTGAACAGGAGCTTCAACCGTTTTGTGGCATATGAGAAATTCCCTAAGCCCCGGACCTGTCGATTTTGGTCAAAAATGAAAATGTCAAAAGTGCCCCAATTTCTGCTTTAAACTTTAGGTACTATCCCAAAATGTATCACTAAGGTGACAGAAGTTGATTTCGGATCATCATTTTTGAACAGGAGCTTCAACTGTTTTGTGGCATATGAGAAATTCCCTAAGCCCTGGATCTGTCGATTTTGGTCAAAAATGAAAATTTCAAAAGTGCCCCAATTTCTGCTTTAAACTTTAGGTACTATCCCAAAATGTATCACTAAGGTGACAGAAGTTGATTTCGGAGCATGATTTTTGAACAGGAGCTTCAACCGTTTTGTGGCATATGAGAAATTCCCTAAGCCCCGGACCTGTCGATTTTGGTCAAAAATGAAAATGTCAAAAGTGCCCCAATTTCTGCTTTAAACTTTAGGTACTATCCCAAAATGTATCACTAAGGTGACAGAAGTTGATTTCGGATCATCATTTTTGAACAGGAGCTTCAACTGTTTTGTGGCATATGAGAAATTCCCTAAGCCCCGGATCTGTCGATTTTGGTCAAAAATGAAAATTTCAAAAGTGCCCCAATTTCTGCTTTAAACTTTAGGTACTATCCCAAAATGTATCACTAAGGTGACAGAAGATGATTTCGGAGCATGATTTTTGAACAGGAGCTTCAACCGTTTAGTAGCTTCAACCGTTTTGTGGCATATGAGAAATTCCCTAAGCCCCGGACCTGTCGATTTTGGTCAAAAATGAAAATGTCAAAAGTGCCCCAATTTCTGCTTTAAACTTTAGGTACTATCCCAAAATGTATCACTAAGGTGACAGAAGTTGATTTCGGATTCTCATTTTTGAACATGAGCTTCAACCGTTTAGTGGCATATGAGAAATTCCCTAAGCCCCGGACCTGTCGATTTTGGTCAAAAATGAAAATTTTAAAAGTGCCCCAATTTCTGCTTTGAACTTTAGGTACTATCCCAAAATGTATCACTAAGGTGACAGAAGTTGATTTCGGATCATCATTTTTGAACAGGAGCTTCAACCGTTTAGTGGCATATGAGAAATACCCTAAGCCCCGGACCTGTCGATTTTGGTCAAAAATAAAAATTTCAAAAGTGCCCCAATTTCTGCTTTAAACTTTAGGTACTATCCCAAAATGTATCACTAAGGTGACAGAAGTTGATTTCGGATCATCATTTTTGAACAGGAGCTTCAACCGTTTAGTGGCATATGAGAAATACCCTAAGCCCCGAACCTGTCGATTTTGGTCAAAAATAAAAATTTCAAAAGTGCCCCAATTTCTGCTTTAAACTTTAGGTGCTATCCCAAAATGTATCACTAAGGTGACAGAAGTTGATTTTGGAGCATAATTTTTGAACAGGAGCTTCAACCGTTTAGTGGCATATGAGAAATTCCCTAAGCCCCGGACCTGTCGATTTTGGTCAAAAATGGAAATTTCAAAAGTGCTTCAATTTCTGCTTTAAACTTTAGGTACTATCACAAAATGTATCACTAAGGTGACAGAAGTTGATTTCGGAGCATCATTTTTGAACAGGAGCTTCAACCGTTTTGTGGCATATGAGAAATTCCCTAAGCCCCGGACCAGTCGGTTTTGGTCAAAAATGAAAATTTCAAAAGTGCCCCAATTTCTGCTTTAAACTTTAGGTTCTATCCCAAAATGTATCACTAAGGTGACAGAAGTTGATTTCGGAGCATAATTTTTGAACAGGAGCTTCAACCGTTTAGTAGCTTCAACTGTTTAGTGGCATATGAGAAATACCCTAAGTCCCGGACCAGTCGATTTTGGTCAAAAATGAAAATTTCTAAAGTGCTCCAATTTCTGCTTTAAACTTTAGGTACTATCCCAAAATGTATCACTAAGTTGACAGAAGTTGATTTCGGAGCATCATTTTTGAACAAGAGCTTCAACTGTTTTGTGGCATATGAGAAATTCCCTAAGCCCCGGACCTGTCGATTTTGGTCAAAACTGAAAATTTCAAAAGTGCCCCAATTTCTGCTTTAAACTTTAGGTAATATCCCAAAATGTATCACTAAGGTGACAGAAGTTGATTTCGGATTCTCATTTTTGAACATGAGCTTCAACCGTTTAGTGGCATATGAGAAATTCCCTAAGCCCCCGGACCTGTCGATTTTGGTCAAAAATGAAAATTTCAAAAGTGCCCCAATTTCTGCTTTGAACTTTAGGTACTATCCCAAAATGTATCACTAAGGTGACAGAAGTTGATTTCGGATCATCATTTTTGAACAGGAGCTTCAACCGTTTAGTGGCATATGAGAAATACACCTGTCGATTTTGGTCAAAAATAAAAATTTCAAAAGTGCCCCAATTTCTGCTTTAATCTTTAGGTGCTATTCCAAAATGTATCACTAAGGTGACAGAAGTTGATTTTGGAGCATAATTTTTGAACAGGAGCTTCAACCGTTTAGTGGCATATGAGAAATTCCCTAAGCCCCGGACCTGTCGATTTTGGTCAAAAATGGAAATTTCAAAAGTGCTCCAATTTCTGCTTTAAACTTTAGGTACTATCCCAAAATGTATCACTAAGGTGACAGAAGTTGATTTCGGAGCATCATTTTTGAACAGGAGCTTTAACCATTTAGTGGCATATGAGAAATTCCCTAAGCCCCGGACCTGTCGATTTTGGTCAAAAATGAAAATTTCAAAAGTGCCCTATTTCTGCTTTAAACTTTAGGTACTATCCCAAAATGTATCACTAAGGTGACAGAAGTTGATTTCGGATCATTATTTTTGAACAGGAGCTTCAACCGTTTAGTGGCATATGAGAAATTCCCTAAGCCCCGGACCTGTCGATTTTGGTCAAAAATGAAAATTTCAAAAGTGCCACAATTTCTGCTTTAAACTTTAGGTGCTATCCCAAAATGTATCACTAAGGTGACAGAAGTTGATTTCGGAGCATAATTTTTGAACAGGAGCTTCAACCGTTTAGTGGCATATGAGAAATTCCCAAAGCCCCGGACCTGTCAATTTTGGTCAAAAATGTGAATTTCAAAAGTGCCCCAATTTCTGCTTTAAACTTTAGGTACTATCCCAAAATGTATCACTAAGGTGACAGAAGTTGATTTTGGAGCATCATTTTTGAACAGGAGCTTCAACCGTTTTGTGGCATATGAGAAATTCCCTAAGCCCCGGACCTGTCAATTTTGGTCAAAAATGAAAATTTAAAAAGTGCCCCAATTTCTGCTTTAAACTTTAGGTACTATCCCAAAATGTATCACTAAGGTGACAGAAGTTGATTTCGGATCATCATTTTTGAACAGGAGCTTCAACCGTTTAGTAGCTTCAACCGTTTTGTGGCATATGAGAAATTCCCTAAGCCCCGGACCTGTCGATTTTGGTCAAAAATGAAAATGTCAAAAGTGCCCCAATTTCTGCTTTAAACTTTAGGTACTATCCCAAAATGTATCACTAAGGTGACAGAAGTTGATTTCGGATTCTCATTTTTGAACAGGAGCTTCAACCGTTTAGTGGCATATGAGAAATACCCTAAGCCCCGGACCTGTCGATTTTGGTCAAAAATAAAAATTTCAAAAGTGCCCCAATTTCTGCTTTAAACTTTAGGTACTATCCCAAAATGTATCACTAAGGTGACAGAAGTTGATTTCGGAGCATCATTTTTGAACAGGAGCTTCAACCATTTAGTGGCATATGAGAAATTCCCTAAGCCCCGGACCTGTCGATTTTGGTCAAAAATGAAAATTTCAAAAGTGCCCCAATTTCTGCTTTGAACTTTAGGTACTATCCCAAAATAAATCACTAAGGTGACAGAAGTTGATTTCGGATCATCATTTTTGAACATGAGCTTCAACCGTTTAGTGGCATATGAGAAATACCCTAAGCCCCGGACCTGTCGATTTTGGTCAAAAATAAAAATTTCAAAAGTGCCCCAATTTCTGCTTTAAACTTTAGGTGCTATCCCAAAATGTATCACTAAGGTGACAGAAGTTGATTTCGGAGCATAATTTTTGAACAGGAGCTTCAACCGTTTAGTAGCTTCAACTGTTTAGTGGCATATGAGAAATACCCTAAGTCCCGGACCAGTCGATTTTGGTCAAAAATGAAAATTTCAAAAGTGCTCCAATTTCTGCTTTAAACTTTAGGTACTATCCCAAAATGTATCACTAAGGTGACAGAAGTTGATTTTGGAGCATAATTTTTGAACAGGAGCTTCAACCGTTTAGTGGCATATGAGAAATTCCCTAAGCCCCGGACCTGTCGATTTTGGTCAAAAATGGAAATTTCAAAAGTGCTTCAATTTCTGCTTTAAACTTTAGGTACTATCACAAAATGTATCACTAAGGTGACAGAAGTTGATTTCGGAGCATCATTTTTGAACAGGAGCTTCAACCGTTTTGTGGCATATGAGAAATTCCCTAAGCCCCGGACCAGTCGGTTTTGGTCAAAAATGAAAATTTCAAAAGTGCCCCAATTTCTGCTTTAAACTTTAGGTTCTATCCCAAAATGTATCACTAAGGTGACAGAAGTTGATTTCGGAGCATAATTTTTGAACAGGAGCTTCAACCGTTTAGTAGCTTCAACTGTTTAGTGGCATATGAGAAATACCCTAAGTCCCGGACCAGTCGATTTTGGTCAAAAATGAAAATTTCAAAAGTGCTCCAATTTCTGCTTTAAACTTTAGGTACTATCCCAAAATGTATCACTAAGGTGACAGAAGTTGATTTCGGAGCATCATTTTTGAACAGGAGCTTCAACTGTTTTGTGGCATATGAGAAATTCCCTAAGCCCCGGACCTGTCGATTTTGGTCAAAAATGAAAATTTCAAAAGTGCCCCAATTTCTGCTTTAAACTTTAGGTAATATCCCAAAATGTATCACTAAGGTGACAGAAGTTGATTTTGGAGCATAATTTTTGAACAGGAGCTTCAACCGTTTAGTGGCATATGAGAAATTCCCTAAGCCCCGGACCTGTCGATTTTGGTCAAAAATGAAAATATCAAAAGTGCCCCAATTTCTGCTTTAAACTTTAGGTACTATCCCAAAATGTATCACTAAGGTGACAGAAGGTGATTTTGGAGCATAATTTTTGAACAGGAGCTTCAACCGTTTAGTGGCATATGAGAAATTCCCTAAGCCCCGGACCTGTCGATTTTGGTCAAAAATGGAAATTTCAAAAGTGCTCCAATTTCTGCTTTAAACTTTAGGTACTATCCCAAAATGTATCACTAAGGTGACAGAAGTTGATTTCGGAGCATCATTTTTGAACAGGAGCTTCAACCGTTTTGTGGCATATGAGAAATTCCCTAAGCCCCGGACCTGTCGATTTTGGTCAAAAATGAAAATGTCAAAAGTGCCCCAATTTCTGCTTTAAACTTTAGGTACTATCCCAAAATGTATCACTAAGGTGACAGAAGTTGATTTCGGATCATCATTTTTGAATAGGAGCTTCAACCGTTTAGTGGCATATGAGAAATTCCCTAAGCCCCGGACCTGTCGATTTTGGTCAAAAATGAAAATTTCAAAAGTGCCACAATTTCTGCTTTAAACTTTAGGTGCTATCCCAAAATGTATCACTAAGGTGACAGAAGTTGATTTCGGAGCATAATTTTTGAACAGGAGCTTCAACCGTTTAGTGGCATATGAGAAATTCCCAAAGCCCCGGACCTGTCAATTTTGGTCAAAAATGAGAATTTCAAAAGTGCCCCAATTTCTGCTTTAAACTTTAGGTACTATCCCAAAATGTATCACTAAGGTGACAGAAGTTGATTTTGGAGCATCATTTTTGAACAGGAGCTTCAACCGTTTAGTGGCATATGAGAAATTCCCTAAGCCCCGGACCTGTCGATTTTGGTCAAAAATGGAAATTTCAAAAGTGCTCCAATTTCTGCTTTAAACTTTAGGTACTATCCCAAAATGTATCACTAAGGTGACAGAAGTTGATTTCGGATTCTCATTTTTGAACATGAGCTTCAACCGTTTAGTGGCATATGAGAAATTCCCTAAGCCCCCGGACCTGTCGATTTTGGTCAAAAATGAAAATTTCAAAAGTGCCCCAATTTCTGCTTTGAACTTTAGGTACTATCCCAAAATGTATCACTAAGGTGACAGAAGTTGATTTCGGAACATCATTTTTGAACAGGAGCTTCAACCGTTTAGTGGCATATGAGAAATACCCTAAGCCCCGGACCTGTCGATTTTGGTCAAAAATGAAAATTTCAAAAGTGCCACAATTTCTGCTTTAAACTTTAGGTGCTATCCCAAAATGTATCACTAAGGTGACAGAAGTTGATTTCGGAGCATAATTTTTGAACAGGAGCTTCAACCGTTTAGTGGCATATGAGAAATTCCCAAAGCCCCGGACCTGTCAATTTTGGTCAAAAATGAGAATTTCAAAAGTGCCCCAATTTCTGCTTTAAACTTTAGGTACTATCCCAAAATGTATCACTAAGGTGACAGAAGTTGATTTTGGAGCATCATTTTTGAACAGGAGCTTCAACCGTTTTGTGGCATATGAGAAATTCCCTAAGCCCCGGACCTGTCAATTTTGGTCAAAAATGAAAATGTAAAAAGTGCCCCAATTTCTGCTTTAAACTTTAGGTACTATCCCAAAATGTATCACTAAGGTGACAGAAGTTGATTTCGGATCATCATTTTTGAACAGGAGCTTCAACCGTTTAGTGGCATATGAGAAATTCCCTAAGCCCCGGACCTGTCGATTTTGGTCAAAAATGAAAATTTCAAAAGTGCCACAATTTCTGCTTTAAACTTTAGGTGCTATCCCAAAATGTATCACTAAGGTGACAGAAGTTGATTTCGGAGCATAATTTTTGAACAGGAGCTTCAACCGTTTAGTGGCATATGAGAAATTCCCAAAGCCCCGGACCTGTCAATTTTGGTCAAAAATGAGAATTTCAAAAGTGCCCCAATTTCTGCTTTAAACTTTAGGTACTATCCCAAAATGTATCACTAAGGTGACAGAAGTTGATTTTGGAGCATCATTTTTGAACAGGAGCTTCAACCGTTTTGTGGCATATGAGAAATTCCCTAAGCCCCGGACCTGTCGATTTTGGTCAAAAATGAAAATGTAAAAAGTGCCCCAATTTCTGCTTTAAACTTTAGGTACTATCCCAAAATGTATCACTAAGGTGACAGAAGTTGATTTCGGAGCATGATTTTTGAACAGGAGCTTCAACCGTTTAGTGGCATATGAGAAATTCCCAAAGCCCCGGACCTGTCAATTTTGGTCAAAAATGAGAATTTCAAAAGTGCCCCAATTTCTGCTTTAAACTTTAGGTACTATCCCAAAATGTATCACTAAGGTGACAGAAGTTGATTTCGGAGCATGATTTTTGAACAGGAGCTTTAACCGTTTAGTGGCATATGAGAAATTCCCTAAGCCCCGGACCTGTCGATTTTGGTCAAAAATGAAAATGTCAAAAGTACCCCAATTTCTGCTTTAAACTTTAGGTACTATCCCAAAATGTATCACTAAGGTGACAGAAGTTGATTTCGGAGCATCATTTTTGAACAGGAGCTTCAACCGTTTTGTGGCATATGAGAAATTCCCTAAGCCCCGGACCTGTCGATTTTGGTCAAAAATGAAAATGTCAAAAGTGCCCCAATTTCTGCTTTAAACTTTAGGTACTATCCCAAAATGTATCACTAAGGTGACAGAAGTTGATTTCGGATCATCATTTTTGAACAGGAGCTTCAACTGTTTTGTGGCATATGAGAAATTCCCTAAGCCCCGGACCTGTCGATTTTCGTCAAAAATGGAAATTTCAAAAGTGCTCCAATTTCTGCTTTAAACTTTAGGTACTATCCCAAAATGTATCACTAAGGTGACAGAAGTTGATTTCGGAGCATCATTTTTGAACAGGAGCTTCAACCGTTTTGTGGCATATGAGAAATACCCTAAGCCCCGGACCTGTCGATTTTGGTCAAAAATGAAAATGTCAAAAGTGCCCCAATTTCTGCTTTAAACTTTAGGTACTATCCCAAAATGTATCACTAAGGTGACAGAAGTTGATTTCGGAGCATCATTTTTGAACAGGAGCTTCAACCGTTTAGTAGCTTCAACTGTTTAGTGGCATATGAGAAATACCCTAAGTCCCGGACCAGTCGATTTTGGTCAAAAATGAAAATTTAAAAAGTGCTCCAATTTCTGCTTTAAACTTTAGGTACTATCCCAAAATGTATCACTAAGGTGACAGAAGTTGATTTTGGAGCATAATTTTTGAACAGGAGCTTCAACCGTTTAGTGGCATATGAGAAATTCCCTAAGCCCCGGACCTGTCGATTTTGGTCAAAAATGGAAATTTCAAAAGTGCTTCAATTTCTGCTTTAAACTTTAGGTACTATCACAAAATGTATCACTAAGGTGACAGAAGTTGATTTCGGAGCATCATTTTTGAACAGGAGCTTCAACCGTTTTGTGGCATATGAGAAATTCCCTAAGCCCCGGACCAGTCGGTTTTGGTCAAAAATGAAAATTTCAAAAGTGCCCCAATTTCTGCTTTAAACTTTAGGTTCTATCCCAAAATGTATCACTAAGGTGACAGAAGTTGATTTCGGAGCATAATTTTTGAACAGGAGCTTCAACCGTTTAGTAGCTTCAACTGTTTAGTGGCATATGAGAAATACCCTAAGTTTCGGACCAGTCGATTTTGGTCAAAAATGAAAATTTCAAAAGTGCTCCAATTTCTGCTTTAAACTTTAGGTACTATCCCAAAATGTATCACTAAGGTGACAGAAGTTGATTTCGGAGCATCATTTTTGAACAGGAGCTTCAACTGTTTTGTGGCATATGAGAAATTCCCTAAGCCCCGGACCTGTCGATTTTGGTCAAAAATGAAAATTTCAAAAGTGCCCCAATTTCTGCTTTAAACTTTAGGTAATATCCCAAAATGTATCACTAAGGTGACAGAAGTTGATTTTGGAGCATAATTTTTGAACAGGAGCTTCAACCGTTTAGTGGCATATGAGAAATTCCCTAAGCCCCGGACCTGTCGATTTTGGTCAAAAATGAAAATTTCAAAAGTGCCCCAATTTCTGCTTTGAACTTTAGGTACTATCCCAAAATGTATCACTAAGGTGACAGAAGTTGATGTCGGAGCATCATTTTTGAACAGGAGCTTTAACCGTTTAGTGGCATATGAGAAATTCCCTAAGCCCCGGACCTGTCGATTTTGGTCAAAAATGAAAATTTCAAAAGTGCCCCAATTTCTGCTTTAAACTTTAGGTACTATCCCAAAATGTATCACTAAGGTGACAGAAGTTGATTTCGGATCATCATTTTTGAACAGGAGCTTCAACCGTTTAGTGGCATATGAGAAATTCCCTAAGCCCCGGACCTGTCGATTTTGGTCAAAAATGAAAATTTCAAAAGTGCCACAATTTCTGCTTTAAACTTTAGGTGCTATCCCAAAATGTATCACTAAGGTGACAGAAGTTGATTTCGGAGCATAATTTTTGAACAGGAGCTTCAACCGTTTAGTGGCATATGAGAAATTACCAAAGCCCCGGACCTGTCAATTTTGGTCAAAAATGAGAATTTCAAAAGTGCCCCAATTTCTGCTTTAAACTTTAGGTACTATCCCAAAATGTATCACTAAGGTGACAGAAGTTGATTTTGGAGCATCATTTTTGAACAGGAGCTTCAACCGTTTTGTGGCATATGAGAAATTCCCTAAGCCCCGGACCTGTCAATTTTGGTCAAAAATGAAAATGTAAAAAGTGCCCCAATTTCTGCTTTAAACTTTAGGTACTATCCCAAAATGTATCACTAAGGTGACAGAAGTTGATTTCGGATCATCATTTTTGAACAGGAGCTTCAACCGTTTAGTGGCATATGAGAAATTACCTAAGCCCCGGACCTGTCGATTTTGGTCAAAAATGAAAATTTCAAAAGTGCCACAATTTCTGCTTTAAACTTTAGGTGCTATCCCAAAATGTATCACTAAGGTGACAGAAGTTGATTTCGGAGCATAATTTTTGAACAGGAGCTTCAACCGTTTAGTGGCATATGAGAAATTCCCAAAGCCCCGGACCTGTCAATTTTGGTCAAAAATGAGAATTTCAAAAGTGCCCCAATTTCTGCTTTAAACTTTAGGTACTATCCCAAAATGTATCACTAAGGTGACAGAAGTTGATTTCGGAGCATCATTTTTGAACAGGAGCTTCAACCGTTTTGTGGCATATGAGAAATTCCCTAAGCCCCGGACCTGTCGATTTTGGTCAAAAATGAAAATGTCAAAAGTGCCCCAATTTCTGCTTTAAACTTTAGGTACTATCCCAAAATGTATCACTAAGGTGACAGAAGTTGATTTCGGATCATCATTTTTGAACAGGAGCTTCAACTGTTTTGTGGCATATGAGAAATTCCCTAAGCCCCGGACCTGTCGATTTTCGTCAAAAATGGAAATTTCAAAAGTGCTCCAATTTCTGCTTTAAACTTTAGGTACTATCCCAAAATGTATCACTAAGGTGACAGAAGTTGATTTCGGAGCATCATTTTTGAACAGGAGCTTCAACCGTTTTGTGGCATATGAGAAATACCCTAAGCCCCGGACCTGTCGATTTTGGTCAAAAATGAAAATGTCAAAAGTGCCCCAATTTCTGCTTTAAACTTTAGGTACTATCCCAAAATGTATCACTAAGGTGACAGAAGTTGATTTCGGAGCATCATTTTTGAACAGGAGCTTCAACCGTTTAGTAGCTTCAACTGTTTAGTGGCATATGAGAAATACCCTAAGTCCCGGACCAGTCGATTTTGGTCAAAAATGAAAATTTAAAAAGTGCTCCAATTTCTGCTTTAAACTTTAGGTACTATCCCAAAATGTATCACTAAGGTGACAGAAGTTGATTTTGGAGCATAATTTTTGAACAGGAGCTTCAACCGTTTAGTGGCATATGAGAAATTCCCTAAGCCCCGGACCTGTCGATTTTGGTCAAAAATGGAAATTTCAAAAGTGCTTCAATTTCTGCTTTAAACTTTAGGTACTATCACAAAATGTATCACTAAGGTGACAGAAGTTGATTTCGGAGCATCATTTTTGAACAGGAGCTTCAACCGTTTTGTGGCATATGAGAAATTCCCTAAGCCCCGGACCAGTCGGTTTTGGTCAAAAATGAAAATTTCAAAAGTGCCCCAATTTCTGCTTTAAACTTTAGGTTCTATCCCAAAATGTATCACTAAGGTGACAGAAGTTGATTTCGGAGCATCATTTTTGAACAGGAGCTTCAACCGTTTTGTGGCATATGAGAAATTCCCTAAGCCCCGGACCTGTCGATTTTGGTCAAAAATGAAAATGTCAAAAGTGCCCCAATTTCTGCTTTAAACTTTAGGTACTATCCCAAAATGTATCACTAAGGTGACAGAAGTTGATTTCGGATCATCATTTTTGAATAGGAGCTTCAACCGTTTAGTGGCATATGAGAAATTCCCTAAGCCCCGGACCTGTCGATTTTGGTCAAAAATGAAAATTTCAAAAGTGCCACAATTTCTGCTTTAAACTTTAGGTGCTATCCCAAAATGTATCACTAAGGTGACAGAAGTTGATTTCGGAGCATAATTTTTGAACAGGAGCTTCAACCGTTTAGTGGCATATGAGAAATTCCCAAAGCCCCGGACCTGTCAATTTTGGTCAAAAATGAGAATTTCAAAAGTGCCCCAATTTCTGCTTTAAACTTTAGGTACTATCCCAAAATGTATCACTAAGGTGACAGAAGTTGATTTTGGAGCATCATTTTTGAACAGGAGCTTCAACCGTTTAGTGGCATATGAGAAATTCCCTAAGCCCCGGACCTGTCGATTTTGGTCAAAAATGGAAATTTCAAAAGTGCTCCAATTTCTGCTTTAAACTTTAGGTACTATCCCAAAATGTATCACTAAGGTGACAGAAGTTGATTTCGGATTCTCATTTTTGAACATGAGCTTCAACCGTTTAGTGGCATATGAGAAATTCCCTAAGCCCCCGGACCTGTCGATTTTGGTCAAAAATGAAAATTTCAAAAGTGCCCCAATTTCTGCTTTGAACTTTAGGTACTATCCCAAAATGTATCACTAAGGTGACAGAAGTTGATTTCGGAGCATAATTTTTGAACAGGAGCTTCAACCGTTTAGTGGCATATGAGAAATTCCCAAAGCCCCGGACCTGTCAATTTTGGTCAAAAATGAGAATTTCAAAAGTGCCCCAATTTCTGCTTTAAACTTTAGGTACTATCCCAAAATGTATCACTAAGGTGACAGAAGTTGATTTTGGAGCATCATTTTTGAACAGGAGCTTCAACCGTTTTGTGGCATATGAGAAATTCCCTAAGCCCCGGACCTGTCAATTTTGGTCAAAAATGAAAATGTAAAAAGTGCCCCAATTTCTGCTTTAAACTTTAGGTACTATCCCAAAATGTATCACTAAGGTGACAGAAGTTGATTTCGGATCATCATTTTTGAACAGGAGCTTCAACCGTTTAGTGGCATATGAGAAATTCCCTAAGCCCCGGACCTGTCGATTTTGGTCAAAAATGAAAATTTCAAAAGTGCCACAATTTCTGCTTTAAACTTTAGGTGCTATCCCAAAATGTATCACTAAGGTGACAGAAGTTGATTTCGGAGCATAATTTTTGAACAGGAGCTTCAACCGTTTAGTGGCATATGAGAAATTCCCAAAGCCCCGGACCTGTCAATTTTGGTCAAAAATGAGAATTTCAAAAGTGCCCCAATTTCTGCTTTAAACTTTAGGTACTATCCCAAAATGTATCACTAAGGTGACAGAAGTTGATTTTGGAGCATCATTTTTGAACAGGAGCTTCAACCGTTTTGTGGCATATGAGAAATTCCCTAAGCCCCGGACCTGTCGATTTTGGTCAAAAATGAAAATGTAAAAAGTGCCCCAATTTCTGCTTTAAACTTTAGGTACTATCCCAAAATGTATCACTAAGGTGACAGAAGTTGATTTCGGAGCATGATTTTTGAACAGGAGCTTCAACCGTTTAGTGGCATATGAGAAATTCCCAAAGCCCCGGACCTGTCAATTTTGGTCAAAAATGAGAATTTCAAAAGTGCCCCAATTTCTGCTTTAAACTTTAGGTACTATCCCAAAATGTATCACTAAGGTGACAGAAGTTGATTTCGGAGCATGATTTTTGAACAGGAGCTTTAACCGTTTAGTGGCATATGAGAAATTCCCTAAGCCCCGGACCTGTCGATTTTGGTCAAAAATGAAAATGTCAAAAGTACCCCAATTTCTGCTTTAAACTTTAGGTACTATCCCAAAATGTATCACTAAGGTGACAGAAGTTGATTTCGGAGCATCATTTTTGAACAGGAGCTTCAACCGTTTAGTAGCTTCAACTGTTTAGTGGCATATGAGAAATACCCTAAGTCCCGGACCAGTCGATTTTGGTCAAAAATGAAAATTTCAAAAGTGCTCCAATTTCTGCTTTAAACTTTAGGTACTATCCCAAAATGTATCACTAAGGTGACAGAAGTTGATTTCGGAGCATCATTTTTGAACAGGAGCTTCAACTGTTTTGTGGCATATGAGAAATTCCCTAAGCCCCGGACCTGTCGATTTTGGTCAAAAATGAAAATTTCAAAAGTGCCCCAATTTCTGCTTTAAACTTTAGGTAATATCCCAAAATGTATCACTAAGGTGACAGAAGTTGATTTTGGAGCATAATTTTTGAACAGGAGCTTCAACCGTTTAGTGGCATATGAGAAATTCCCTAAGCCCCGGACCTGTCGATTTTGGTCAAAAATGAAAATATCAAAAGTGCCCCAATTTCTGCTTTAAACTTTAGGTACTATCCCAAAATGTATCACTAAGGTGACAGAAGGTGATTTTGGAGCATAATTTTTGAACAGGAGCTTCAACCGTTTAGTGGCATATGAGAAATTCCCTAAGCCCCGGACCTGTCGATTTTGGTCAAAAATGGAAATTTCAAAAGTGCTCCAATTTCTGCTTTAAACTTTAGGTACTATCCCAAAATGTATCACTAAGGTGACAGAAGTTGATTTCGGAGCATCATTTTTGAACAGGAGCTTCAACCGTTTTGTGGCATATGAGAAATTCCCTAAGCCCCCGGACCTGTCGATTTTGGTCAAAAATGAAAATTTCAAAAGTGCCCCAATTTCTGCTTTGAACTTTAGGTACTATCCCAAAATGTATCACTAAGGTGACAGAAGTTGATGTCGGAGCATCATTTTTGAACAGGAGCTTTAACCGTTTAGTGGCATATGAGAAATTCCCTAAGCCCCGGACCTGTCGATTTTGGTCAAAAATGAAAATTTCAAAAGTGCCCCAATTTCTGCTTTAAACTTTAGGTACTATCCCAAAATGTATCACTAAGGTGACAGAAGTTGATTTCGGATCATCATTTTTGAACAGGAGCTTCAACCGTTTAGTGGCATATGAGAAATTCCCTAAGCCCCGGACCTGTCGATTTTGGTCAAAAATGAAAATTTCAAAAGTGCCACAATTTCTGCTTTAAACTTTAGGTGCTATCCCAAAATGTATCACTAAGGTGACAGAAGTTGATTTCGGAGCATAATTTTTGAACAGGAGCTTCAACCGTTTAGTGGCATATGAGAAATTACCAAAGCCCCGGACCTGTCAATTTTGGTCAAAAATGAGAATTTCAAAAGTGCCCCAATTTCTGCTTTAAACTTTAGGTACTATCCCAAAATGTATCACTAAGGTGACAGAAGTTGATTTTGGAGCATCATTTTTGAACAGGAGCTTCAACCGTTTTGTGGCATATGAGAAATTCCCTAAGCCCCGGACCTGTCAATTTTGGTCAAAAATGAAAATGTAAAAAGTGCCCCAATTTCTGCTTTAAACTTTAGGTACTATCCCAAAATGTATCACTAAGGTGACAGAAGTTGATTTCGGATCATCATTTTTGAACAGGAGCTTCAACCGTTTAGTGGCATATGAGAAATTACCTAAGCCCCGGACCTGTCGATTTTGGTCAAAAATGAAAATTTCAAAAGTGCCACAATTTCTGCTTTAAACTTTAGGTGCTATCCCAAAATGTATCACTAAGGTGACAGAAGTTGATTTCGGAGCATAATTTTTGAACAGGAGCTTCAACCGTTTAGTGGCATATGAGAAATTCCCAAAGCCCCGGACCTGTCAATTTTGGTCAAAAATGAGAATTTCAAAAGTGCCCCAATTTCTGCTTTAAACTTTAGGTACTATCCCAAAATGTATCACTAAGGTGACAGAAGTTGATTTCGGAGCATCATTTTTGAACAGGAGCTTCAACCGTTTTGTGGCATATGAGAAATTCCCTAAGCCCCGGACCTGTCGATTTTGGTCAAAAATGAAAATGTCAAAAGTGCCCCAATTTCTGCTTTAAACTTTAGGTACTATCCCAAAATGTATCACTAAGGTGACAGAAGTTGATTTCGGATCATCATTTTTGAACAGGAGCTTCAACTGTTTTGTGGCATATGAGAAATTCCCTAAGCCCCGGACCTGTCGATTTTCGTCAAAAATGGAAATTTCAAAAGTGCTCCAATTTCTGCTTTAAACTTTAGGTACTATCCCAAAATGTATCACTAAGGTGACAGAAGTTGATTTCGGAGCATCATTTTTGAACAGGAGCTTCAACCGTTTTGTGGCATATGAGAAATACCCTAAGCCCCGGACCTGTCGATTTTGGTCAAAAATGAAAATGTCAAAAGTGCCCCAATTTCTGCTTTAAACTTTAGGTACTATCCCATAATGTATCACTAAGGTGACAGAAGTTGATTTCGGAGCATCATTTTTGAACAGGAGCTTCAACCGTTTAGTAGCTTCAACTGTTTAGTGGCATATGAGAAATACCCTAAGTCCCGGACCAGTCGATTTTGGTCAAAAATGAAAATTTAAAAAGTGCTCCAATTTCTGCTTTAAACTTTAGGTACTATCCCAAAATGTATCACTAAGGTGACAGAAGTTGATTTTGGAGCATAATTTTTGAACAGGAGCTTCAACCGTTTAGTGGCATATGAGAAATTCCCTAAGCCCCGGACCTGTCGATTTTGGTCAAAAATGGAAATTTCAAAAGTGCTTCAATTTCTGCTTTAAACTTTAGGTACTATCACAAAATGTATCACTAAGGTGACAGAAGTTGATTTCGGAGCATCATTTTTGAACAGGAGCTTCAACCGTTTTGTGGCATATGAGAAATTCCCTAAGCCCCGGACCAGTCGGTTTTGGTCAAAAATGAAAATTTCAAAAGTGCCCCAATTTCTGCTTTAAACTTTAGGTTCTATCCCAAAATGTATCACTAAGGTGACAGAAGTTGATTTCGGAGCATAATTTTTGAACAGGAGCTTCAACCGTTTAGTAGCTTCAACTGTTTAGTGGCATATGAGAAATACCCTAAGTTTCGGACCAGTCGATTTTGGTCAAAAATGAAAATTTCAAAAGTGCTCCAATTTCTGCTTTAAACTTTAGGTACTATCCCAAAATGTATCACTAAGGTGACAGAAGTTGATTTCGGAGCATCATTTTTGAACAGGAGCTTCAACTGTTTTGTGGCATATGAGAAATTCCCTAAGCCCCGGACCTGTCGATTTTGGTCAAAAATGAAAATTTCAAAAGTGCCCCAATTTCTGCTTTAAACTTTAGGTAATATCCCAAAATGTATCACTAAGGTGACAGAAGTTGATTTCGGAGCATCATTTTTGAACAGGAGCTTCAACCGTTTTGTGGCATATGAGAAATTCCCTAAGCCCCGGACCTGTCGATTTTGGTCAAAAATGAAAATGTCAAAAGTGCCCCAATTTCTGCTTTAAACTTTAGGTACTATCCCAAAATGTATCACTAAGGTGACAGAAGTTGATTTCGGATCATCATTTTTGAATAGGAGCTTCAACCGTTTAGTGGCATATGAGAAATTCCCTAAGCCCCGGACCTGTCGATTTTGGTCAAAAATGAAAATTTCAAAAGTGCCACAATTTCTGCTTTAAACTTTAGGTGCTATCCCAAAATGTATCACTAAGGTGACAGAAGTTGATTTCGGAGCATAATTTTTGAACAGGAGCTTCAACCGTTTAGTGGCATATGAGAAATTCCCAAAGCCCCGGACCTGTCAATTTTGGTCAAAAATGAGAATTTCAAAAGTGCCCCAATTTCTGCTTTAAACTTTAGGTACTATCCCAAAATGTATCACTAAGGTGACAGAAGTTGATTTTGGAGCATCATTTTTGAACAGGAGCTTCAACCGTTTAGTGGCATATGAGAAATTCCCTAAGCCCCGGACCTGTCGATTTTGGTCAAAAATGGAAATTTCAAAAGTGCTCCAATTTCTGCTTTAAACTTTAGGTACTATCCCAAAATGTATCACTAAGGTGACAGAAGTTGATTTCGGATTCTCATTTTTGAACATGAGCTTCAACCGTTTAGTGGCATATGAGAAATTCCCTAAGCCCCCGGACCTGTCGATTTTGGTCAAAAATGAAAATTTCAAAAGTGCCCCAATTTCTGCTTTGAACTTTAGGTACTATCCCAAAATGTATCACTAAGGTGACAGAAGTTGATTTCGGAACATCATTTTTGAACAGGAGCTTCAACCGTTTAGTGGCATATGAGAAATACCCTAAGCCCCGGACCTGTCGATTTTGGTCAAAAATGAAAATTTCAAAAGTGCCACAATTTCTGCTTTAAACTTTAGGTGCTATCCCAAAATGTATCACTAAGGTGACAGAAGTTGATTTCGGAGCATAATTTTTGAACAGGAGCTTCAACCGTTTAGTGGCATATGAGAAATTCCCAAAGCCCCGGACCTGTCAATTTTGGTCAAAAATGAGAATTTCAAAAGTGCCCCAATTTCTGCTTTAAACTTTAGGTACTATCCCAAAATGTATCACTAAGGTGACAGAAGTTGATTTTGGAGCATCATTTTTGAACAGGAGCTTCAACCGTTTTGTGGCATATGAGAAATTCCCTAAGCCCCGGACCTGTCAATTTTGGTCAAAAATGAAAATGTAAAAAGTGCCCCAATTTCTGCTTTAAACTTTAGGTACTATCCCAAAATGTATCACTAAGGTGACAGAAGTTGATTTCGGATCATCATTTTTGAACAGGAGCTTCAACCGTTTAGTGGCATATGAGAAATTCCCTAAGCCCCGGACCTGTCGATTTTGGTCAAAAATGAAAATTTCAAAAGTGCCACAATTTCTGCTTTAAACTTTAGGTGCTATCCCAAAATGTATCACTAAGGTGACAGAAGTTGATTTCGGAGCATAATTTTTGAACAGGAGCTTCAACCGTTTAGTGGCATATGAGAAATTCCCAAAGCCCCGGACCTGTCAATTTTGGTCAAAAATGAGAATTTCAAAAGTGCCCCAATTTCTGCTTTAAACTTTAGGTACTATCCCAAAATGTATCACTAAGGTGACAGAAGTTGATTTTGGAGCATCATTTTTGAACAGGAGCTTCAACCGTTTTGTGGCATATGAGAAATTCCCTAAGCCCCGGACCTGTCGATTTTGGTCAAAAATGAAAATGTAAAAAGTGCCCCAACTTCTGCTTTAAACTTTAGGTACTATCCCAAAATGTATCACTAAGGTGACAGAAGTTGATTTCGGAGCATGATTTTTGAACAGGAGCTTCAACCGTTTAGTGGCATATGAGAAATTCCCAAAGCCCCGGACCTGTCAATTTTGGTCAAAAATGAGAATTTCAAAAGTGCCCCAATTTCTGCTTTAAACTTTAGGTACTATCCCAAAATGTATCACTAAGGTGACAGAAGTTGATTTCGGAGCATGATTTTTGAACAGGAGCTTTAACCGTTTAGTGGCATATGAGAAATTCCCTAAGCCCCGGACCTGTCGATTTTGGTCAAAAATGAAAATGTCAAAAGTACCCCAATTTCTGCTTTAAACTTTAGGTACTATCCCAAAATGTATCACTAAGGTGACAGAAGTTGATTTCGGAGCATCATTTTTGAACAGGAGCTTCAACCGTTTTGTGGCATATGAGAAATTCCCTAAGCCCCGGACCTGTCGATTTTGGTCAAAAATGAAAATGTCAAAAGTGCCCCAATTTCTGCTTTAAACTTTAGGTACTATCCCAAAATGTATCACTAAGGTGACAGAAGTTGATTTCGGATCATCATTTTTGAACAGGAGCTTCAACTGTTTTGTGGCATATGAGAAATTCCCTAAGCCCCGGACCTGTCGATTTTCGTCAAAAATGGAAATTTCAAAAGTGCTCCAATTTCTGCTTTAAACTTTAGGTACTATCCCAAAATGTATCACTAAGGTGACAGAAGTTGATTTCGGAGCATCATTTTTGAACAGGAGCTTCAACCGTTTTGTGGCATATGAGAAATACCCTAAGCCCCGGACCTGTCGATTTTGGTCAAAAATGAAAATGTCAAAAGTGCCCCAATTTCTGCTTTAAACTTTAGGTACTATCCCAAAATGTATCACTAAGGTGACAGAAGTTGATTTCGGATCATCATTTTTGAACAGGAGCTTCAACCGTTTAGTGGCATATGAGAAATACCCTAAGCCCCGAACCTGTCGATTTTGGTCAAAAATAAAAATTTCAAAAGTGCCCCAATTTCTGCTTTAAACTTTAGGTGCTATCCCAAAATGTATCACTAAGGTGACAGAAGTTGATTTTGGAGCATAATTTTTGAACAGGAGCTTCAACCGTTTAGTGGCATATGAGAAATTCCCTAAGCCCCGGACCTGTCGATTTTGGTCAAAAATGGAAATTTCAAAAGTGCTTCAATTTCTGCTTTAAACTTTAGGTACTATCACAAAATGTATCACTAAGGTGACAGAAGTTGATTTCGGAGCATCATTTTTGAACAGGAGCTTCAACCGTTTTGTGGCATATGAGAAATTCCCTAAGCCCCGGACCAGTCGGTTTTGGTCAAAAATGAAAATTTCAAAAGTGCCCCAATTTCTGCTTTAAACTTTAGGTTCTATCCCAAAATGTATCACTAAGGTGACAGAAGTTGATTTCGGAGCATAATTTTTGAACAGGAGCTTCAACCGTTTAGTAGCTTCAACTGTTTAGTGGCATATGAGAAATACCCTAAGTCCCGGACCAGTCGATTTTGGTCAAAAATGAAAATTTCTAAAGTGCTCCAATTTCTGCTTTAAACTTTAGGTACTATCCCAAAATGTATCACTAAGTTGACAGAAGTTGATTTCGGAGCATCATTTTTGAACAAGAGCTTCAACTGTTTTGTGGCATATGAGAAATTCCCTAAGCCCCGGACCTGTCGATTTTGGTCAAAACTGAAAATTTCAAAAGTGCCCCAATTTCTGCTTTAAACTTTAGGTAATATCCCAAAATGTATCACTAAGGTGACAGAAGTTGATTTCGGATTCTCATTTTTGAACATGAGCTTCAACCGTTTAGTGGCATATGAGAAATTCCCTAAGCCCCGGACCTGTCGATTTTGGTCAAAACTGAAAATTTCAAAAGTGCCCCAATTTCTGCTTTAAACTTTAGGTACTATCCCAAAATGTATCACTAAGGTGACAGAAGTTGATTTCGGATTCTCATTTTTGAACATGAGCTTCAACCGTTTAGTGGCATATGAGAAATTCCCTAAGCCCCGGACCTGTCGATTTTGGTCAAAACTGAAAATTTCAAAAGTGCCCCAATTTCTGCTTTAAACTTTAGGTACTATCCCAAAATGTATCACTAAGGTGACAGAAGTTGATTTCGGATCATCATTTTTGAACAGGATCTTCAACCGTTTAGTGGCATATGAGAAATACACCTGTCGATTTTGGTCAAAAATAAAAATTTCAAAAGTGCCCCAATTTCTGCTTTAATCTTTAGGTGCTATTCCAAAATGTATCACTAAGGTGACAGAAGTTGATTTTGGAGCATAATTTTTGAACAGGAGCTTCAACCGTTTAGTGGCATATGAGAAATTCCCTAAGCCCCGGACCTGTCGATTTTGGTCAAAAATGGAAATTTCAAAAGTGCTCCAATTTCTGCTTTAAACTTTAGGTACTATCCCAAAATGTATCACTAAGGTGACAGAAGTTGATTTCGGAGCATCATTTTTGAACAGGAGCTTTAACCATTTAGTGGCATATGAGAAATTCCCTAAGCCCCGGACCTGTCGATTTTGGTCAAAAATGAAAATTTCAAAAGTGCCCTATTTCTGCTTTAAACTTTAGGTACTATCCCAAAATGTATCACTAAGGTGACAGAAGTTGATTTCGGATCATTATTTTTGAACAGGAGCTTCAACCGTTTAGTGGCATATGAGAAATTCCCTAAGCCCCGGACCTGTCGATTTTGGTCAAAAATGAAAATTTCAAAAGTGCCACAATTTCTGCTTTAAACTTTAGGTGCTATCCCAAAATGTATCACTAAGGTGACAGAAGTTGATTTCGGAGCATAATTTTTGAACAGGAGCTTCAACCGTTTAGTGGCATATGAGAAATTCCCAAAGCCCCGGACCTGTCAATTTTGGTCAAAAATGTGAATTTCAAAAGTGCCCCAATTTCTGCTTTAAACTTTAGGTACTATCCCAAAATGTATCACTAAGGTGACAGAAGTTGATTTTGGAGCATCATTTTTGAACAGGAGCTTCAACCGTTTTGTGGCATATGAGAAATTCCCTAAGCCCCGGACCTGTCAATTTTGGTCAAAAATGAAAATTTAAAAAGTGCCCCAATTTCTGCTTTAAACTTTAGGTACTATCCCAAAATGTATCACTAAGGTGACAGAAGTTGATTTCGGATCATCATTTTTGAACAGGAGCTTCAACCGTTTAGTAGCTTCAACCGTTTTGTGGCATATGAGAAATTCCCTAAGCCCCGGACCTGTCGATTTTGGTCAAAAATGAAAATGTCAAAAGTGCCCCAATTTCTGCTTTAAACTTTAGGTACTATCCCAAAATGTATCACTAAGGTGACAGAAGTTGATTTCGGATTCTCATTTTTGAACAGGAGCTTCAACCGTTTAGTGGCATATGAGAAATACCCTAAGCCCCGGACCTGTCGATTTTGGTCAAAAATAAAAATTTCAAAAGTGCCCCAATTTCTGCTTTAAACTTTAGGTACTATCCCAAAATGTATCACTAAGGTGACAGAAGTTGATTTCGGAGCATCATTTTTGAACAGGAGCTTCAACCATTTAGTGGCATATGAGAAATTCCCTAAGCCCCGGACCTGTCGATTTTGGTCAAAAATGAAAATTTCAAAAGTGCCCCAATTTCTGCTTTGAACTTTAGGTACTATCCCAAAATAAATCACTAAGGTGACAGAAGTTGATTTCGGATCATCATTTTTGAACATGAGCTTCAACCGTTTAGTGGCATATGAGAAATACCCTAAGCCCCGGACCTGTCGATTTTGGTCAAAAATAAAAATTTCAAAAGTGCCCCAATTTCTGCTTTAAACTTTAGGTGCTATCCCAAAATGTATCACTAAGGTGACAGAAGTTGATTTCGGAGCATAATTTTTGAACAGGAGCTTCAACCGTTTAGTAGCTTCAACTGTTTAGTGGCATATGAGAAATACCCTAAGTCCCGGACCAGTCGATTTTGGTCAAAAATGAAAATTTCAAAAGTGCTCCAATTTCTGCTTTAAACTTTAGGTACTATCCCAAAATGTATCACTAAGGTGACAGAAGTTGATTTTGGAGCATAATTTTTGAACAGGAGCTTCAACCGTTTAGTGGCATATGAGAAATTCCCTAAGCCCCGGACCTGTCGATTTTGGTCAAAAATGGAAATTTCAAAAGTGCTTCAATTTCTGCTTTAAACTTTAGGTACTATCACAAAATGTATCACTAAGGTGACAGAAGTTGATTTCGGAGCATCATTTTTGAACAGGAGCTTCAACCGTTTTGTGGCATATGAGAAATTCCCTAAGCCCCGGACCAGTCGGTTTTGGTCAAAAATGAAAATTTCAAAAGTGCCCCAATTTCTGCTTTAAACTTTAGGTTCTATCCCAAAATGTATCACTAAGGTGACAGAAGTTGATTTCGGAGCATAATTTTTGAACAGGAGCTTCAACCGTTTAGTAGCTTCAACTGTTTAGTGGCATATGAGAAATACCCTAAGTCCCGGACCAGTCGATTTTGGTCAAAAATGAAAATTTCAAAAGTGCTCCAATTTCTGCTTTAAACTTTAGGTACTATCCCAAAATGTATCACTAAGGTGACAGAAGTTGATTTCGGAGCATCATTTTTGAACAGGAGCTTCAACTGTTTTGTGGCATATGAGAAATTCCCTAAGCCCCGGACCTGTCGATTTTGGTCAAAAATGAAAATTTCAAAAGTGCCCCAATTTCTGCTTTAAACTTTAGGTAATATCCCAAAATGTATCACTAAGGTGACAGAAGTTGATTTTGGAGCATAATTTTTGAACAGGAGCTTCAACCGTTTAGTGGCATATGAGAAATTCCCTAAGCCCCGGACCTGTCGATTTTGGTCAAAAATGAAAATATCAAAAGTGCCCCAATTTCTGCTTTAAACTTTAGGTACTATCCCAAAATGTATCACTAAGGTGACAGAAGGTGATTTTGGAGCATAATTTTTGAACAGGAGCTTCAACCGTTTAGTGGCATATGAGAAATTCCCTAAGCCCCGGACCTGTCGATTTTGGTCAAAAATGGAAATTTCAAAAGTGCTCCAATTTCTGCTTTAAACTTTAGGTACTATCCCAAAATGTATCACTAAGGTGACAGAAGTTGATTTCGGAGCATCATTTTTGAACAGGAGCTTCAACCGTTTTGTGGCATATGAGAAATTCCCTAAGCCCCGGACCTGTCGATTTTGGTCAAAAATGAAAATGTCAAAAGTGCCCCAATTTCTGCTTTAAACTTTAGGTACTATCCCAAAATGTATCACTAAGGTGACAGAAGTTGATTTCGGATCATCATTTTTGAATAGGAGCTTCAACCGTTTAGTGGCATATGAGAAATTCCCTAAGCCCCGGACCTGTCGATTTTGGTCAAAAATGAAAATTTCAAAAGTGCCACAATTTCTGCTTTAAACTTTAGGTGCTATCCCAAAATGTATCACTAAGGTGACAGAAGTTGATTTCGGAGCATAATTTTTGAACAGGAGCTTCAACCGTTTAGTGGCATATGAGAAATTCCCAAAGCCCCGGACCTGTCAATTTTGGTCAAAAATGAGAATTTCAAAAGTGCCCCAATTTCTGCTTTAAACTTTAGGTACTATCCCAAAATGTATCACTAAGGTGACAGAAGTTGATTTTGGAGCATCATTTTTGAACAGGAGCTTCAACCGTTTAGTGGCATATGAGAAATTCCCAAAGCCCCGGACCTGTCGATTTTGGTCAAAAATGGAAATTTCAAAAGTGCTCCAATTTCTGCTTTAAACTTTAGGTACTATCCCAAAATGTATCACTAAGGTGACAGAAGTTGATTTCGGATTCTCATTTTTGAACATGAGCTTCAACCGTTTAGTGGCATATGAGAAATTCCCTAAGCCCCCGGACCTGTCGATTTTGGTCAAAAATGAAAATTTCAAAAGTGCCCCAATTTCTGCTTTGAACTTTAGGTACTATCCCAAAATGTATCACTAAGGTGACAGAAGTTGATTTCGGAACATCATTTTTGAACAGGAGCTTCAACCGTTTAGTGGCATATGAGAAATACCCTAAGCCCCGGACCTGTCGATTTTGGTCAAAAATGAAAATTTCAAAAGTGCCACAATTTCTGCTTTAAACTTTAGGTGCTATCCCAAAATGTATCACTAAGGTGACAGAAGTTGATTTCGGAGCATAATTTTTGAACAGGAGCTTCAACCGTTTAGTGGCATATGAGAAATTCCCAAAGCCCCGGACCTGTCAATTTTGGTCAAAAATGAGAATTTCAAAAGTGCCCCAATTTCTGCTTTAAACTTTAGGTACTATCCCAAAATGTATCACTAAGGTGACAGAAGTTGATTTTGGAGCATCATTTTTGAACAGGAGCTTCAACCGTTTTGTGGCATATGAGAAATTCCCTAAGCCCCGGACCTGTCAATTTTGGTCAAAAATGAAAATGTAAAAAGTGCCCCAATTTCTGCTTTAAACTTTAGGTACTATCCCAAAATGTATCACTAAGGTGACAGAAGTTGATTTCGGATCATCATTTTTGAACAGGAGCTTCAACCGTTTAGTGGCATATGAGAAATTCCCTAAGCCCCGGACCTGTCAATTTTGGTCAAAAATGAAAATTTAAAAAGTGCCCCAATTTCTGCTTTAAACTTTAGGTACTATCCCAAAATGTATCACTAAGGTGACAGAAGTTGATTTCGGATCATCATTTTTGAACAGGAGCTTCAACCGTTTAGTAGCTTCAACCGTTTTGTGGCATATGAGAAATTCCCTAAGCCCCGGACCTGTCGATTTTGGTCAAAAATGAAAATGTCAAAAGTGCCCCAATTTCTGCTTTAAACTTTAGGTACTATCCCAAAATGTATCACTAAGGTGACAGAAGTTGATTTCGGATTCTCATTTTTGAACAGGAGCTTCAACCGTTTAGTGGCATATGAGAAATACCCTAAGCCCCGGACCTGTCGATTTTGGTCAAAAATAAAAATTTCAAAAGTGCCCCAATTTCTGCTTTAAACTTTAGGTACTATCCCAAAATGTATCACTAAGGTGACAGAAGTTGATTTCGGAGCATCATTTTTGAACAGGAGCTTCAACCATTTAGTGGCATATGAGAAATTCCCTAAGCCCCGGACCTGTCGATTTTGGTCAAAAATGAAAATTTCAAAAGTGCCCCAATTTCTGCTTTGAACTTTAGGTACTATCCCAAAATAAATCACTAAGGTGACAGAAGTTGATTTCGGATCATCATTTTTGAACATGAGCTTCAACCGTTTAGTGGCATATGAGAAATACCCTAAGCCCCGGACCTGTCGATTTTGGTCAAAAATAAAAATTTCAAAAGTGCCCCAATTTCTGCTTTAAACTTTAGGTGCTATCCCAAAATGTATCACTAAGGTGACAGAAGTTGATTTCGGAGCATAATTTTTGAACAGGAGCTTCAACCGTTTAGTAGCTTCAACTGTTTAGTGGCATATGAGAAATACCCTAAGTCCCGGACCAGTCGATTTTGGTCAAAAATGAAAATTTCAAAAGTGCTCCAATTTCTGCTTTAAACTTTAGGTACTATCCCAAAATGTATCACTAAGGTGACAGAAGTTGATTTTGGAGCATAATTTTTGAACAGGAGCTTCAACCGTTTAGTGGCATATGAGAAATTCCCTAAGCCCCGGACCTGTCGATTTTGGTCAAAAATGGAAATTTCAAAAGTGCTTCAATTTCTGCTTTAAACTTTAGGTACTATCACAAAATGTATCACTAAGGTGACAGAAGTTGATTTCGGAGCATCATTTTTGAACAGGAGCTTCAACCGTTTTGTGGCATATGAGAAATTCCCTAAGCCCCGGACCAGTCGGTTTTGGTCAAAAATGAAAATTTCAAAAGTGCCCCAATTTCTGCTTTAAACTTTAGGTTCTATCCCAAAATGTATCACTAAGGTGACAGAAGTTGATTTCGGAGCATAATTTTTGAACAGGAGCTTCAACCGTTTAGTAGCTTCAACTGTTTAGTGGCATATGAGAAATACCCTAAGTCCCGGACCAGTCGATTTTGGTCAAAAATGAAAATTTCAAAAGTGCTCCAATTTCTGCTTTAAACTTTAGGTACTATCCCAAAATGTATCACTAAGGTGACAGAAGTTGATTTCGGAGCATCATTTTTGAACAGGAGCTTCAACTGTTTTGTGGCATATGAGAAATTCCCTAAGCCCCGGACCTGTCGATTTTGGTCAAAAATGAAAATTTCAAAAGTGCCCCAATTTCTGCTTTAAACTTTAGGTAATATCCCAAAATGTATCACTAAGGTGACAGAAGTTGATTTTGGAGCATAATTTTTGAACAGGAGCTTCAACCGTTTAGTGGCATATGAGAAATTCCCTAAGCCCCGGACCTGTCGATTTTGGTCAAAAATGAAAATATCAAAAGTGCCCCAATTTCTGCTTTAAACTTTAGGTACTATCCCAAAATGTATCACTAAGGTGACAGAAGGTGATTTTGGAGCATAATTTTTGAACAGGAGCTTCAACCGTTTAGTGGCATATGAGAAATTCCCTAAGCCCCGGACCTGTCGATTTTGGTCAAAAATGGAAATTTCAAAAGTGCTCCAATTTCTGCTTTAAACTTTAGGTACTATCCCAAAATGTATCACTAAGGTGACAGAAGTTGATTTCGGAGCATCATTTTTGAACAGGAGCTTCAACCGTTTTGTGGCATATGAGAAATTCCCTAAGCCCCGGACCTGTCGATTTTGGTCAAAAATGGAAATGTCAAAAGTGCCCCAATTTCTGCTTTAAACTTTAGGTACTATCCCAAAATGTATCACTAAGGTGACAGAAGTTGATTTCGGATCATCATTTTTGAATAGGAGCTTCAACCGTTTAGTGGCATATGAGAAATTCCCTAAGCCCCGGACCTGTCGATTTTGGTCAAAAATGAAAATTTCAAAAGTGCCACAATTTCTGCTTTAAACTTTAGGTGCTATCCCAAAATGTATCACTAAGGTGACAGAAGTTGATTTCGGAGCATAATTTTTGAACAGGAGCTTCAACCGTTTAGTGGCATATGAGAAATTCCCAAAGCCCCGGACCTGTCAATTTTGGTCAAAAATGAGAATTTCAAAAGTGCCCCAATTTCTGCTTTAAACTTTAGGTACTATCCCAAAATGTATCACTAAGGTGACAGAAGTTGATTTTGGAGCATCATTTTTGAACAGGAGCTTCAACCGTTTAGTGGCATATGAGAAATTCCCTAAGCCCCGGACCTGTCGATTTTGGTCAAAAATGGAAATTTCAAAAGTGCTCCAATTTCTGCTTTAAACTTTAGGTACTATCCCAAAATGTATCACTAAGGTGACAGAAGTTGATTTCGGATTCTCATTTTTGAACATGAGCTTCAACCGTTTAGTGGCATATGAGAAATTCCCTAAGCCCCCGGACCTGTCGATTTTGGTCAAAAATGAAAATTTCAAAAGTGCCCCAATTTCTGCTTTGAACTTTAGGTACTATCCCAAAATGTATCACTAAGGTGACAGAAGTTGATTTCGGAACATCATTTTTGAACAGGAGCTTCAACCGTTTAGTGGCATATGAGAAATACCCTAAGCCCCGGACCTGTCGATTTTGGTCAAAAATGAAAATTTCAAAAGTGCCACAATTTCTGCTTTAAACTTTAGGTGCTATCCCAAAATGTATCACTAAGGTGACAGAAGTTGATTTCGGAGCATAATTTTTGAACAGGAGCTTCAACCGTTTAGTGGCATATGAGAAATTCCCAAAGCCCCGGACCTGTCAATTTTGGTCAAAAATGAGAATTTCAAAAGTGCCCCAATTTCTGCTTTAAACTTTAGGTACTATCCCAAAATGTATCACTAAGGTGACAGAAGTTGATTTTGGAGCATCATTTTTGAACAGGAGCTTCAACCGTTTTGTGGCATATGAGAAATTCCCTAAGCCCCGGACCTGTCAATTTTGGTCAAAAATGAAAATGTAAAAAGTGCCCCAATTTCTGCTTTAAACTTTAGGTACTATCCCAAAATGTATCACTAAGGTGACAGAAGTTGATTTCGGATCATCATTTTTGAACAGGAGCTTCAACCGTTTAGTGGCATATGAGAAATTCCCTAAGCCCCGGACCTGTCGATTTTGGTCAAAAATGAAAATTTCAAAAGTGCCACAATTTCTGCTTTAAACTTTAGGTGCTATCCCAAAATGTATCACTAAGGTGACAGAAGTTGATTTCGGAGCATAATTTTTGAACAGGAGCTTCAACCGTTTAGTGGCATATGAGAAATTCCCAAAGCCCCGGACCTGTCAATTTTGGTCAAAAATGAGAATTTCAAAAGTGCCCCAATTTCTGCTTTAAACTTTAGGTACTATCCCAAAATGTATCACTAAGGTGACAGAAGTTGATTTTGGAGCATCATTTTTGAACAGGAGCTTCAACCGTTTTGTGGCATATGAGAAATTCCCTAAGCCCCGGACCTGTCGATTTTGGTCAAAAATGAAAATGTAAAAAGTGCCCCAATTTCTGCTTTAAACTTTAGGTACTATCCCAAAATGTATCACTAAGGTGACAGAAGTTGATTTCGGAGCATGATTTTTGAACAGGAGCTTCAACCGTTTAGTGGCATATGAGAAATTCCCAAAGCCCCGGACCTGTCAATTTTGGTCAAAAATGAGAATTTCAAAAGTGCCCCAATTTCTGCTTTAAACTTTAGGTACTATCCCAAAATGTATCACTAAGGTGACAGAAGTTGATTTCGGAGCATGATTTTTGAACAGGAGCTTTAACCGTTTAGTGGCATATGAGAAATTCCCTAAGCCCCGGACCTGTCGATTTTGGTCAAAAATGAAAATGTCAAAAGTACCCCAATTTCTGCTTTAAACTTTAGGTACTATCCCAAAATGTATCACTAAGGTGACAGAAGTTGATTTCGGAGCATCATTTTTGAACAGGAGCTTCAACCGTTTTGTGGCATATGAGAAATTCCCTAAGCCCCGGACCTGTCGATTTTGGTCAAAAATGAAAATGTCAAAAGTGCCCCAATTTCTGCTTTAAACTTTAGGTACTATCCCAAAATGTATCACTAAGGTGACAGAAGTTGATTTCGGATCATCATTTTTGAACAGGAGCTTCAACTGTTTTGTGGCATATGAGAAATTCCCTAAGCCCCGGACCTGTCGATTTTCGTCAAAAATGGAAATTTCAAAAGTGCTCCAATTTCTGCTTTAAACTTTAGGTACTATCCCAAAATGTATCACTAAGGTGACAGAAGTTGATTTCGGAGCATCATTTTTGAACAGGAGCTTCAACCGTTTTGTGGCATATGAGAAATACCCTAAGCCCCGGACCTGTCGATTTTGGTCAAAAATGAAAATGTCAAAAGTGCCCCAATTTCTGCTTTAAACTTTAGGTACTATCCCAAAATGTATCACTAAGGTGACAGAAGTTGATTTCGGAGCATCATTTTTGAACAGGAGCTTCAACCGTTTAGTAGCTTCAACTGTTTAGTGGCATATGAGAAATACCCTAAGTCCCGGACCAGTCGATTTTGGTCAAAAATGAAAATTTAAAAAGTGCTCCAATTTCTGCTTTAAACTTTAGGTACTATCCCAAAATGTATCACTAAGGTGACAGAAGTTGATTTTGGAGCATAATTTTTGAACAGGAGCTTCAACCGTTTAGTGGCATATGAGAAATTCCCTAAGCCCCGGACCTGTCGATTTTGGTCAAAAATGGAAATTTCAAAAGTGCTTCAATTTCTGCTTTAAACTTTAGGTACTATCACAAAATGTATCACTAAGGTGACAGAAGTTGATTTCGGAGCATCATTTTTGAACAGGAGCTTCAACCGTTTTGTGGCATATGAGAAATTCCCTAAGCCCCGGACCAGTCGGTTTTGGTCAAAAATGAAAATTTCAAAAGTGCCCCAATTTCTGCTTTAAACTTTAGGTTCTATCCCAAAATGTATCACTAAGGTGACAGAAGTTGATTTCGGAGCATAATTTTTGAACAGGAGCTTCAACCGTTTAGTAGCTTCAACTGTTTAGTGGCATATGAGAAATACCCTAAGTTTCGGACCAGTCGATTTTGGTCAAAAATGAAAATTTCAAAAGTGCTCCAATTTCTGCTTTAAACTTTAGGTACTATCCCAAAATGTATCACTAAGGTGACAGAAGTTGATTTCGGAGCATCATTTTTGAACAGGAGCTTCAACTGTTTTGTGGCATATGAGAAATTCCCTAAGCCCCGGACCTGTCGATTTTGGTCAAAAATGAAAATTTCAAAAGTGCCCCAATTTCTGCTTTAAACTTTAGGTAATATCCCAAAATGTATCACTAAGGTGACAGAAGTTGATTTTGGAGCATAATTTTTGAACAGGAGCTTCAACCGTTTAGTGGCATATGAGAAATTCCCTAAGCCCCGGACCTGTCGATTTTGGTCAAAAATGAAAATTTCAAAAGTGCCCCAATTTCTGCTTTGAACTTTAGGTACTATCCCAAAATGTATCACTAAGGTGACAGAAGTTGATGTCGGAGCATCATTTTTGAACAGGAGCTTTAACCGTTTAGTGGCATATGAGAAATTCCCTAAGCCCCGGACCTGTCGATTTTGGTCAAAAATGAAAATTTCAAAAGTGCCCCAATTTCTGCTTTAAACTTTAGGTACTATCCCAAAATGTATCACTAAGGTGACAGAAGTTGATTTCGGATCATCATTTTTGAACAGGAGCTTCAACCGTTTAGTGGCATATGAGAAATTCCCTAAGCCCCGGACCTGTCGATTTTGGTCAAAAATGAAAATTTCAAAAGTGCCACAATTTCTGCTTTAAACTTTAGGTGCTATCCCAAAATGTATCACTAAGGTGACAGAAGTTGATTTCGGAGCATAATTTTTGAACAGGAGCTTCAACCGTTTAGTGGCATATGAGAAATTACCAAAGCCCCGGACCTGTCAATTTTGGTCAAAAATGAGAATTTCAAAAGTGCCCCAATTTCTGCTTTAAACTTTAGGTACTATCCCAAAATGTATCACTAAGGTGACAGAAGTTGATTTTGGAGCATCATTTTTGAACAGGAGCTTCAACCGTTTTGTGGCATATGAGAAATTCCCTAAGCCCCGGACCTGTCAATTTTGGTCAAAAATGAAAATGTAAAAAGTGCCCCAATTTCTGCTTTAAACTTTAGGTACTATCCCAAAATGTATCACTAAGGTGACAGAAGTTGATTTCGGATCATCATTTTTGAACAGGAGCTTCAACCGTTTAGTGGCATATGAGAAATTACCTAAGCCCCGGACCTGTCGATTTTGGTCAAAAATGAAAATTTCAAAAGTGCCACAATTTCTGCTTTAAACTTTAGGTGCTATCCCAAAATGTATCACTAAGGTGACAGAAGTTGATTTCGGAGCATAATTTTTGAACAGGAGCTTCAACCGTTTAGTGGCATATGAGAAATTCCCAAAGCCCCGGACCTGTCAATTTTGGTCAAAAATGAGAATTTCAAAAGTGCCCCAATTTCTGCTTTAAACTTTAGGTACTATCCCAAAATGTATCACTAAGGTGACAGAAGTTGATTTCGGAGCATCATTTTTGAACAGGAGCTTCAACCGTTTTGTGGCATATGAGAAATTCCCTAAGCCCCGGACCTGTCGATTTTGGTCAAAAATGAAAATGTCAAAAGTGCCCCAATTTCTGCTTTAAACTTTAGGTACTATCCCAAAATGTATCACTAAGGTGACAGAAGTTGATTTCGGATCATCATTTTTGAACAGGAGCTTCAACTGTTTTGTGGCATATGAGAAATTCCCTAAGCCCCGGACCTGTCGATTTTCGTCAAAAATGGAAATTTCAAAAGTGCTCCAATTTCTGCTTTAAACTTTAGGTACTATCCCAAAATGTATCACTAAGGTGACAGAAGTTGATTTCGGAGCATCATTTTTGAACAGGAGCTTCAACCGTTTTGTGGCATATGAGAAATACCCTAAGCCCCGGACCTGTCGATTTTGGTCAAAAATGAAAATGTCAAAAGTGCCCCAATTTCTGCTTTAAACTTTAGGTACTATCCCAAAATGTATCACTAAGGTGACAGAAGTTGATTTCGGAGCATCATTTTTGAACAGGAGCTTCAACCGTTTAGTAGCTTCAACTGTTTAGTGGCATATGAGAAATACCCTAAGTCCCGGACCAGTCGATTTTGGTCAAAAATGAAAATTTAAAAAGTGCTCCAATTTCTGCTTTAAACTTTAGGTACTATCCCAAAATGTATCACTAAGGTGACAGAAGTTGATTTTGGAGCATAATTTTTGAACAGGAGCTTCAACCGTTTAGTGGCATATGAGAAATTCCCTAAGCCCCGGACCTGTCGATTTTGGTCAAAAATGGAAATTTCAAAAGTGCTTCAATTTCTGCTTTAAACTTTAGGTACTATCACAAAATGTATCACTAAGGTGACAGAAGTTGATTTCGGAGCATCATTTTTGAACAGGAGCTTCAACCGTTTTGTGGCATATGAGAAATTCCCTAAGCCCCGGACCAGTCGGTTTTGGTCAAAAATGAAAATTTCAAAAGTGCCCCAATTTCTGCTTTAAACTTTAGGTTCTATCCCAAAATGTATCACTAAGGTGACAGAAGTTGATTTCGGAGCATCATTTTTGAACAGGAGCTTCAACCGTTTTGTGGCATATGAGAAATTCCCTAAGCCCCGGACCTGTCGATTTTGGTCAAAAATGAAAATGTCAAAAGTGCCCCAATTTCTGCTTTAAACTTTAGGTACTATCCCAAAATGTATCACTAAGGTGACAGAAGTTGATTTCGGATCATCATTTTTGAATAGGAGCTTCAACCGTTTAGTGGCATATGAGAAATTCCCTAAGCCCCGGACCTGTCGATTTTGGTCAAAAATGAAAATTTCAAAAGTGCCACAATTTCTGCTTTAAACTTTAGGTGCTATCCCAAAATGTATCACTAAGGTGACAGAAGTTGATTTCGGAGCATAATTTTTGAACAGGAGCTTCAACCGTTTAGTGGCATATGAGAAATTCCCAAAGCCCCGGACCTGTCAATTTTGGTCAAAAATGAGAATTTCAAAAGTGCCCCAATTTCTGCTTTAAACTTTAGGTACTATCCCAAAATGTATCACTAAGGTGACAGAAGTTGATTTTGGAGCATCATTTTTGAACAGGAGCTTCAACCGTTTAGTGGCATATGAGAAATTCCCTAAGCCCCGGACCTGTCGATTTTGGTCAAAAATGGAAATTTCAAAAGTGCTCCAATTTCTGCTTTAAACTTTAGGTACTATCCCAAAATGTATCACTAAGGTGACAGAAGTTGATTTCGGATTCTCATTTTTGAACATGAGCTTCAACCGTTTAGTGGCATATGAGAAATTCCCTAAGCCCCCGGACCTGTCGATTTTGGTCAAAAATGAAAATTTCAAAAGTGCCCCAATTTCTGCTTTGAACTTTAGGTACTATCCCAAAATGTATCACTAAGGTGACAGAAGTTGATTTCGGAACATCATTTTTGAACAGGAGCTTCAACCGTTTAGTGGCATATGAGAAATACCCTAAGCCCCGGACCTGTCGATTTTGGTCAAAAATGAAAATTTCAAAAGTGCCACAATTTCTGCTTTAAACTTTAGGTGCTATCCCAAAATGTATCACTAAGGTGACAGAAGTTGATTTCGGAGCATAATTTTTGAACAGGAGCTTCAACCGTTTAGTGGCATATGAGAAATTCCCAAAGCCCCGGACCTGTCAATTTTGGTCAAAAATGAGAATTTCAAAAGTGCCCCAATTTCTGCTTTAAACTTTAGGTACTATCCCAAAATGTATCACTAAGGTGACAGAAGTTGATTTTGGAGCATCATTTTTGAACAGGAGCTTCAACCGTTTTGTGGCATATGAGAAATTCCCTAAGCCCCGGACCTGTCAATTTTGGTCAAAAATGAAAATGTAAAAAGTGCCCCAATTTCTGCTTTAAACTTTAGGTACTATCCCAAAATGTATCACTAAGGTGACAGAAGTTGATTTCGGATCATCATTTTTGAACAGGAGCTTCAACCGTTTAGTGGCATATGAGAAATTCCCTAAGCCCCGGACCTGTCGATTTTGGTCAAAAATGAAAATTTCAAAAGTGCCACAATTTCTGCTTTAAACTTTAGGTGCTATCCCAAAATGTATCACTAAGGTGACAGAAGTTGATTTCGGAGCATAATTTTTGAACAGGAGCTTCAACCGTTTAGTGGCATATGAGAAATTCCCAAAGCCCCGGACCTGTCAATTTTGGTCAAAAATGAGAATTTCAAAAGTGCCCCAATTTCTGCTTTAAACTTTAGGTACTATCCCAAAATGTATCACTAAGGTGACAGAAGTTGATTTTGGAGCATCATTTTTGAACAGGAGCTTCAACCGTTTTGTGGCATATGAGAAATTCCCTAAGCCCCGGACCTGTCGATTTTGGTCAAAAATGAAAATGTAAAAAGTGCCCCAATTTCTGCTTTAAACTTTAGGTACTATCCCAAAATGTATCACTAAGGTGACAGAAGTTGATTTCGGAGCATGATTTTTGAACAGGAGCTTCAACCGTTTAGTGGCATATGAGAAATTCCCAAAGCCCCGGACCTGTCAATTTTGGTCAAAAATGAGAATTTCAAAAGTGCCCCAATTTCTGCTTTAAACTTTAGGTACTATCCCAAAATGTATCACTAAGGTGACAGAAGTTGATTTCGGAGCATGATTTTTGAACAGGAGCTTTAACCGTTTAGTGGCATATGAGAAATTCCCTAAGCCCCGGACCTGTCGATTTTGGTCAAAAATGAAAATGTCAAAAGTACCCCAATTTCTGCTTTAAACTTTAGGTACTATCCCAAAATGTATCACTAAGGTGACAGAAGTTGATTTCGGAGCATCATTTTTGAACAGGAGCTTCAACCGTTTAGTAGCTTCAACTGTTTAGTGGCATATGAGAAATACCCTAAGTCCCGGACCAGTCGATTTTGGTCAAAAATGAAAATTTAAAAAGTGCTCCAATTTCTGCTTTAAACTTTAGGTACTATCCCAAAATGTATCACTAAGGTGACAGAAGTTGATTTTGGAGCATAATTTTTGAACAGGAGCTTCAACCGTTTAGTGGCATATGAGAAATTCCCTAAGCCCCGGACCTGTCGATTTTGGTCAAAAATGGAAATTTCAAAAGTGCTTCAATTTCTGCTTTAAACTTTAGGTACTATCACAAAATGTATCACTAAGGTGACAGAAGTTGATTTCGGAGCATCATTTTTGAACAGGAGCTTCAACCGTTTTGTGGCATATGAGAAATTCCCTAAGCCCCGGACCAGTCGGTTTTGGTCAAAAATGAAAATTTCAAAAGTGCCCCAATTTCTGCTTTAAACTTTAGGTTCTATCCCAAAATGTATCACTAAGGTGACAGAAGTTGATTTCGGAGCATAATTTTTGAACAGGAGCTTCAACCGTTTAGTAGCTTCAACTGTTTAGTGGCATATGAGAAATACCCTAAGTTTCGGACCAGTCGATTTTGGTCAAAAATGAAAATTTCAAAAGTGCTCCAATTTCTGCTTTAAACTTTAGGTACTATCCCAAAATGTATCACTAAGGTGACAGAAGTTGATTTCGGAGCATCATTTTTGAACAGGAGCTTCAACTGTTTTGTGGCATATGAGAAATTCCCTAAGCCCCGGACCTGTCGATTTTGGTCAAAAATGAAAATTTCAAAAGTGCCCCAATTTCTGCTTTAAACTTTAGGTAATATCCCAAAATGTATCACTAAGGTGACAGAAGTTGATTTTGGAGCATAATTTTTGAACAGGAGCTTCAACCGTTTAGTGGCATATGAGAAATTCCCTAAGCCCCGGACCTGTCGATTTTGGTCAAAAATGAAAATATCAAAAGTGCCCCAATTTCTGCTTTAAACTTTAGGTACTATCCCAAAATGTATCACTAAGGTGACAGAAGGTGATTTTGGAGCATAATTTTTGAACAGGAGCTTCAACCGTTTAGTGGCATATGAGAAATTCCCTAAGCCCCGGACCTGTCGATTTTGGTCAAAAATGGAAATTTCAAAAGTGCTCCAATTTCTGCTTTAAACTTTAGGTACTATCCCAAAATGTATCACTAAGGTGACAGAAGTTGATTTCGAAGCATCATTTTTGAACAGGAGCTTCAACCGTTTTGTGGCATATGAGAAATTCCCTAAGCCCCCGGACCTGTCGATTTTGGTCAAAAATGAAAATTTCAAAAGTGCCCCAATTTCTGCTTTGAACTTTAGGTACTATCCCAAAATGTATCACTAAGGTGACAGAAGTTGATGTCGGAGCATCATTTTTGAACAGGAGCTTTAACCGTTTAGTGGCATATGAGAAATTCCCTAAGCCCCGGACCTGTCGATTTTGGTCAAAAATGAAAATTTCAAAAGTGCCCCAATTTCTGCTTTAAACTTTAGGTACTATCCCAAAATGTATCACTAAGGTGACAGAAGTTGATTTCGGATCATCATTTTTGAACAGGAGCTTCAACCGTTTAGTGGCATATGAGAAATTCCCTAAGCCCCGGACCTGTCGATTTTGGTCAAAAATGAAAATTTCAAAAGTGCCACAATTTCTGCTTTAAACTTTAGGTGCTATCCCAAAATGTATCACTAAGGTGACAGAAGTTGATTTCGGAGCATAATTTTTGAACAGGAGCTTCAACCGTTTAGTGGCATATGAGAAATTACCAAAGCCCCGGACCTGTCAATTTTGGTCAAAAATGAGAATTTCAAAAGTGCCCCAATTTCTGCTTTAAACTTTAGGTACTATCCCAAAATGTATCACTAAGGTGACAGAAGTTGATTTTGGAGCATCATTTTTGAACAGGAGCTTCAACCGTTTTGTGGCATATGAGAAATTCCCTAAGCCCCGGACCTGTCAATTTTGGTCAAAAATGAAAATGTAAAAAGTGCCCCAATTTCTGCTTTAAACTTTAGGTACTATCCCAAAATGTATCACTAAGGTGACAGAAGTTGATTTCGGATCATCATTTTTGAACAGGAGCTTCAACCGTTTAGTGGCATATGAGAAATTACCTAAGCCCCGGACCTGTCGATTTTGGTCAAAAATGAAAATTTCAAAAGTGCCACAATTTCTGCTTTAAACTTTAGGTGCTATCCCAAAATGTATCACTAAGGTGACAGAAGTTGATTTCGGAGCATAATTTTTGAACAGGAGCTTCAACCGTTTAGTGGCATATGAGAAATTCCCAAAGCCCCGGACCTGTCAATTTTGGTCAAAAATGAGAATTTCAAAAGTGCCCCAATTTCTGCTTTAAACTTTAGGTACTATCCCAAAATGTATCACTAAGGTGACAGAAGTTGATTTCGGAGCATCATTTTTGAACAGGAGCTTCAACCGTTTTGTGGCATATGAGAAATTCCCTAAGCCCCGGACCTGTCGATTTTGGTCAAAAATGAAAATGTCAAAAGTGCCCCAATTTCTGCTTTAAACTTTAGGTACTATCCCAAAATGTATCACTAAGGTGACAGAAGTTGATTTCGGATCATCATTTTTGAACAGGAGCTTCAACTGTTTTGTGGCATATGAGAAATTCCCTAAGCCCCGGACCTGTCGATTTTCGTCAAAAATGGAAATTTCAAAAGTGCTCCAATTTCTGCTTTAAACTTTAGGTACTATCCCAAAATGTATCACTAAGGTGACAGAAGTTGATTTCGGAGCATCATTTTTGAACAGGAGCTTCAACCGTTTTGTGGCATATGAGAAATACCCTAAGCCCCGGACCTGTCGATTTTGGTCAAAAATGAAAATGTCAAAAGTGCCCCAATTTCTGCTTTAAACTTTAGGTACTATCCCATAATGTATCACTAAGGTGACAGAAGTTGATTTCGGAGCATCATTTTTGAACAGGAGCTTCAACCGTTTAGTAGCTTCAACTGTTTAGTGGCATATGAGAAATACCCTAAGTCCCGGACCAGTCGATTTTGGTCAAAAATGAAAATTTAAAAAGTGCTCCAATTTCTGCTTTAAACTTTAGGTACTATCCCAAAATGTATCACTAAGGTGACAGAAGTTGATTTTGGAGCATAATTTTTGAACAGGAGCTTCAACCGTTTAGTGGCATATGAGAAATTCCCTAAGCCCCGGACCTGTCGATTTTGGTCAAAAATGGAAATTTCAAAAGTGCTTCAATTTCTGCTTTAAACTTTAGGTACTATCACAAAATGTATCACTAAGGTGACAGAAGTTGATTTCGGAGCATCATTTTTGAACAGGAGCTTCAACCGTTTTGTGGCATATGAGAAATTCCCTAAGCCCCGGACCAGTCGGTTTTGGTCAAAAATGAAAATTTCAAAAGTGCCCCAATTTCTGCTTTAAACTTTAGGTTCTATCCCAAAATGTATCACTAAGGTGACAGAAGTTGATTTCGGAGCATAATTTTTGAACAGGAGCTTCAACCGTTTAGTAGCTTCAACTGTTTAGTGGCATATGAGAAATACCCTAAGTTTCGGACCAGTCGATTTTGGTCAAAAATGAAAATTTCAAAAGTGCTCCAATTTCTGCTTTAAACTTTAGGTACTATCCCAAAATGTATCACTAAGGTGACAGAAGTTGATTTCGGAGCATCATTTTTGAACAGGAGCTTCAACTGTTTTGTGGCATATGAGAAATTCCCTAAGCCCCGGACCTGTCGATTTTGGTCAAAAATGAAAATTTCAAAAGTGCCCCAATTTCTGCTTTAAACTTTAGGTAATATCCCAAAATGTATCACTAAGGTGACAGAAGTTGATTTCGGAGCATCATTTTTGAACAGGAGCTTCAACCGTTTTGTGGCATATGAGAAATTCCCTAAGCTCCG
This sequence comes from Pseudophryne corroboree, assembly GCF_028390025.1. Classification (NCBI taxonomy): domain Eukaryota; kingdom Metazoa; phylum Chordata; class Amphibia; order Anura; family Myobatrachidae; genus Pseudophryne; species Pseudophryne corroboree. The sequence continues at coordinate 267,333 of NW_026970111.1, forward strand.
GACCTGTCGATTTTGGTCAAAAATGAAAATGTCAAAAGTGCCCCAATTTCTGCTTTAAACTTTAGGTACTATCCCAAAATGTATCACTAAGGTGACAGAAGTTGATTTCGGATCATCATTTTTGAATAGGAGCTTCAACCGTTTAGTGGCATATGAGAAATTCCCTAAGCCCCGGACCTGTCGATTTTGGTCAAAAATGAAAATTTCAAAAGTGCCACAATTTCTGCTTTAAACTTTAGGTGCTATCCCAAAATGTATCACTAAGGTGACAGAAGTTGATTTCGGAGCATAATTTTTGAACAGGAGCTTCAACCGTTTAGTGGCATATGAGAAATTCCCAAAGCCCCGGACCTGTCAATTTTGGTCAAAAATGAGAATTTCAAAAGTGCCCCAATTTCTGCTTTAAACTTTAGGTACTATCCCAAAATGTATCACTAAGGTGACAGAAGTTGATTTTGGAGCATCATTTTTGAACAGGAGCTTCAACCGTTTAGTGGCATATGAGAAATTCCCTAAGCCCCGGACCTGTCGATTTTGGTCAAAAATGGAAATTTCAAAAGTGCTCCAATTTCTGCTTTAAACTTTAGGTACTATCCCAAAATGTATCACTAAGGTGACAGAAGTTGATTTCGGATTCTCATTTTTGAACATGAGCTTCAACCGTTTAGTGGCATATGAGAAATTCCCTAAGCCCCCGGACCTGTCGATTTTGGTCAAAAATGAAAATTTCAAAAGTGCCCCAATTTCTGCTTTGAACTTTAGGTACTATCCCAAAATGTATCACTAAGGTGACAGAAGTTGATTTCGGAACATCATTTTTGAACAGGAGCTTCAACCGTTTAGTGGCATATGAGAAATACCCTAAGCCCCGGACCTGTCGATTTTGGTCAAAAATGAAAATTTCAAAAGTGCCACAATTTCTGCTTTAAACTTTAGGTGCTATCCCAAAATGTATCACTAAGGTGACAGAAGTTGATTTCGGAGCATAATTTTTGAACAGGAGCTTCAACCGTTTAGTGGCATATGAGAAATTCCCAAAGCCCCGGACCTGTCAATTTTGGTCAAAAATGAGAATTTCAAAAGTGCCCCAATTTCTGCTTTAAACTTTAGGTACTATCCCAAAATGTATCACTAAGGTGACAGAAGTTGATTTTGGAGCATCATTTTTGAACAGGAGCTTCAACCGTTTTGTGGCATATGAGAAATTCCCTAAGCCCCGGACCTGTCAATTTTGGTCAAAAATGAAAATGTAAAAAGTGCCCCAATTTCTGCTTTAAACTTTAGGTACTATCCCAAAATGTATCACTAAGGTGACAGAAGTTGATTTCGGATCATCATTTTTGAACAGGAGCTTCAACCGTTTAGTGGCATATGAGAAATTCCCTAAGCCCCGGACCTGTCGATTTTGGTCAAAAATGAAAATTTCAAAAGTGCCACAATTTCTGCTTTAAACTTTAGGTGCTATCCCAAAATGTATCACTAAGGTGACAGAAGTTGATTTCGGAGCATAATTTTTGAACAGGAGCTTCAACCGTTTAGTGGCATATGAGAAATTCCCAAAGCCCCGGACCTGTCAATTTTGGTCAAAAATGAGAATTTCAAAAGTGCCCCAATTTCTGCTTTAAACTTTAGGTACTATCCCAAAATGTATCACTAAGGTGACAGAAGTTGATTTTGGAGCATCATTTTTGAACAGGAGCTTCAACCGTTTTGTGGCATATGAGAAATTCCCTAAGCCCCGGACCTGTCGATTTTGGTCAAAAATGAAAATGTAAAAAGTGCCCCAATTTCTGCTTTAAACTTTAGGTACTATCCCAAAATGTATCACTAAGGTGACAGAAGTTGATTTCGGAGCATGATTTTTGAACAGGAGCTTCAACCGTTTAGTGGCATATGAGAAATTCCCAAAGCCCCGGACCTGTCAATTTTGGTCAAAAATGAGAATTTCAAAAGTGCCCCAATTTCTGCTTTAAACTTTAGGTACTATCCCAAAATGTATCACTAAGGTGACAGAAGTTGATTTCGGAGCATGATTTTTGAACAGGAGCTTTAACCGTTTAGTGGCATATGAGAAATTCCCTAAGCCCCGGACCTGTCGATTTTGGTCAAAAATGAAAATGTCAAAAGTACCCCAATTTCTGCTTTAAACTTTAGGTACTATCCCAAAATGTATCACTAAGGTGACAGAAGTTGATTTCGGAGCATCATTTTTGAACAGGAGCTTCAACCGTTTTGTGGCATATGAGAAATTCCCTAAGCCCCGGACCTGTCGATTTTGGTCAAAAATGAAAATGTCAAAAGTGCCCCAATTTCTGCTTTAAACTTTAGGTACTATCCCAAAATGTATCACTAAGGTGACAGAAGTTGATTTCGGATCATCATTTTTGAACAGGAGCTTCAACTGTTTTGTGGCATATGAGAAATTCCCTAAGCCCCGGACCTGTCGATTTTCGTCAAAAATGGAAATTTCAAAAGTGCTCCAATTTCTGCTTTAAACTTTAGGTACTATCCCAAAATGTATCACTAAGGTGACAGAAGTTGATTTCGGAGCATCATTTTTGAACAGGAGCTTCAACCGTTTTGTGGCATATGAGAAATACCCTAAGCCCCGGACCTGTCGATTTTGGTCAAAAATGAAAATGTCAAAAGTGCCCCAATTTCTGCTTTAAACTTTAGGTACTATCCCAAAATGTATCACTAAGGTGACAGAAGTTGATTTCGGAGCATCATTTTTGAACAGGAGCTTCAACCGTTTAGTAGCTTCAACTGTTTAGTGGCATATGAGAAATACCCTAAGTCCCGGACCAGTCGATTTTGGTCAAAAATGAAAATTTAAAAAGTGCTCCAATTTCTGCTTTAAACTTTAGGTACTATCCCAAAATGTATCACTAAGGTGACAGAAGTTGATTTTGGAGCATAATTTTTGAACAGGAGCTTCAACCGTTTAGTGGCATATGAGAAATTCCCTAAGCCCCGGACCTGTCGATTTTGGTCAAAAATGGAAATTTCAAAAGTGCTTCAATTTCTGCTTTAAACTTTAGGTACTATCACAAAATGTATCACTAAGGTGACAGAAGTTGATTTCGGAGCATCATTTTTGAACAGGAGCTTCAACCGTTTTGTGGCATATGAGAAATTCCCTAAGCCCCGGACCAGTCGGTTTTGGTCAAAAATGAAAATTTCAAAAGTGCCCCAATTTCTGCTTTAAACTTTAGGTTCTATCCCAAAATGTATCACTAAGGTGACAGAAGTTGATTTCGGAGCATAATTTTTGAACAGGAGCTTCAACCGTTTAGTAGCTTCAACTGTTTAGTGGCATATGAGAAATACCCTAAGTTTCGGACCAGTCGATTTTGGTCAAAAATGAAAATTTCAAAAGTGCTCCAATTTCTGCTTTAAACTTTAGGTACTATCCCAAAATGTATCACTAAGGTGACAGAAGTTGATTTCGGAGCATCATTTTTGAACAGGAGCTTCAACTGTTTTGTGGCATATGAGAAATTCCCTAAGCCCCGGACCTGTCGATTTTGGTCAAAAATGAAAATTTCAAAAGTGCCCCAATTTCTGCTTTAAACTTTAGGTAATATCCCAAAATGTATCACTAAGGTGACAGAAGTTGATTTTGGAGCATAATTTTTGAACAGGAGCTTCAACCGTTTAGTGGCATATGAGAAATTCCCTAAGCCCCGGACCTGTCGATTTTGGTCAAAAATGAAAATATCAAAAGTGCCCCAATTTCTGCTTTAAACTTTAGGTACTATCCCAAAATGTATCACTAAGGTGACAGAAGGTGATTTTGGAGCATAATTTTTGAACAGGAGCTTCAACCGTTTAGTGGCATATGAGAAATTCCCTAAGCCCCGGACCTGTCGATTTTGGTCAAAAATGGAAATTTCAAAAGTGCTCCAATTTCTGCTTTAAACTTTAGGTACTATCCCAAAATGTATCACTAAGGTGACAGAAGTTGATTTCGGAGCATCATTTTTGAACAGGAGCTTCAACCGTTTTGTGGCATATGAGAAATTCCCTAAGCCCCCGGACCTGTCGATTTTGGTCAAAAATGAAAATTTCAAAAGTGCCCCAATTTCTGCTTTGAACTTTAGGTACTATCCCAAAATGTATCACTAAGGTGACAGAAGTTGATGTCGGAGCATCATTTTTGAACAGGAGCTTTAACCGTTTAGTGGCATATGAGAAATTCCCTAAGCCCCGGACCTGTCGATTTTGGTCAAAAATGAAAATTTCAAAAGTGCCCCAATTTCTGCTTTAAACTTTAGGTACTATCCCAAAATGTATCACTAAGGTGACAGAAGTTGATTTCGGATCATCATTTTTGAACAGGAGCTTCAACCGTTTAGTGGCATATGAGAAATTCCCTAAGCCCCGGACCTGTCGATTTTGGTCAAAAATGAAAATTTCAAAAGTGCCACAATTTCTGCTTTAAACTTTAGGTGCTATCCCAAAATGTATCACTAAGGTGACAGAAGTTGATTTCGGAGCATAATTTTTGAACAGGAGCTTCAACCGTTTAGTGGCATATGAGAAATTACCAAAGCCCCGGACCTGTCAATTTTGGTCAAAAATGAGAATTTCAAAAGTGCCCCAATTTCTGCTTTAAACTTTAGGTACTATCCCAAAATGTATCACTAAGGTGACAGAAGTTGATTTTGGAGCATCATTTTTGAACAGGAGCTTCAACCGTTTTGTGGCATATGAGAAATTCCCTAAGCCCCGGACCTGTCAATTTTGGTCAAAAATGAAAATGTAAAAAGTGCCCCAATTTCTGCTTTAAACTTTAGGTACTATCCCAAAATGTATCACTAAGGTGACAGAAGTTGATTTCGGATCATCATTTTTGAACAGGAGCTTCAACCGTTTAGTGGCATATGAGAAATTACCTAAGCCCCGGACCTGTCGATTTTGGTCAAAAATGAAAATTTCAAAAGTGCCACAATTTCTGCTTTAAACTTTAGGTGCTATCCCAAAATGTATCACTAAGGTGACAGAAGTTGATTTCGGAGCATAATTTTTGAACAGGAGCTTCAACCGTTTAGTGGCATATGAGAAATTCCCAAAGCCCCGGACCTGTCAATTTTGGTCAAAAATGAGAATTTCAAAAGTGCCCCAATTTCTGCTTTAAACTTTAGGTACTATCCCAAAATGTATCACTAAGGTGACAGAAGTTGATTTCGGAGCATCATTTTTGAACAGGAGCTTCAACCGTTTTGTGGCATATGAGAAATTCCCTAAGCCCCGGACCTGTCGATTTTGGTCAAAAATGAAAATGTCAAAAGTGCCCCAATTTCTGCTTTAAACTTTAGGTACTATCCCAAAATGTATCACTAAGGTGACAGAAGTTGATTTCGGATCATCATTTTTGAACAGGAGCTTCAACTGTTTTGTGGCATATGAGAAATTCCCTAAGCCCCGGACCTGTCGATTTTCGTCAAAAATGGAAATTTCAAAAGTGCTCCAATTTCTGCTTTAAACTTTAGGTACTATCCCAAAATGTATCACTAAGGTGACAGAAGTTGATTTCGGAGCATCATTTTTGAACAGGAGCTTCAACCGTTTTGTGGCATATGAGAAATACCCTAAGCCCCGGACCTGTCGATTTTGGTCAAAAATGAAAATGTCAAAAGTGCCCCAATTTCTGCTTTAAACTTTAGGTACTATCCCAAAATGTATCACTAAGGTGACAGAAGTTGATTTCGGAGCATCATTTTTGAACAGGAGCTTCAACCGTTTAGTAGCTTCAACTGTTTAGTGGCATATGAGAAATACCCTAAGTCCCGGACCAGTCGATTTTGGTCAAAAATGAAAATTTAAAAAGTGCTCCAATTTCTGCTTTAAACTTTAGGTACTATCCCAAAATGTATCACTAAGGTGACAGAAGTTGATTTTGGAGCATAATTTTTGAACAGGAGCTTCAACCGTTTAGTGGCATATGAGAAATTCCCTAAGCCCCGGACCTGTCGATTTTGGTCAAAAATGGAAATTTCAAAAGTGCTTCAATTTCTGCTTTAAACTTTAGGTACTATCACAAAATGTATCACTAAGGTGACAGAAGTTGATTTCGGAGCATCATTTTTGAACAGGAGCTTCAACCGTTTTGTGGCATATGAGAAATTCCCTAAGCCCCGGACCAGTCGGTTTTGGTCAAAAATGAAAATTTCAAAAGTGCCCCAATTTCTGCTTTAAACTTTAGGTTCTATCCCAAAATGTATCACTAAGGTGACAGAAGTTGATTTCGGAGCATAATTTTTGAACAGGAGCTTCAACCGTTTAGTAGCTTCAACTGTTTAGTGGCATATGAGAAATACCCTAAGTTTCGGACCAGTCGATTTTGGTCAAAAATGAAAATTTCAAAAGTGCTCCAATTTCTGCTTTAAACTTTAGGTACTATCCCAAAATGTATCACTAAGGTGACAGAAGTTGATTTCGGAGCATCATTTTTGAACAGGAGCTTCAACTGTTTTGTGGCATATGAGAAATTCCCTAAGCCCCGGACCTGTCGATTTTGGTCAAAAATGAAAATTTCAAAAGTGCCCCAATTTCTGCTTTAAACTTTAGGTAATATCCCAAAATGTATCACTAAGGTGACAGAAGTTGATTTTGGAGCATAATTTTTGAACAGGAGCTTCAACCGTTTAGTGGCATATGAGAAATTCCCTAAGCCCCGGACCTGTCGATTTTGGTCAAAAATGAAAATATCAAAAGTGCCCCAATTTCTGCTTTAAACTTTAGGTACTATCCCAAAATGTATCACTAAGGTGACAGAAGGTGATTTTGGAGCATAATTTTTGAACAGGAGCTTCAACCGTTTAGTGGCATATGAGAAATTCCCTAAGCCCCGGACCTGTCGATTTTGGTCAAAAATGGAAATTTCAAAAGTGCTCCAATTTCTGCTTTAAACTTTAGGTACTATCCCAAAATGTATCACTAAGGTGACAGAAGTTGATTTCGGAGCATCATTTTTGAACAGGAGCTTCAACCGTTTTGTGGCATATGAGAAATTCCCTAAGCCCCCGGACCTGTCGATTTTGGTCAAAAATGAAAATTTCAAAAGTGCCCCAATTTCTGCTTTGAACTTTAGGTACTATCCCAAAATGTATCACTAAGGTGACAGAAGTTGATGTCGGAGCATCATTTTTGAACAGGAGCTTTAACCGTTTAGTGGCATATGAGAAATTCCCTAAGCCCCGGACCTGTCGATTTTGGTCAAAAATGAAAATTTCAAAAGTGCCCCAATTTCTGCTTTAAACTTTAGGTACTATCCCAAAATGTATCACTAAGGTGACAGAAGTTGATTTCGGATCATCATTTTTGAACAGGAGCTTCAACCGTTTAGTGGCATATGAGAAATTCCCTAAGCCCCGGACCTGTCGATTTTGGTCAAAAATGAAAATTTCAAAAGTGCCACAATTTCTGCTTTAAACTTTAGGTGCTATCCCAAAATGTATCACTAAGGTGACAGAAGTTGATTTCGGAGCATAATTTTTGAACAGGAGCTTCAACCGTTTAGTGGCATATGAGAAATTACCAAAGCCCCGGACCTGTCAATTTTGGTCAAAAATGAGAATTTCAAAAGTGCCCCAATTTCTGCTTTAAACTTTAGGTACTATCCCAAAATGTATCACTAAGGTGACAGAAGTTGATTTTGGAGCATCATTTTTGAACAGGAGCTTCAACCGTTTTGTGGCATATGAGAAATTCCCTAAGCCCCGGACCTGTCAATTTTGGTCAAAAATGAAAATGTAAAAAGTGCCCCAATTTCTGCTTTAAACTTTAGGTACTATCCCAAAATGTATCACTAAGGTGACAGAAGTTGATTTCGGATCATCATTTTTGAACAGGAGCTTCAACCGTTTAGTGGCATATGAGAAATTACCTAAGCCCCGGACCTGTCGATTTTGGTCAAAAATGAAAATTTCAAAAGTGCCACAATTTCTGCTTTAAACTTTAGGTGCTATCCCAAAATGTATCACTAAGGTGACAGAAGTTGATTTCGGAGCATAATTTTTGAACAGGAGCTTCAACCGTTTAGTGGCATATGAGAAATTCCCAAAGCCCCGGACCTGTCAATTTTGGTCAAAAATGAGAATTTCAAAAGTGCCCCAATTTCTGCTTTAAACTTTAGGTACTATCCCAAAATGTATCACTAAGGTGACAGAAATTGATTTTGGAGCATCATTTTTGAACAGGAGCTTCAACCGTTTTGTGGCATATGAGAAATTCCCTAAGCCCCGGACCTGTCAATTTTGGTCAAAAATGAAAATGTAAAAAGTGCCCCAATTTCTGCTTTAAACTTTAGGTACTATCCCAAAATGTATCACTAAGGTGACAGAAGTTGATTTCGGATCATCATTTTTGAACAGGAGCTTCAACCGTTTAGTGGCATATGAGAAATTCCCTAAGCCCCGGACCTGTCGATTTTGGTCAAAAATGAAAATTTCAAAAGTGCCCCAATTTCTGCTTTAAACTTTAGGTACTATCCCAAAATGTATCACTAAGGTGACAGAAGTTGATTTCGGAGCATGATTTTTGAACAGGAGCTTCAACCGTTTAGTGGCATATGAGAAATTCCCAAAGCCCCGGACCTGTCAATTTTGGTCAAAAAATGAGAATTTCAAAAGTGCCCCAATTTCTGCTTTAAACTTTAGGTACTATCCCAAAATGTATCACTAAGGTGACAGAAGTTGATTTCGGATCATCATTTTTGAACAGGAGCTTCAACTGTTTTGTGGCATATGAGAAATTCCCTAAGCCCCGGATCTGTCGATTTTGGTCAAAAATGAAAATTTCAAAAGTGCCCCAATTTCTGCTTTAAACTTTAGGTACTATCCCAAAATGTATCACTAAGGTGACAGAAGTTGATTTCAGATCATCATTTTTGAACAGGAGCTTCAACTGTTTTGTGGCATATGAGAAATTCCCTAAGCCCCGGACCTGTCGATTTTGGTCAAAAATGGAAATTTCAAAAGTGCTCCAATTTCTGCTTTAAACTTTAGGTACTATCCCAAAATGTATCACTAAGGTGACAGAAGTTGATTTCGGAGCATCATTTTTGAACAGGAGCTTCAACCGTTTTGTGGCATATGAGAAATTCCCTAAGCCCCGGACCTGTCAATTTTGGTCAAAAATGAAAATTTCAAAAGTGCCCCAATTTCTGCTTTAAACTTTAGGTACTATCCCAAAATGTATCACTAAGGTGACAGAAGTTGATTTCGGAGCATGATTTTTGAACATGAGCTTCAACCGTTTAGTAGCTTCAACCGTTTTGTGGCATATGAGAAATTCCCTAAGCCCCGGACCTGTCGATTTTGGTCAAAAATGAAAATGTCAAAAGTGCCCCAATTTCTGCTTTAAACTTTAGGTACTATCCCAAAATGTATCACTAAGGTGACAGAAGTTGATTTCGGATTCTCATTTTTGAACATGAGCTTCAACCGTTTAGTGGCATATGAGAAATTCCCTGAGCCCCGGACCTGTCAATTTTGGTCAAAAATGAAAATTTTAAAAGTGCCCCAATTTCTGCTTTGAACTTTAGGTACTATCCCAAAATGTATCACTAAGGTGACAGAAGTTGATTTCGGATCATCATTTTTGAACAGGAGCTTCAACCGTTTAGTGGCATATGAGAAATTCCCTAAGCCCCGGACCTGTCGATTTTGGTCAAAAATGAAAATGTCAAAAGTGCCCCAATTTCTGCTTTAAACTTTAGGTACTATCCCAAAATGTATCACTAAGGTGACAGAAGTTGATTTCGGATCATCATTTTTGAACAGGAGCTTCAACTGTTTTGTGGCATATGAGAAATTCCCTAAGCCCCGGACCTGTCGATTTTGGTCAAAAATGAAAATGTCAAAAGTGCCCCAATTTCTGCTTTAAACTTTAGGTACTATCCCAAAATGTATCACTAAGGTGACAGAAGTTGATTTCGGATCATCATTTTTGAACAGGAGCTTCAACTGTTTTGTGGCATATGAGAAATTCCCTAAGCCCCGGATCTGTCGATTTTGGTCAAAAATGAAAATTTCAAAAGTGCCCCAATTTCTGCTTTAAACTTTAGGTACTATCCCAAAATGTATCACTAAGGTGACAGAAGATGATTTCGGAGCATGATTTTTGAACAGGAGCTTCAACCGTTTAGTAGCTTCAACCGTTTTGTGGCATATGAGAAATTCCCTAAGCCCCGGACCTGTCGATTTTGGTCAAAAATGAAAATGTCAAAAGTGCCCCAATTTCTGCTTTAAACTTTAGGTACTATCCCAAAATGTATCACTAAGGTGACAGAAGTTGATTTCGGATTCTCATTTTTGAACATGAGCTTCAACCGTTTAGTGGCATATGAGAAATTCCCTAAGCCCCGGACCTGTCGATTTTGGTCAAAAATGAAAATTTTAAAAGTGCCCCAATTTCTGCTTTGAACTTTAGGTACTATCCCAAAATGTATCACTAAGGTGACAGAAGTTGATTTCGGATCATCATTTTTGAACAGGAGCTTCAACCGTTTAGTGGCATATGAGAAATACCCTAAGCCCCGGACCTGTCGATTTTGGTCAAAAATAAAAATTTCAAAAGTGCCCCAATTTCTGCTTTAAACTTTAGGTACTATCCCAAAATGTATCACTAAGGTGACAGAAGTTGATTTCGGATCATCATTTTTGAACAGGAGCTTCAACCGTTTAGTGGCATATGAGAAATACCCTAAGCCCCCGAACCTGTCGATTTTGGTCAAAAATAAAAATTTCAAAAGTGCCCCAATTTCTGCTTTAAACTTTAGGTGCTATCCCAAAATGTATCACTAAGGTGACAGAAGTTGATTTTGGAGCATCATTTTTGAACAGGAGCTTCAACCGTTTAGTGGCATGAGAAATTCCCTAAGCCCCGGACCTGTCGATTTTGGTCAAAAATGGAAATTTCAAAAGTGCTTCAATTTCTGCTTTAAACTTTAGGTACTATCACAAAATGTATCACTAAGGTGACAGAAGTTGATTTCGGAGCATCATTTTTGAACAGGAGCTTCAACCGTTTTGTGGCATATGAGAAATTCCCTAAGCCCCGGACCAGTCGGTTTTGGTCAAAAATGAAAATTTCAAAAGTGCCCCAATTTCTGCTTTAAACTTTAGGTTCTATCCCAAAATGTATCACTAAGGTGACAGAAGTTGATTTCGGAGCATAATTTTTGAACAGGAGCTTCAACCGTTTAGTAGCTTCAACTGTTTAGTGGCATATGAGAAATACCCTAAGTCCCGGACCAGTCGATTTTGGTCAAAAATGAAAATTTCTAAAGTGCTCCAATTTCTGCTTTAAACTTTAGGTACTATCCCAAAATGTATCACTAAGTTGACAGAAGTTGATTTCGGAGCATCATTTTTGAACAAGAGCTTCAACTGTTTTGTGGCATATGAGAAATTCCCTAAGCCCCGGACCTGTCGATTTTGGTCAAAAATGAAAATTTCAAAAGTGCCCCAATTTCTGCTTTAAACTTTAGGTAATATCCCAAAATGTATCACTAAGGTGACAGAAGTTGATTTCGGATTCTCATTTTTGAACATGAGCTTCAACCGTTTAGTGGCATATGAGAAATTCCCTAAGCCCCCGGACCTGTCGATTTTGGTCAAAAATGAAAATTTCAAAAGTGCCCCAATTTCTGCTTTGAACTTTAGGTACTATCCCAAAATGTATCACTAAGGTGACAGAAGTTGATTTCGGATCATCATTTTTGAACAGGAGCTTCAACCGTTTAGTGGCATATGAGAAATACACCTGTCGATTTTGGTCAAAAATAAAAATTTCAAAAGTGCCCCAATTTCTGCTTTAATCTTTAGGTGCTATTCCAAAATGTATCACTAAGGTGACAGAAGTTGATTTTGGAGCATAATTTTTGAACAGGAGCTTCAACCGTTTAGTGGCATATGAGAAATTCCCTAAGCCCCGGACCTGTCGATTTTGGTCAAAAATGGAAATTTCAAAAGTGCTCCAATTTCTGCTTTAAACTTTAGGTACTATCCCAAAATGTATCACTAAGGTGACAGAAGTTGATTTCGGATCATCATTTTTGAACAGGAGCTTTAACCATTTAGTGGCATATGAGAAATTCCCTAAGCCCCGGACCTGTCGATTTTGGTCAAAAATGAAAATTTCAAAAGTGCCACAATTTCTGCTTTAAACTTTAGGTGCTATCCCAAAATGTATCACTAAGGTGACAGAAGTTGATTTCGGAGCATAATTTTTGAACAGGAGCTTCAACCATTTAGTGGCATATGAGAAAATCCCAAAGCCCCGGACCTGTCAATTTTGGTCAAAAATGTGAATTTCAAAAGTGCCCCAATTTCTGCTTTAAACTTTAGGTACTATCCCAAAATGTATCACTAAGGTGACAGAAGTTGATTTTGGAGCATCATTTTTGAACAGGAGCTTCAACCGTTTTGTGGCATATGAGAAATTCCCTAAGCCCCGGACCTGTCAATTTTGGTCAAAAATGAAAATTTAAAAAGTGCCCCAATTTCTGCTTTAAACTTTAGGTACTATCCCAAAATGTATCACTAAGGTGACAGAAGTTGATTTCGGATCATCATTTTTGAACAGGAGCTTCAACCGTTTAGTAGCTTCAACCGTTTTGTGGCATATGAGAAATTCCCTAAGCCCCGGACCTGTCGATTTTGGTCAAAAATGAAAATGTCAAAAGTGCCCCAATTTCTGCTTTAAACTTTAGGTACTATCCCAAAATGTATCACTAAGGTGACAGAAGTTGATTTCGGATTCTCATTTTTGAACAGGAGCTTCAACCGTTTAGTGGCATATGAGAAATACCCTAAGCCCCGGACCTGTCGATTTTGGTCAAAAATAAAAATTTCAAAAGTGCCCCAATTTCTGCTTTAAACTTTAGGTACTATCCCAAAATGTATCACTAAGGTGACAGAAGTTGATTTCGGAGCATCATTTTTGAACAGGAGCTTCAACCATTTAGTGGCATATGAGAAATTCCCTAAGCCCCGGACCTGTCGAATTTGGTCAAAAATGAAAATTTCAAAAGTGCCCCAATTTCTGCTTTGAACTTTAGGTACTATCCCAAAATAAATCACTAAGGTGACAGAAGTTGATTTCGGATCATCATTTTTGAACATGAGCTTCAACCGTTTAGTGGCATATGAGAAATACCCTAAGCCCCGGACCTGTCGATTTTGGTCAAAAATAAAAATTTCAAAAGTGCCCCAATTTCTGCTTTAAACTTTAGGTGCTATCCCAAAATGTATCACTAAGGTGACAGAAGTTGATTTCGGAGCATAATTTTTGAACAGGAGCTTCAACCGTTTAGTAGCTTCAACTGTTTAGTGGCATATGAGAAATACCCTAAGTCCCGGACCAGTCGATTTTGGTCAAAAATGAAAATTTCAAAAGTGCTCCAATTTCTGCTTTAAACTTTAGGTACTATCCCAAAATGTATCACTAAGGTGACAGAAGTTGATTTTGGAGCATAATTTTTGAACAGGAGCTTCAACCGTTTAGTGGCATATGAGAAATTCCCTAAGCCCCGGACCTGTCGATTTTGGTCAAAAATGGAAATTTCAAAAGTGCTTCAATTTCTGCTTTAAACTTTAGGTACTATCACAAAATGTATCACTAAGGTGACAGAAGTTGATTTCGGAGCATCATTTTTGAACAGGAGCTTCAACCGTTTTGTGGCATATGAGAAATTCCCTAAGCCCCGGACCAGTCGGTTTTGGTCAAAAATGAAAATTTCAAAAGTGCCCCAATTTCTGCTTTAAACTTTAGGTTCTATCCCAAAATGTATCACTAAGGTGACAGAAGTTGATTTCGGAGCATAATTTTTGAACAGGAGCTTCAACCGTTTAGTAGCTTCAACTGTTTAGTGGCATATGAGAAATACCCTAAGTCCCGGACCAGTCGATTTTGGTCAAAAATGAAAATTTCAAAAGTGCTCCAATTTCTGCTTTAAACTTTAGGTACTATCCCAAAATGTATCACTAAGGTGACAGAAGTTGATTTCGGAGCATCATTTTTGAACAGGAGCTTCAACTGTTTTGTGGCATATGAGAAATTCCCTAAGCCCCGGACCTGTCGATTTTGGTCAAAAATGAAAATATCAAAAGTGCCCCAATTTCTGCTTTAAACTTTAGGTACTATCCCAAAATGTATCACTAAGGTGACAGAAGGTGATTTTGGAGCATAATTTTTGAACAGGAGCTTCAACCGTTTAGTGGCATATGAGAAATTCCCTAAGCCCCGGACCTGTCGATTTTGGTCAAAAATGGAAATTTCAAAAGTGCTCCAATTTCTGCTTTAAACTTTAGGTACTATCCCAAAATGTATCACTAAGGTGACAGAAGTTGATTTCGGAGCATCATTTTTGAACAGGAGCTTCAACCGTTTTGTGGCATATGAGAAATTCCCTAAGCCCCGGACCTGTCGATTTTGGTCAAAAATGAAAATGTCAAAAGTGCCACAATTTCTGCTTTAAACTTTAGGTGCTATCCCAAAATGTATCACTAAGGTGACAGAAGTTGATTTCGGAGCATAATTTTTGAACAGGAGCTTCAACCGTTTAGTGGCATATGAGAAATTCCCAAAGCCCCGGACCTGTCAATTTTGGTCAAAAATGAGAATTTCAAAAGTGCCCCAATTTCTGCTTTAAACTTTAGGTACTATCCCAAAATGTATCACTAAGGTGACAGAAGTTGATTTTGGAGCATCATTTTTTAACAGGAGCTTCAACCGTTTAGTGGCATATGAGAAATTCCTTAAGCCCCCGGACCTGTCGATTTTGGTCAAAAATGAAAATTTCAAAAGTGCCCCAATTTCTGCTTTGAACTTTAGGTACTATCCCAAAATGTATCACTAAGGTGACAGAAGTTGATTTCGGAACATCATTTTTGAACAGGAGCTTCAACCGTTTAGTGGCATATGAGAAATACCCTAAGCCCCGGACCTGTCGATTTTGGTCAAAAATGAAAATTTCAAAAGTGCCCCAATTTCTGCTTTAAACTTTAGGTACTGTCCCAAAATGTATCACTAAGGTGACAGAAGTTGATTTTGGAGCATCATTTTTGAACAGGAGCTTCAACCGTTTTGTGGCATATGAGAAATTCCCTAAGCCCCGGACCAGTCGGTTTTGGTCAAAAATGAAAATTTCAAAAGTGCCCCAATTTCTGCTTTAAACTTTAGGTTCTATACCAAAATGTATCACTAAGGTGACAGAAGTTGATTTCGGAGCATAATTTTTGAACAGGAGCTTCAACCGTTTAGTAGCTTCAACTGTTTAGTGGCATATGAGAAATACCCTAAGTCCCGGACCAGTCGATTTTGGTCAAAAATGAAAATTTCAAAAGTGCCACAATTTCTGCTTTAAACTTTAGGTGCTATCCCAAAATGTATCACTAAGGTGACAGAAGTTGATTTCGGAGCATAATTTTTGAACAGGAGCTTCAACCGTTTAAGTGGCATATGAGAAATTCCCAAAGCCCCGGACCTGTCAATTTTGGTCAAAAATGAGAATTTCAAAAGTGCCCCAATTTCTGCTTTAAACTTTAGGTACTATCCCAAAATGTATCACTAAGGTGACAGAAGTTGATTTTGGAGCATCATTTTTGAACAGGAGCTTCAACCGTTTTGTGGCATATGAGAAATTCCCTAAGCCCCGGACCTGTCAATTTTGGTCAAAAATGAAAATGTAAAAAGTGCCCCAATTTCTGCTTTAAACTTTAGGTACTATCCCAAAATGTATCACTAAGGTGACAGAAGTTGATTTCGGATCATCATTTTTGAACAGGAGCTTCAACCGTTTAGTGGCATATGAGAAATTCCCTAAGCCCCGGACCTGTCGATTTTGGTCAAAAATGAAAATTTCAAAAGTGCCACAATTTCTGCTTTAAACTTTAGGTGCTATCCCAAAATGTATCACTAAGGTGACAGAAGTTGATTTCGGAGCATAATTTTTGAACAGGAGCTTCAACCGTTTAGTGGCATATGAGAAATTCCCAAAGCCCCGGACCTGTCAATTTTGGTCAAAAATGAGAATTTCAAAAGTGCCCCAATTTCTGCTTTAAACTTTAGGTACTGTCCCAAAATGTATCACTAAGGTGACAGAAGTTGATTTTGGAGCATCATTTTTGAACAGGAGCTTCAACCGTTTTGTGGCATATGAGAAATTCCCTAAGCCCCGGACCTGTCGATTTTGGTCAAAAATGAAAATGTAAAAAGTGCCCCAATTTCTGCTTTAAACTTTAGGTACTATCCCAAAATGTATCACTAAGGTGACAGAAGTTGATTTCGGAGCATGATTTTTGAACAGGAGCTTCAACCGTTTAGTGGCATATGAGAAATTCCCAAAGCCCCGGACCTGTCAATTTTGGTCAAAAATGAGAATTTCAAAAGTGCCCCAATTTCTGCTTTAAACTTTAGGTACTATCCCAAAATGTATCACTAAGGTGACAGAAGTTGATTTCGGAGCATGATTTTTGAACAGGAGCTTTAACCGTTTAGTGGCATATGAGAAATTCCCTAAGCCCCGGACCTGTCGATTTTGGTCAAAAATGAAAATGTCAAAAGTACCCCAATTTCTGCTTTAAACTTTAGGTACTATCCCAAAATGTATCACTAAGGTGACAGAAGTTGATTTCGGAGCATCATTTTTGAACAGGAGCTTCAACCGTTTTGTGGCATATGAGAAATTCCCTAAGCCCCGGACCTGTCGATTTTGGTCAAAAATGAAAATGTCAAAAGTGCCCCAATTTCTGCTTTAAACTTTAGGTACTATCCCAAAATGTATCACTAAGGTGACAGAAGTTGATTTCGGATCATCATTTTTGAACAGGAGCTTCAACTGTTTTGTGGCATATGAGAAATTCCCTAAGCCCCGGACCTGTCGATTTTCGTCAAAAATGGAAATTTCAAAAGTGCTCCAATTTCTGCTTTAAACTTTAGGTACTATCCCAAAATGTATCACTAAGGTGACAGAAGTTGATTTCGGAGCATCATTTTTGAACAGGAGCTTCAACCGTTTTGTGGCATATGAGAAATACCCTAAGCCCCGGACCTGTCGATTTTGGTCAAAAATGAAAATGTCAAAAGTGCCCCAATTTCTGCTTTAAACTTTAGGTACTATCCCAAAATGTATCACTAAGGTGACAGAAGTTGATTTCGGAGCATCATTTTTGAACAGGAGCTTCAACCGTTTTGTGGCATATGAGAAATTCCCTAAGCCCCGGACCTGTCGATTTTGGTCAAAAATGAAAATTTCAAAAGTGCCCCAATTTCTGCTTTGAACTTTAGGTACTATCCCAAAATAAATCACTAAGGTGACAGAAGTTGATTTCGGATCATCATTTTTGAACAGGAGCTTCAACCGTTTAGTGGCATATGAGAAATACCCTAAGCCCCGGACCTGTCGATTTTGGTCAAAAATAAAAATTTCAAAAGTGCCCCAATTTCTGCTTTAAACTTTAGGTGCTATCCCAAAATGTATCACTAAGGTGACAGAAGTTGATTTCGGAGCATAATTTTTGAACAGGAGCTTCAACCGTTTAGTAGCTTCAACTGTTTAGTGGCATATGAGAAATACCCTAAGTCCCGGACCAGTCGATTTTGGTCAAAAATGAAAATTTCAAAAGTGCTCCAATTTCTGCTTTAAACTTTAGGTACTATCCCAAAATGTATCACTAAGGTGACAGAAGTTGATTTTGGAGCATAATTTTTGAACAGGAGCTTCAACCGTTTAGTGGCATATGAGAAATTCCCTAAGCCCCGGACCTGTCGATTTTGGTCAAAAATGGAAATTTCAAAAGTGCTTCAATTTCTGCTTTAAACTTTAGGTACTATCACAAAATGTATCACTAAGGTGACAGAAGTTGATTTCGGAGCATCATTTTTGAACAGGAGCTTCAACCGTTTTGTGGCATATGAGAAATTCCCTAAGCCCCGGACCAGTCGGTTTTGGTCAAAAATGAAAATTTCAAAAGTGCCCCAATTTCTGCTTTAAACTTTAGGTTCTATCCCAAAATGTATCACTAAGGTGACAGAAGTTGATTTCGGAGCATAATTTTTGAACAGGAGCTTCAACCGTTTAGTAGCTTCAACTGTTTAGTGGCATATGAGAAATACCCTAAGTCCCGGACCAGTCGATTTTGGTCAAAAATGAAAATTTCAAAAGTGCTCCAATTTCTGCTTTAAACTTTAGGTACTATCCCAAAATGTATCACTAAGGTGACAGAAGTTGATTTCGGAGCATCATTTTTGAACAGGAGCTTCAACTGTTTTGTGGCATATGAGAAATTCCCTAAGCCCCGGACCTGTCGATTTTGGTCAAAAATGAAAATTTCAAAAGTGCCCCAATTTCTGCTTTAAACTTTAGGTAATATCCCAAAATGTATCACTAAGGTGACAGAAGTTGATTTTGGAGCATAATTTTTGAACAGGAGCTTCAACCGTTTAGTGGCATATGAGAAATTCCCTAAGCCCCAGACCTGTCGATTTTGGTCAAAAATGAAAATATCAAAAGTGCCCCAATTTCTGCTTTAAACTTTAGGTACTATCCCAAAATGTATCACTAAGGTGACAGAAGGTGATTTTGGAGCATAATTTTTGAACAGGAGCTTCAACCGTTTAGTGGCATATGAGAAATTCCCTAAGCCCCGGACCTGTCGATTTTGCTCAAAAATGGAAATTTCAAAAGTGCTCCAATTTCTGCTTTAAACTTTAGGTACTATCCCAAAATGTATCACTAAGGTGACAGAAGTTGATTTCGGAGCATCATTTTTGAACAGGAGCTTCAACCGTTTTGTGGCATATGAGAAATTCCCTAAGCCCCGGACCTGTCGATTTTGGTCAAAAATGAAAATTTCAAAAGTGCCCCAATTTCTGCTTTAAACTTTAGGTACTATCCCAAAATGTATCACTAAGGTGACAGAAGTTGATTTCGGATCATCATTTTTGAACAGGAGCTTCAACCGTTTAGTGGCATATGAGAAATTCCCTAAGCCCCGGACCTGTCGATTTTGGTCAAAAATGAAAATTTCAAAAGTGCCACAATTTCTGCTTTAAACTTTAGGTGCTATCCCAAAATGTATCACTAAGGTGACAGAAGTTGATTTCGGAGCATAATTTTTGAACAGGAGCTTCAACCGTTTAGTGGCATATGAGAAATTCCCAAAGCCCCGGACCTGTCAATTTTGGTCAAAAATGAGAATTTCAAAAGTGCCCCAATTTCTGCTTTAAACTTTAGGTACTATCCCAAAATGTATCACTAAGGTGACAGAAGTTGATTTTGGAGCATCATTTTTGAACAGGAGCTTCAACCGTTTTGTGGCATATGAGAAATTCCCTAAGCCCCGGACCTGTCAATTTTGGTCAAAAATGAAAATGTAAAAAGTGCCCCAATTTCTGCTTTAAACTTTAGGTACTATCCCAAAATGTATCACTAAGGTGACAGAAGTTGATTTCGGATCATCATTTTTGAACAGGAGCTTCAACCGTTTAGTGGCATATGAGAAATTACCTAAGCCCCGGACCTGTCGATTTTGGTCAAAAATGAAAATTTCAAAAGTGCCACAATTTCTGCTTTAAACTTTAGGTGCTATCCCAAAATGTATCACTAAGGTGACAGAAGTTGATTTCGGATCATCATTTTTGAACAGGAGCTTCAACCGTTTAGTGGCATATGAGAAATTCCCTAAGCCCCGGACCTGTCGATTTTGGTCAAAAATGAAAATTTCAAAAGTGCCCCAATTTCTGCTTTAAACTTTAGGTACTATCCCAAAATGTATCACTAAGGTGACAGAAGTTGATTTCGGAGCATGATTTTTGAACAGGAGCTTCAACCGTTTAGTGGCATATGAGAAATTCCCAAAGCCCCGGACCTGTCAATTTTGGTCAAAAATGAGAATTTCAAAAGTGCCCCAATTTCTGCTTTAAACTTTATGTACTATCCCAAAATGTATCACTAAGGTGACAGAAGTTGATTTCGGAGCATGATTTTTGAACAGGAGCTTCAACCGTTTTGTGGCATATGAGAAATTCCCTAAGCCCCGGACCAGTCGGTTTTGGTCAAAAATGAAAATTTCAAAAGTGCCCCAATTTCTGCTTTAAACTTTAGGTTCTGTCCCAAAATGTATCACTAAGGTGACAGAAGTTGATTTCGGAGCATAATTTTTGAACAGGAGCTTCAACCGTTTAGTAGCTTCAACTGTTTAGTGGCATATGAGAAATACCCTAAGTCCCGGACCAGTCGATTTTGGTCAAAAATGAAAATTTCAAAAGTGCTCCAATTTCTGCTTTAAACTTTAGGTACTATCCCAAAATGTATCACTAAGGTGACAGAAGTTGATTTCGGAGCATCATTTTTGAACAGGAGCTTCAACTGTTTTGTGGCATATGAGAAATTCCCTAAGCCCCGGACCTGTCGATTTTGGTCAAAAATGAAAATTTCAAAAGTGCCCCAATTTCTGCTTTAAACTTTAGGTAATATCCCAAAATGTATCACTAAGGTGACAGAAGTTGATTTTGGAGCATAATTTTTGAACAGGAGCTTCAACCGTTTAGTGGCATATGAGAAATTCCCTAAGCCCCGGACCTGTCGATTTTGGTCAAAAATGAAAATATCAAAAGTGCCCCAATTTCTGCTTTAAACTTTAGGTACTATCCCAAAATGTATCACTAAGGTGACAGAAGGTGATTTTGGAGCATAATTTTTGAACAGGAGCTTCAACCGTTTAGTGGCATATGAGAAATTCCCTAAGCCCCGGACCTGTCGATTTTGCTCAAAAATGGAAATTTCAAAAGTGCTCCAATTTCTGCTTTAAACTTTAGGTACTATCCCAAAATGTATCACTAAGGTGACAGAAGTTGATTTCGGAGCATCATTTTTGAACAGGAGCTTCAACCGTTTTGTGGCATATGAGAAATTCCCTAAGCCCCCGGACCTGTCGATTTTGGTCAAAAATGAAAATTTCAAAAGTGCCCCAATTTCTGCTTTGAACTTTAGGTACTATCCCAAAATGTATCACTAAGGTGACAGAAGTTGATTTCGGATCATCATTTTTGAACAGGAGCTTCAACCGTTTAGTGGCATATGAGAAATTCCCTAAGCCCCGGACCTGTCGATTTTGGTCAAAAATGAAAATTTCAAAAGTGCCACAATTTCTGCTTTAAACTTTAGGTGCTATCCCAAAATGTATCACTAAGGTGACAGAAGTTGATTTCGGAGCATAATTTTTGAACAGAAGCTTCAACCGTTTAGTGGCATATGAGAAATTCCCAAAGCCCCGGACCTGTCAATTTTGGTCAAAAATGAGAATTTCAAAAGTGCCCCAATTTCTGCTTTAAACTTTAGGTACTATCCCAAAATGTATCACTAAGGTGACAGAAGTTGATTTTGGAGCATCATTTTTGAACAGGAGCTTCAACCGTTTTGTGGCATATGAGAAATTCCCTAAGCCCCGGACCTGTCAATTTTGGTCAAAAATGAAAATGTAAAAAGTGCCCCAATTTCTGCTTTAAACTTTAGGTACTATCCCAAAATGTATCACTAAGGTGACAGAAGTTGATTTCGGATCATCATTTTTGAACAGGAGCTTCAACCGTTTAGTGGCATATGAGAAATTACCTAAGCCCCGGACCTGTCGATTTTGGTCAAAAATGAAAATTTCAAAAGTGCCACAATTTCTGCTTTAAACTTTAGGTGCTATCCCAAAATGTATCACTAAGGTGACAGAAGTTGATTTCGGAGCATAATTTTTGAACAGGAGCTTCAACCGTTTAGTGGCATATGAGAAATTCCCAAAGCCCCGGACCTGTCAATTTTGGTCAAAAATGAGAATTTCAAAAGTGCCCCAATTTCTGCTTTAAACTTTAGGTACTATCCCAAAATGTATCACTAAGGTGACAGAAATTGATTTTGGAGCATCATTTTTGAACAGGAGCTTCAACCGTTTTGTGGCATATGAGAAATTCCCTAAGCCCCGGACCTGTCAATTTTGGTCAAAAATGAAAATGTAAAAAGTGCCCCAATTTCTGCTTTAAACTTTAGGTACTATCCCAAAATGTATCACTAAGGTGACAGAAGTTGATTTCGGATCATCATTTTTGAACAGGAGCTTCAACCGTTTAGTGGCATATGAGAAATTCCCTAAGCCCCGGACCTGTCGATTTTGGTCAAAAATGAAAATTTCAAAAGTGCCCCAATTTCTGCTTTAAACTTTAGGTACTATCCCAAAATGTATCACTAAGGTGACAGAAGTTGATTTCGGAGCATGATTTTTGAACAGGAGCTTCAACCGTTTAGTGGCATATGAGAAATTCCCAAAGCCCCGGACCTGTCAATTTTGGTCAAAAATGAGAATTTCAAAAGTGCCCCAATTTCTGCTTTAAACTTTATGTACTATCCCAAAATGTATCACTAAGGTGACAGAAGTTGATTTCGGATCATCATTTTTGAACAGGAGCTTCAACTGTTTTGTGGCATATGAGAAATTCCCTAAGCCCCGGATCTGTCGATTTTGGTCAAAAATGAAAATTTCAAAAGTGCCCCAATTTCTGCTTTAAACTTTAGGTACTATCCCAAAATGTATCACTAAGGTGACAGAAGTTGATTTCAGATCATCATTTTTGAACAGGAGCTTCAACTGTTTTGTGGCATATGAGAAATTCCCTAAGCCCCGGACCTGTCGATTTTGGTCAAAAATGGAAATTTCAAAAGTGCTCCAATTTCTGCTTTAAACTTTATGTACTATCCCAAAATGTATCACTAAGGTGACAGAAGTTGATTTCGGAGCATCATTTTTGAACAGGAGCTTCAACCGTTTTGTGGCATATGAGAAATTCCCTAAGCCCCGGACCTGTCGATTTTGGTCAAAAATTAAAATGTCAAAAGTGCCCCAATTTCTGCTTTAAACTTTAGGTACTATCCCAAAATGTATCACTAAGGTGACAGAAGTTGATTTCGGATCATCATTTTTGAACAGGAGCTTCAACTGTTTTGTGGCATATGAGAAATTCCCTAAGCCCCGGATCTGTCGATTTTGGTCAAAAATGAAAATTTCAAAAGTGCCCCAATTTCTGCTTTAAACTTTAGGTACTATCCCAAAATGTATCACTAAGGTGACAGAAGTTGATTTCGGAGCATGATTTTTGAACATGAGCTTCAACCGTTTAGTAGCTTCAACCGTTTTGTGTCATATGAGAAATTCCCTAAGCCCCGGACCTGTCGATTTTGGTCAAAAATGAAAATGTCAAAAGTGCCCCAATTTCTGCTTTAAACTTTAGGTACTATCCCAAAATGTATCACTAAGGTGACAGAAGTTGATTTCGGATTCTCATTTTTGAACATGAGCTTCAACCGTTTAGTGGCATATGAGAAATTCCCTAAGCCCCCGGACCTGTCGATTTTGGTCAAAAATGAAAATTTCAAAAGTGCCCCAATTTCTGCTTTGAACTTTAGGTACTATCCCAAAATGTATCACTAAGGTGACAGAAGTTGATTTCGGATCATCATTTTTGAACAGGAGCTTCAACCGTTTAGTGGCATATGAGAAATACCCTAAGCCCCGGACCTGTCGATTTTGGTCAAAAAGAAAAATTTCAAAAGTGCCCCAATTTCTGCTTTAATCTTTAGGTGCTATCCCAAAATGTATCACTAAGGTGACAGAAGTTGATTTTGGAGCATAATTTTTGAACAGGAGCTTCAACCGTTTAGTGGCATATGAGAAATTCCCTAAGCCCCGGACCTGTCGATTTTGATCAAAAATGGAAATTTCAAAAGTGCTCCAATTTCTGCTTTAAACTTTAGGTACTATCCCAAAATGTATCACTAAGGTGACAGAAGTTGATTTCGGAGCATCATTTTTGAACAGGAGCTTTAACCGTTTAGTGGCATATGAGAAATTCCCTAAGCCCCGGACCTGTCGATTTTGGTCAAAAATGAAAATTTCAAAAGTGCCCCAATTTCTGCTTTAAACTTTAGGTACTATCCCAAAATGTATCACTAAGGTGACAGAAGTTGATTTCGGATCATCATTTTTGAACAGGAGCTTCAACCGTTTAGTGGCATATGAGAAATTCCCTAAGCCCCGGACCTGTCGATTTTGGTCAAAAATGAAAATTTCAAAAGAGCCACAATTTCTGCTTTAAACTTTAGGTGCTATCCCAAAATGTATCACTAAGGTGACAGAAGTTGATTTCGGAGCATAATTTTTGAACAGGAGCTTCAACCGTTTAGTGGCATATGAGAAATTCCCAAAGCCCCAGACCTGTCAATTTTGGTCAAAAATGAGAATTTCAAAAGTGCCCCAATTTCTGCTTTAAACTTTAGGTACTATCCCAAAATGTATCACTAAGGTGACAGAAGTTGATTTTGGAGCATCATTTTTGAACAGGAGCTTCAACCGTTTTGTGGCATATGAGAAATTCCCTAAGCCCCGGACCTGTCAATTTTGGTCAAAAATGAAAATGTAAAAAGTGCCCGAATTTCTGCTTTAAACTTTAGGTACTATCCCAAAATGTATCACTAAGGTGACAGAAGTTGATTTCGGATCATCATTTTTGAACAGGAGCTTCAACCGTTTTGTGGCATATGAGAAATTCCCTAAGCCCCGGACCTGTCGATTTTGGTCAAAAATGAAAATGTCAAAAGTGCCCCAATTTCTGCTTTAAACTTTAGGTACTATCCCAAAATGTATCACTAAGGTGACAGAAGTTGATTTCGGATCATCATTTTTGAACAGGAGCTTCAACTGTTTTGTGGCATATGAGAAATTCCCTAAGCCCCGGACCTGTCGATTTTGGTCAAAAATGGAAATTTCAAAAGTGCTCCAATTTCTGCTTTAAACTTTAGGTACTATCCCAAAATGTATCACTAAGGTGACAGAAGTTGATTTCGGAGCATCATTTTTGAACAGGAGCTTCAACCGTTTTGTGGCATATGAGAAATTCCCTAAGCCCCGGACCTGTCGATTTTGGTCAAAAATGAAAATGTCAAAAGTGCCCCAATTTCTGCTTTAAACTTTAGGTACTATCCCAAAATGTATCACTAAGGTGACAGAAGTTGATTTCGGATCATCATTTTTGAACAGGAGCTTCAACTGTTTTGTGGCATATGAGAAATTCCCTAAGCCCCGGATCTGTCGATTTTGGTCAAAAATGAAAATTTCAAAAGTGCCCCAATTTCTGCTTTAAACTTTAGGTACTATCCCAAAATGTATCACTAAGGTGACAGAAGTTGATTTCGGAGCATGATTTTTGAACAGGAGCTTCAACCGTTTAGTAGCTTCAACCGTTTAGTGGCATATGAGAAATTCCCTAAGCCCCGGACCTGTCGATTTTGGTCAAAAATGAAAATGTCAAAATTGCCCCAATTTCTGCTTTAAACTTTAGGTACTATCCCAAAATGTATCACTAAGGTGACAGAAGTTGATTTCGGAGCATCATTTTTGAACAGGAGCTTCAACCGTTTTGTGGCATATGAGAAATTCCCTAAGCCCCGGACCTGTCGATTTTGGTCAAAAATGAAAATGTCAAAAGTGACCCAATTTCTGCTTTAAACTTTAGGTGCTATTCCAAAATGTATCACTAAGGTGACAGAAGTTGATTTCGGAGCATCATTTTTGAACAGGAGCTTCAACCGTTTAGTGGCATATGAGAAATTCCCTAAGCCCCGGACCTGTCGATTTTGGTCAAAAATGAAAATGTCAAAAGTGCCCCAATTTCTGCTTTAAACTTTAGGTACTATCCCAAAATGTATCACTAATGTGACAGAAGTTGATTTCGGAGCATCATTTTTGAACAGGAGCTTCAACTGTTTTCTGGCATATGAGAAATTCCCTAAGCCCTGGACCTGTCGATTTTGGTCAAAAATGAAAATTTCAAAAGTGCCCCAATTTCTGCTTTAAACTTTAATTACTATCCCAAAATGTATCACTAAGGTGACAGAAGTTGATTTCGGAGCATCATTTTTGAACAGGAGCTTCAACCGTTTAGTGGCATATGAGAAATTCCCTAAGCCCCGGACCTGTCGATTTTGGTCAAAAATGAAAATTTCAAAAGTGCCCCAATTTCAGCTTTAAACTTTAGGTACTATCCCAAAATGTATCACTAAGGTGACAGAAGTTGATTATGGATCATCATTTTTGAACAGGAGCTTCAACCGTTTAGTAGCTTCAACTGTTTAGTGGCATATGAGAAATACCCTAAGCCCCCGACCAGTCGATTTTGGTCAAAAATGAAAATTTCTAAAGTGCTCCAATTTCTGCTTTAAACTTTAGGTACTATCACAAAATGTATCACTAAGGTGACAGAAGTTGATTTCGGAGCATCATTTTTGAACAGGAGCTTCAACCGTTTTGTGGCATATGAGAAATTCCCTAAGCCCCAGCCCTGTCGATTTTGGTCAAAAATGAAAATTTAAAAAGTGCCCCAATTTCTGCTTTAAACTTTAGGTACTATCCCAAAATGTATCACTAAGGTGACAGAAGTTGATTTCGGATCATCATTTTTGAACAGGAGCTTCAACCGTTTAGTGGCATATGAGAAATACCCTAAGCCCCGGACCTGTCGATTTTGGTCAAAAATAAAAATTTCAAAAGTGCCCCAATTTCTGCTTTAAACTTTAGGTGCTATCCCAAAATGTATCACTAAGGTGACAGAAGTTGATTTTGGAGCATCATTTTTGAACAGGAGCTTCAACCGTTTAGTGGCATATGAGAAATTCCCTAAGCCCCAGCCCTGTCGATTTTGGTCAAAAATGAAAATTTAAAAAGTGCCCTAATTTCTGCTTTAAACTTTAGGTACTATCCCAAAATGTATCACTAAGGTGACAGAAGTTGATTTCGGATCATCATTTTTGAACAGGAGCTTCAACCATTTAGTGGCATATGAGAAATACCCTAAGCCCCGGACCTGTCGATTTTGGTCAAAAATAAAAATTTCAAAAGTGCCCCAATTTCTGCTTTAAACTTTAGGTACTATCCCAAAATGTATCACTAAGGTGACAGAAGTTGATTTCAGAGCATCATTTTTGAACAGGAGCTTCAACCATTTAGTGGCATATGAGAAATTCCCTAAGCCCCGGACCTGTCGATTTTGGTCAAAAATGAAAATTTCAAAAGTGCCCCAATTTCTGCTTTGAACTTTAGGTACTATCCCAAAATAAATCACTAAGGTGACAGAAGTTGATTTCGGATCATCATTTTTGAACAGGAGCTTCAACCGTTTAGTGGCATATGAGAAATACCCTAAGCCCCGGACCTGTCGATTTTGGTCAAAAATAAAAATTTCAAAAGTGCCCCAATTTCTGCTTTAAACTTTAGGTGCTATCCCAAAATGTTTCACTAAGGTGACAGAAGTTGATTTTGGAGCATAATTTTTGAACAGGAGCTTCAACCGTTTTGTGGCATATGAGAAATTCCCTAAGCCCCGGACCAGTCGGTTTTGGTCAAAAATGAAAATTTCAAAAGTGCCCCAATTTCTGCTTTAAACTTTAGGTTCTATCCCAAAATGTATCACTAAGGTGACAGAAGTTGATTTCGGAGCATAATTTTTGAACAGGAGCTTCAACCGTTTAGTGGCATATGAGAAATTCCCTAAGCCCCGGACTTGTCGATTTTGGTCAAAAATGGAAATTTCAAAAGTGCTCCAATTTCTGCTTTAAACTTTAGGTACTGTCCCAAAATGTATCACTAAGGTGACAGAAGTTGATTTCGGAGCATCATTTTTGAACAGGAGCTTCAACCGTTTTGTGGCATATGAGAAATTCCCTAAGCCCCGGACCTGTCGATTTTGGTCAAAAATGAAAATGTCAAAAGTGCCCCAATTTCTGCTTTAAACTTTAGGTACTATCCCAAAATGTATCACTAAGGTGACAGAAGTTGATTTCGGATTCTCATTTTTGAACATGAGCTTCAACCGTTTAGTGGCATATGAGAAATTCCCTAAGCCCCCGGACCTGTCGATTTTGGTCAAAAATGAAAATTTCAAAAGTGCCCCAATTTCTGCTTTGAACTTTAGGTACTATCCCAAAATGTATCACTAAGGTGACAGAAGTTGATTTCGGATCATCATTTTTGAACAGGAGCTTCAACCGTTTAGTGGCATATGAGAAATACCCTAAGCCCCGGACCTGTCGATTTTGGTCAAAAATAAAAATTTCAAAAGTGCCCCAATTTCTGCTTTAATCTTTAGGTGCTATCCCAAAATGTATCACTAAGGTGACAGAAGTTGATTTTGGAGCATAATTTTTGAACAGGAGCTTCAACCGTTTAGTGGCATATGAGAAATTCCCTAAGCCCCGGACCTGTCGATTTTGGTCAAAAATGAAAATTTCAAAAGTGCCCCAATTTCTGCTTTAAACTTTAGGTACTATCCCAAAATGTATCACTAAGGTGACAGAAGTTGATTTCGGATCATCATTTTTGAACAGGAGCTTCAACCGTTTAGTGGCATATGAGAAATTCCCTAAGCCCCGGACCTGTCGATTTTGGTCAAAAATGGAAATTTCAAAAGTGCTACAATTTCTGCTTTAAACTTTAGGTACTATCCCAAAATGTATCACTAAGGTGACAGAAGTTGATTTCGGAGCATCATTTTTGAACAGGAGCTTTAACCGTTTAGTGGCATATGAGAAATTCCCTAAGCCCCGGACCTGTCGATTTTGGTCAAAAATGAAAATTTCAAAAGTGCCCCAATTTCTGCTTTAAACTTTAGGTACTATCCCAAAATGTATCACTAAGGTGACAGAAGTTGATTTCGGATCATCATTTTTGAACAGGAGCTTCAACCGTTTAGTGGCATATGAGAAATTCCCTAAGCCCCGGACCTGTCGATTTTGGTCAAAAATGAAAATTTCAAAAGTGCCACAATTTCTGCTTTAAACTTTAGGTGCTATCCCAAAATGTATCACTAAGGTGACAGAAGTTGATTTCGGAGCATAATTTTTGAACAGGAGCTTCAACCGTTTAGTGGCATATGAGAAATTCCCAAAGCCCCGGACCTGTCAATTTTGGTCAAAAATGAGAATTTCAAAAGTGCCCCAATTTCTGCTTTAAACTTTAGGTACTATCCCAAAATGTATCACTAAGGTGACAGAAGTTGATTTTGGAGCATCATTTTTGAACAGGAGCTTCAACCGTTTTGTGGCATATGAGAAATTCCCTAAGCCCCGGACCTGTCAATTTTGGTCAAAAATGAAAATGTAAAAAGTGCCCGAATTTCTGCTTTAAACTTTAGGTACTATCCCAAAATGTATCACTAAGGTGACAGAAGTTGATTTCGGATCATCATTTTTGAACAGGAGCTTCAACTGTTTTGTGGCATATGAGAAATTCCCTAAGCCCCGGATCTGTCGATTTTGGTCAAAAATGAAAATGTCAAAAGTGCCCCAATTTCTGCTTTAAACTTTAGGTACTATCCCAAAATGTATCACTACGGTGACAGAAGTTGATTTCGGATCATCATTTTTGAACAGGAGCTTCAACTGTTTTGTGGCATATGAGAAATTCCCTAAGCCCCGGACCTGTCGATTTTGGTCAAAAATGGAAATTTCAAAAGTGCTCCAATTTCTGCTTTAAACTTTAGGTACTATCCCAAAATGTATCACTAAGGTGACAGAAGTTGATTTCGGAGCATCATTTTTGAACAGGAGCTTCAACCGTTTTGTGGCATATGAGAAATTCCCTAAGCCCCGGACCTGTCGATTTTGGTCAAAAATGAAAATGTCAAAAGTGCCCCAATTTCTGCTTTAAACTTTAGGTACTATCCCAAAATGTATCACTAAGGTGACAGAAGTTGATTTCGGAGCATGATTTTTGAACAGGAGCTTCAACCGTTTAGTAGCTTCAACCGTTTAGTGGCATATGAGAAATTCCCTAAGCCCCGGACCTGTCGGTTTTGGTCAAAAATGAAAATGTCAAAATTGCCCCAATTTCTGCTTTAAACTTTAGGTACTATCCCAAAATGTATCACTAAGGTGACAGAAGTTGATTTCGGAGCATCATTTTTGAACAGGAGCTTCAACCGTTTTGTGGCATATGAGAAATTCCCTAAGCCCCGGACCTGTCGATTTTGGTCAAAAATGAAAATGTCAAAAGTGCCCCAATTTCTGCTTTAAACTTTAGGTACTATCCCAAAATGTATCACTAAGGTGACAGAAGTTGATTTCGGATCATCATTTTTGAACAGGAGCTTCAACTGTTTTGTGGCATATGAGAAATTCCCTAAGCCCCGGATCTGTCGATTTTGGTCAAAAATGAAAATTTCAAAAGTGCCCCAATTTCTGCTTTAAACTTTAGGTACTATCCCAAAATGTATCACTAAGGTGACAGAAGTTGATTTCGGAGCATGATTTTTGAACAGGAGCTTTAACCGTTTAGTGGCATATGAGAAATTCCCTAAGCCCCGGACCTGTCGATTTTGGTCAAAAATGAAAATGTCAAAAGTGCCCCAATTTCTGCTTTAAACTTTAGGTACTATCCCAAAATGTATCACTAAGGTGACAGAAGTTGATTTCGGAGCATGATTTTTGAACAGGAGCTTCAACCGTTTAGTAGCTTCAACCGTTTTGTGGCATATGAGAAATTCCCTAAGCCCCGGACCTGTCGATTTTGGTCAAAAATGAAAATGTCAAAAGTGCCCCAATTTCTGCTTTAAACTTTAGGTACTATCCCAAAATGTATCACTAAGGTGACAGAAGTTGATTTCGGAGCATCATTTTTGAACAGGAGCTTCAACTGTTTTGTGGCATATGAGAAATTCCCTAAGCCCCGGACCTGTCGATTTTGGTCAAAAATGAAAATTTCAAAAGTGCCCTAATTTCTGCTTTAAACTTTAGGTACAATCCCAAAATGTATCACTAAGGTGACAGAAGTTGATTTCGGAGCATCATTTTTGAACAGGAGCTTCAACCGTTTTGTGGCATATGAGAAATTCCCTAAGCCCTGGACCTGTCGATTTTGGTCAAAAATGAAAATTTTAAAAGTGCCCCAATTTCTGCTTTAAACTTTAGGTACTATCCCAAAATGTATCACTAAGGTGACAGAAGTTGATTTTGGAGCATCATTTTTTGAACAGGAGCTTCGACCGTTTTGTGGCATATGAGAAATTCCCTAAGCCCCAGACCTGTCGATTTTGGTCAAAAATGAAAATGTCAAAAGTGCCCCAATTTCTGCTTTAAACTTTAGGTACTATCCCAAAATGTATCACTAAGGTGACAGAAGTTGATTTCGGAGCATCATTTTTGAACAGGAGCTTCAACCGTTTTGTGGCATATGAGAAATTCCCTAAGCCCCGGACCTGTCGATTTTGGTCAAAAATGAAAATGTCAAAAGTGACCCAATTTCTGCTTTAAACTTTAGGTGCTATTCCAAAATGTATCACTAAGGTGACAGAAGTTGATTTCGGAGCATCATTTTTGAACAGGAGCTTCAACCGTTTAGTGGCATATGAGAAATTCCCTAAGCCCCGGACCTGTCGATTTTGGTCAAAAATGAAAATGTCAAAAGTGCCCCAATTTCTGCTTTAAACTTTAGGTACTATCCCAAAATGTATCACTAATGTGACAGAAGTTGATTTCGGAGCATCATTTTTGAACAGGAGCTTCAACTGTTTTCTGGCATATGAGAAATTCCCTAAGCCCTGGACCTGTCGATTTTGGTCAAAAATGAAAATTTAAAAAGTGCCCCAATTTCTGCTTTAAACTTTAATTACTATCCCAAAATGTATCACTAAGGTGACAGAAGTTGATTTCGGAGCATCATTTTTGAACAGGAGCTTCAACCGTTTAGTGGCATATGAGAAATTCCATAAGCCCCGGACCTGTCGATTTTGGTCAAAAATGAAAATTTCAAAAGTGCCCCAATTTCAGCTT
Organism: Pseudophryne corroboree; assembly: GCF_028390025.1. Taxonomy (NCBI): domain Eukaryota; kingdom Metazoa; phylum Chordata; class Amphibia; order Anura; family Myobatrachidae; genus Pseudophryne; species Pseudophryne corroboree. The sequence goes on from NW_026970111.1 coordinate 299,203, forward strand.
TAAACTTTAGGTACTATCCCAAAATGTATCACTAAGGTGACAGAAGTTGATTATGGATCATCATTTTTGAACAGGAGCTTCAACCGTTTAGTGGCATATGAGAAATTCCCTAAGCCCCGGACCTGTCGATTTTGGTCAAAAATGAAAATTTCAAAAGTGCCCCAATTTCTGCTTTAAACTTTAGGTACTATCCCAAAATGTATCACTAAGGTGACAGAAGTTGATTTCGGAGCATAATTTTTGAACAGGAGCTTCAACCGTTTAGTAGCTTCAACTGTTTAGTGGCATATGAGAAATACCCTAAGCCCCCGACCAGTCGATTTTGGTCAAAAATGAAAATTTCTAAAGTGCTCCAATTTCTGCTTTAAACTTTAGGTACTATCACAAAATGTATCACTAAGGTGACAGAAGTTGATTTCGGAGCATCATTTTTGAACAGGAGCTTCAACCGTTTTGTGGCATATGAGAAATTCCCTAAGCCCCAGCCCTGTCGATTTTGGTCAAAAATGAAAATTTAAAAAGTGCCCCAATTTCTGCTTTAAACTTTAGGTACTATCCCAAAATGTATCACTAAGGTGACAGAAGTTGATTTCGGAGCATCATTTTTGAACAGGAGCTTCAACTGTTTTGTGGCATATGAGAAATTCCCTAAGCCCCGGACCTGTCGATTTTGGTCAAAAATGGAAATTTCAAAAGTGCTCCAATTTCTGCTTTAAACTTTAGGTACTATCCCAAAATGTATCACTAAGGTGACAGAAGTTGATTTCGGAGCATCATTTTTGAACAGGAGCTTCAACC